>NC_091063.1:87458643-87764893 GCF_000393655.2 Nicotiana sylvestris
ATTATCAGTAATGATTGACTCTGGGATTTCGAATAGACAAACATGTGGTCGCAGACAAAATCTGCCACGAATTTCTTAGTCACTGCTTTATAAGATGTCGCTTTGACCTATTTGGTGAAATAGTCGATGGCTACTAGAATAAACCTGTGTCCATTGGAAGCGGCAGGCTTAATTGGTCCAATAACATCCATCGCCCAGGCAGCGAACGGCCACGGTGAGCTTGTTGTGTTGAGCTCGCTTGAAGGTACCTTTATAATATCTGCATGTATCTGACAGCGGTGGCATTTTCAGACATATTGCATGCAGTCTGTTTCCATAGTCATCCAAAAGTAACCAGTCCAGAGTATCTTCCTTGCTAAGACAAAACTGTTCATATATGGACCGCAGGTCCCAACATGAATTTCCTCTAGTAGCCTGGATTATTCCTTTGCGTCGACACATCTTAATAGTCCTAAATCAGGAGTCCTCCTATACAGGATTCCACTTGTTGGACAATCTCCAAAATGTACACTTCTGAGTAGGATTAGCATGCTCCGGGTACTCTCCTTTTGCCAAATATTCCTTGATATCATGAAACCAAGGTTTTCCATTTGCTTCTTCTTCAACATGGGCATAGTAAGCTGACTGATTAAGGATTCTCATCGGAATGAGATCGATGAAATTTTTGTCTAGATGTTGTATCATAGATGAAAGGGTAGCCAATGCATCAGACTCATTCTGGATTCTGGGAACATGATGGAATTCTGTTTTCATGAACCTCATCCTCAATTCCTGTACATGATGCAGACACGAGAGTATCTTGGAGTTCTTGGCTGCCCATTCCTCTCATACCTAGTGTATAAGTAAGTCTGAATCTCCAATCATAAGCAGCTCATGAACATTCATGTCAATGGCCATTTTGAGTCCTAAGATACAGGCTTCATACTCGACCATATTGTTGGTGTAGGGGAACTTGAGTTTGGCAGACACGAGATAATGATGACCGGTTTCTAATACTAGGACTGCTCCTATGCCAACTCTTTTAAAGTTTGCTTCTCCATCGAAGAACATTCTCCAACCGTCATAGGATTCTGCAATGTCTTCTCCTATGAATGATACCTCTTCATCAGGAAAATATATTTTCAGGGATTTGTATTCTCCATCCACGGGGTTTTCGGCAAGGTGGTCTAACAGTGCATGTCCTTTGACCGCTTTCTGAGTTACGTAAACAATGTCGAACTTACTTAACAGGGTTTGCCACTTGGCTAACTTGCCAGTGGGCATGGGCTTCTGAAAGATGTACACCAAAGGATCCATCCTTGATATGAGATATGTAGTATAGGCACAGAAGTAATATCTCAATTTCTAAGCTACCCAAGTCAGAGCATAATAGATGCATTCCAATAGAGAATATCGGACCTCGTATGGGGTGAACTTCTTACTGAGAAAATAAATGGCTTGTTCCTTCCTCTCTGTTTCATCATGCTGCCCCAGAACGCAGCCAAAAGCTCCATCTAACACTGTAATGTAGAGTAGTAAGGGTTTACCGGGCTCGGGCGGGACTAAGACTGGTGGTGTTGATAGGTACTCTTTGATTCTACCGAAGGCCTTTTGGCAGTCATTAGTCCATTTGGTAGCGGCGTCCTTCGTCAACATCTTAAAGATTGGCTCACAGATAACTGTAGACTGTGCTATGAACTGGCTGATGTAGTTAAGCCTTCCCAAGAAACTCATCACATCCTTCTTTTTCTTTGGCACTGGTAGTTCCTAAATGGCTTTGACTTTCGATGGATCCAGTTCTATTCCTCGGTGGCTCACAATAAATCCAAGAAATTTCCCAGTAGGAACCCAAATGCGCACTTTGCTGGGTTTAGTTTCAGGTTGTACCTCTGCAATCTATTGAAGAACTTCCTCATATGTGTATATTTGGCAAAGGGAAGTCGTCTTTCGGACTGGCCCGATTGAGATACCGGTAGTCGACACAGACTCTAACCTTCCCATCCTTCTTTGTCACTGGCACAATATTGGATAACCATATCGGGTATTCTACTACCCTAATAACCTTAGCTTTGATCTGCTTGTTGACTTCTTCCTTGATTTTCAAACTTATATCAGACTTGAACTTTCTAAGCTTTTGCTTTACCGGTGGACACATTGGATTGGTTGGTAGTTTGTGAGCCATAATAGACATACTCAGACTAATCATGTCATTATATGAGCAGGAAAATATGTCCTCATACTCTTTCAGAAATTCTGTATATGGCGATAGGTGAATGCTAATTCGTGTTTCCTTGACGTTTTCTACATCCCCCAGGTTGACAATTTTGGTCTCGTCCAGGTTGGACTTAGGTTTGTTCTAAAAGTTCTCAACTTCTTTGACAATCTCATCAGGTATGTCATCTTCCTCTAAATCGATGTCCGTTTGTTGCGTTGTTTCGTTGCATGTCACAGTCATTGGTTCATCAAGATAAGTAATAGTAATGCTGTATTGGTAAAGTAAGGAGAGAAAATGATAGTAATAAATATTAATTCATAAGAAAAATCGAAAATGCTTTTGATAAATGGAATAACTATTTTGAAATTGCACATCTTATTACGGGAATTAAAAATGTGAAAAGAAAATCATTTAGTAAATAAAATAGTGAGTAATGTTTGTTTTAGCCTTGCTACCCCGAAGCTCATAGGGCTTTGGTTATCCTGATGGTCCAATTATTGAGATGTGTACCTCTGCTCACAGCCTGTATGGAAGGGCCTTCCTCCCCCTCCTCCTCGAGATTAACACAACAGTCCATATCACTGTCCTTTAGAAACAAGTTCTTCATTGCCGCAAGTGCTTCTTCTTCACCCGACCCATAAATAATGTCAGCCTATTGGAAAGTCTGCTCCAGATGCGGTATTGACTGCTTTAGTGGATAGTACGGACCGTACCATGGTGGCGACCAATTATTGAATTCTTCCCAGGTGTAATCATATCCCAGATCGAAGGTAGTGCTATGTTTCTTGAGTTTTATAGGCTTAGAGATTCTTTGGAGGTTCTTGCCGAGCCCTTTGCTAGGTTTGTACCCACTCCAATTCAGTATACTCTCAATTTTGCTATCCCGCCATTTGTCTTTGTCGACAGCATTGACCCGCTCGATGTGGTGGTAAATTTCTCCACCTAGTTTACTTCTTCCCGCGATCCGCAAAATGGTATGCCGACTTTATATATAGGGTTGCTACCATCGCCGTGAATGATCACTTCCTGGTGATTCTATTCGAATTTTAGTGCCTGATGCAGCGTTGATGATACGGCCCCAGCAGCATGAATCCATGGTCGTCCCAGTAGTAAGTTGTAAGATGTTGGTACATCTATCACCTAGAAATCGACCTTGAACCAGGTTGGTCCCATCTGCAGGCATAGACTAATCTCACCAATGGTGGACCTCTAAGAACCATCGAAGGCTTTCACATAGATTTCTCCATCCTTTATCTCATGCAACCCTTTACCCAACTTCTTGAGTGTTACCAGCGGACAAATATTAAGACTGGAACCTTCATCGATCAGTATTCTGGTGATGAAATAATCTTCGCATTGCATGGTGATGTGCAGTGCTTTATTGTGCCCCAGCCCTTCAGGTGGTAGCTCGTCCTTATGAAAGGTGATCTTGTGGCTTTCCAACAATTGTCCTACCCTATTGGCCACTTCCCTGCTAGTGACGTTGCCACTAGAATGGTACAACATTTGTATAGAATGGTTCCATGGTCGACATCGCCACTAGAATCGGCACTACTCTCCTTACTCTGCATAGAACATGTGCCTTGGGTGGCAAGACTGCAACCTCAAATGGTGCAGGTGCATTTGCCAGAGACACGAATTCAACCTCAATCAGTGCTGGTGTCTTGGCAGATGGTGCTGCTTCGAACTCAAAAGGTACAGACATATTCACCTCAGCGTCCTCGGACATTTGGATCTAGACCATGATTGGGCTGAGAGTAATTGTCGGTTTCTTTGGGTTATCACCTTCTACGATCAACCCGATTGATCCCTCGGGATCCTAATCATCTTCTATTTCAATCATGTGGATGCCTCTACCTTTATGGTCTAGCAGAGGGTTATTGCGGACATTTGGAGTGGGTTCCTTTGTCACAATAATCTTGTTATCAATCAAGGACTGTATCTTGTCTTTCAAGAAGCAGCATTCATCGATGGTGTGCCCTTTCATGCCGGAGTGGTATGCACATGACTTGTTTGGGTTAACCCACTGATAAGGATTCTCAGGGGTCGCAACAGAGATGGGGGTGACATAACTAGCAACTTTGAGCCTCTCGTACAACTAGTTGGTGGGTTCAGCAATGGCTATATATTATTTTGGAGGTCTGCGATCAAAATTAGGTCGAGGTCTAGGGAAGTTTTGGCATACAGGGGGTGACTGATAATAGGATGGTTGATAACTATAAGTTCGGTAGACATGAGCGGGTAGGGAGTATCTGGATGAAGTGGGTTGATATGTAGGAGGTGGAGGTGACTGATAAGTTGGTGGCGGAGCTTGGTATGACGGTAAGGGTGCTTGGCAATTTGGGGTTGGCTGGTATGTGAGTTGGGGTATTGGGTAAGTTTGGTATTTGAGGGGAGATTTGGTCCTAGGCAACAATCACGGCCCCTACGTCCCTTTTCTTGGACACACCACCGAACTGTAAGGCCATATTTGTAGCTTGGAAGGCCTCGAAGTTTGTAACCATACCGCTTTTGATACTTTCTTCAATCCTCTCACTTAATTTGATAATGTCTAAGAACTTGTGGTTCTCAATCATCATCAGCCGCTCATAGTACTGTAGGACCTAAGCCTGGACGAAGAACTTGTTCATTTGCTCCTCTTCTAAGGCATGTCGGGCCTTAGCAGCTTTGGACCTCCAGCGAGTAGCATACTCGCGAAATGTCTCTGTAGGCTTCTTCTTCAAATTCTTTATATAGAACACATCCGGTGCATTCTCTGTATTAAACTTGAATCTATCCATAAAGTTAGATGCCATGCCTACCCAGCTTGACCACTTCTTGGGATCTTGGCTGATGTACCAAGATAATGCATCTCCTTTCAAAGTCCTCATGAACAGCTTCATGCGGATTCTTTCATCCTTCCTTACTCCAACTAGCTTGTCGCAATATGTCCTTAGATGGACCCTTGGATCACCTGTACAATCAAATATTTCGAACTTAGGAGGTTTGTACCCCTCGGGCAGTTCGACATCAGGCTGTATGCAAAGATCCTCATAGTTTAGCCCCTCGATTCCTTTGCTTCCTTCAACGTCCTGAATCCGGCTAGTCAGTTTCTTAAGTTCCTAGGCCAAATTCCTGATAAGCAGATCTTTTTTATCAGACTCAGGTGTGCATGAGATAGGTTGGGTCGAGTGTGGCATGGTCTCCACGTAGATATGAGTGTTATGGTGGCCTGGTGTATGGGTGTGGAAATGGTCGTTTGTGGAGTTTTGAGGTTCTATGATAAGTAGTGGAGTGTTTTTTGGGGTATGGTAGGTGTTACATTGGTTTTTTGGTGGAGCAATGTGATGGTGAGGAGCGGAATGATTCTATTGTTTTGGGATATTTTGAGGAGGTGTAGGGTTTTGAACGTTAGGGAAGTTGATATTTGGTGTGCTGAGGGAAAATGATAGGTTTGCCAGATTTTGGACCTGATCGATCTCTTCCTGGAATTTCAACAGTTTCTGTTCAAGTTGTGACACATTCTCGTTAGGAACCCGAATACCCTGGCCATCAGTGGCCTCTACCCGTTCAGTTGTGTTCTCCTTCCTGATGTTGTTCAAATCTTCCATCTTGCCTTTGTTCTTGCCTTTAATGGGACTAAGAGGAGGAGTGGGTGGAGGGCCTTTGGATCTTGTGAAATAAGATGACGACGCCAGAGTGCACGAACTAACCTTTGGGGAGGGGAATAATAAAAGAAAACAAAATAAAAACAAAAGGTAATCAAGTCAGTGAGGATTATAAAAAGTATTGTGATATTTAAACACAAAGTGCGGGAATGTAAAGCGTGTCCTAATTTGGGAACCTCTTTGTGCCTGAGGTAGGCCTAGAGACAAATTGATTTGGAGAACTTAGAATGCTAAATGCCTCATTTTATTGATAGAGATAGACGAATCCCAAAACGACAATAAATAAGCAAGAAATAAAAGTCACTAATGGCCATTGGCCTTATTACATTTATAAAGCAAAAAAGATAAACTCCTATCTACTTGGTTCCAAAAGGACCTTCCCCAGACTCGGCATCCCTGGATCCATCGAACAGCTTCCCTAACTCGCAAAGTCCCAGCAACAGGTACGCTCTCGCTAGATGTCCACCTTCGGTCCCTTTAGCTTGTTGACAATCTTCAACCCTTTTGATAAATTTTCTCTCCAGTTCTACTATGCCCTGCTCCAAGTATCCTAGCCTTTTGTTGGCACTGATAGCCATGTCCTTCAATTCCTTAATCAACTTCTAGTTAGACTCTTGTATCCCTTGGTGTTCGCTCTCACATTCACGGTTCCTTTTGCGCAGGTGGTTGTACTTGACTTGTGCCTCGGTCTTTTCATCTATAATTCTGTGACCTCGAACAAACCCTGGCTGGACCAGACCATCATGATTGTCTTCCAACCAACCTAAATGGAAAGGAGTGCAACCGGCATGATATCGGTCTGGCTAGATGGTGTCTCTCCCCATTACGATCTTGTAATGCCACATATGTTGGGCTTGGCACTTGTAAGGACTGTCATAATTTTTGAAGTCAACTCAAAAATGGCTCATCTTGTCGACCCTAGGTATGACTTGCTTCCTACCTTCTTGCCTCATAACTCGAAGAGGAATGTAAGGGTATGTTCCTCTTAGACCAATCAGTATCAAGAAAGGTGCATCTCTGGATTGGGTGATGAATTCCTTTGTCAGAAACCACTCGAACATCCATTGAACCTGTTCTTCAGTCAGATTATCTAAGAGCTCAACCCATCCTTTAGCAGTCTCAGGCTGAGCGAACATGTCGGGGATGTAATTCATTCACTTTGGGTGGTGGAAAGCGATGTGACCATCCCAGTCCCTCTGTTGAATCTCTTGTCGGTATTCACCCTTTTAGAGATGTTCCATGATCCAAAGCTGAAGTAGTAGATTATAGCTTTCGAAGTGTTTTGCTCCTCGTTGACACTTCTCTAAGGATCGGTATATGTCTACGATGATCATGGGCACAATGTTGAATGTCTGCCCACCAATCCCCTCCATTACGGTCTTGGTTACCATAGCCAGCCTAGTATGGATCCTCCCTTTATTCATTAGAAACACGATCAGTCCCAGGAAGTAAAACATGAAGATGAAAACCCTACGATAGATGTGTCCCAAGGACGTGATGGAAAACTCATCAGGGTAGGTACGGTATGATTTGCTATGACCGTACCTTTCATACAAGTAGTCAAAAGGGATGTATGATTCCTTCAGGCATACCAATTCTGCATTCTTCTTCAAACCTATCATTTTAAGGAAACCCTTGCATTTGAGGTTCTCAGGCATTAGCAAACCCAGAGTTTCGCACACTAGATCGGCCAGTCCTCCTATCTCTTCTAGTAAAGGTGTCATTTCGATGTCCTTGAAGTGGAACACGGCCCTTTCACAATCCCAAATAAAGTAGCAGCTTCTATTATCATGTTGTTAGGTTGGACCTCCAGTAGGGATGGTAGATTGCCCAGATATTTTCTGACGAGGGTTTGGTCACTAAAGAACAAATCTCTCCACCAACTTAGCAATCTTGGGTGGATGTTGGTGACCATGCCGAATCTGGGGACTTCGTGCCTCATGTTTCTGCAAGACAAATAAGGTGAGGCCCTTACCCCCGCCAAACTCGACTATTAATATCAAGAATTAGCATGAAGCATTTAGTTCTCCAAATAAATGCATAGAACGTGATGATGTCTGCTTGGGTTTACGGAAACCCAGTGGAATTTTGGACAAGGCTATCTTAAAGGATCATTATGTGGACAACATAACTGACCCGACTAGGTTTGACCATGATGCATGCACAATTTAAACACAATAAGGTTTTATAGGGTTTTAGACTGTACCCATGAGTGAACAACTCAAGGGGAAGGCATGGAACTGTCGACTGCACCGTTAATCGACTAGTTTTACTGCAAATAGGCCTTTCCAAATTTAGGGGGTAATGGTATAGGAAGAGCGCAACCACTCATCAAGAATTGTAATAGTATTTGTTTGGCATGAGTGGAGTATGACGTTGAGCATGATTATGCAATAATTGAAAGCATTTTGACATGTATTTGCATGTTAAGAAAGCGATAAATATAGCAGTTTTATAATTTAAAGCAACAGTAAAAGAAGGAAACAAGAAAGATATGTCAGTTTTGCTTTTGAAGAAGAAATTGAATGCTTAAAGAAATTAAACAAGTAATTGCACATAGGGAGGGGTACAAATTCACAAGAACAATCTGAAATGGTAAAAGCCTAAAAATCCCCAGCAGAGTCGCCATGCTGTCGCGCACCTTTTTTCCCCTTCCGCGGAAATAGGGTTCATGACATTTTTTGGTATGGGACAACTCATTACTTTTGGAAATGGGGTATTGCATTTTTGAAGAGTCGCCACCTAGTGATTTTTAAGGTGCATTAGGGCACCTACATCTACAACTACGTTTGATAACCAGAGATAGGGTAAGGGCTTTAAATTATCCTAAGGTGAAGGTGTTAGGCACCCTTCAGGATCCACTAGTGTGGTTCCTGACTAGACAATTTTTGTGAATTTGTGCAATTAGTAAGTAGTCCTCAAATAATAGAGGATTTAAGTACACAAGCGACTAATGAAAGCAAGATTTTGAAAAGAGTTACAATCTAAGCATGCTTATGAATGTAAAGGGGTGTCCTGGGTTTATTTGTAATATGGATCACATCAATGCAATACCTGGTATGACATTCCTCAAAGTGGGATACATGTAGTAGTAGCGCACTGGTCATCATATCCATATCTACTGTTTCCCGCCCTGTAAAGGTAATTAAACAAAGATTGGTCTCGATTCTTATTGCATGTTGTTACCCGTCCCTTCCTATCAGTCCCGGAGGAATTTAGGACTCTTATCCTTAAGGAGGTTCTAGGCAGACCCTCAAGTTTAAAGGAAAAATACTAAGGCGACATACAAAACAAGTAGGATTGCATTTAAAGGTGAAAAATACAAAAAACAAGCAGAAGGCTCAGTTATAGCTCCACAAATAATGCACATAGCCAGCATGACTTATACATAGTTAAGGTCTGAATTTAAAATCCTAAAGCAGGGTGTTTAAGTGGTAACATCAGAACCAGATTTATTACATCACTCAGAAAAGAAGTCTGAATCAGGTTTGCCTACTGATTTTAACGGTTGATAATTAAGTAAAGGAAATTTCAGTTTTACTTAAGTTATTACCTAAGGCTTGCCTAAGCACAAAGCAAGATGCAACAGTTGTTCCAAGTCATTAAGGCAGTTTGGAGATTAATTTTATTATCTAAAACATGTTGTTCTAGTTGCAAAGGTTGTTGCCAATTTTATTCGGAAAATATCACAATGTGAAAATCATTACTTACTACCTTTTCATGAATCAATAATTAGCTAGGCGTTTTAAACAGAATGCAAATAAGATCCTAGAACATGGTATCTAATATGCACAATTCCTAAGAGCAGGATTTCTAAATGCGTATGGCAGGAATGCAGAATTTCCTAAGAGCAGGATTTCAAAGTGCATATGGCAGGAATGCAGTAAAGTGCTAATTAGTAGCAGATTTTAAAACATGATGTTGTAAAGGTGCACATGCTGAAACAATAAACATGAGACCTAAGAGCATGATTTCTATTGCGCAATTAGGAACATAAACCTAATAACATGTTTTCTACCCTTAACAACTATAGCATGCGTATTTCCCCATCCCTTTTCACTAGCCACCCCAATACTTGTTTACAAATTATTACAAACCATGTGATAGAATTACATAAGAAATGAAGAATAAGAAGTTACAACTATAGGAAGCCTGACTCTGACTTTCTCTCTGAGTTATGTAATAAACCACCTCAAATTCCAATATTGTTCCAAAGCCTTTCCCATATCTGGATTTGTCAGAGTTCCCTAAGGACCTCAAGGGATCCCGGGCAGTGCTCACACCTTGATTGCATAACCAAGAGTAAGTGCAGTGTGGAAGGGCCAGCTCTTATGTGTCCAGGTTCAGAGGGAGCTCAAGGGTCCCAAAGCAAGGTTCACACAAGAGGGGCAGAACCTAATGATATAATAGTGCATGTGAGTACTTGACATAGATTTAAGAGATTTGAGTTGGAAGACAGTTTTGAAAATGATTGATTTGAAATAAATTTGTATTAGCAACAGAAGAGTTGCTTAGGGAAAACAATTTGTTGAAAGGTAAAGGGGATAGAAGCAACACCACACATACAGAACTGGTTTAGAGAGTAGTACAACTTTAGTAATTACAAGTAGGGGAGTAGGGGTTGGGGACATAGAGGATCCAAATCAGAAACACACAATTAATCATGAATCAGGTACATTAGGAGACATACTAGTTGAGGGACATAAATAGGAACAAGTAAACATGCTGATTACATTTGAACAAAGGAGGGTAGAATTTTAAGCATGTTGAGTAAAGCAGTAAACAAGAAGTATAATTAACAGCATGAGCCATTAAATTAGTGCAGAAAGAGACAAGGATTGACAAACAAGGGAACACATAGAATTGAGTTTTAGTATTTAAACTAAGAACGTACCAGTTGAAGAAGCAAAGTGCATAAAAAGTAAAGCAACAGAGTTTCATAGTCTAGCCCTGGCTTTCAGCCGGCTAGACAAAGTAGTAGCACAAGTAGTAGTAGAGAAAGAGAGAGTTTGAGTGTGTAAGTGTGTGTTTTGAACTAAATTGTTAGTGCCTTTTAAGAAGAGAGGGTAGAGTATTTATAGCAATGAAAACGAGTAGAAAAATAAAGTAACAAGTAAATGTTTTGCACAATTATGGAAGTAATCGTCATTAGAATCCAATTAATACAAACACTTTCCTTTAGTCAAGGAATTACTGCTCAAACAGATACTAACAAGGATAATTAAGGAAAGAAAATCAATTTGAGAAAGATTGATTTTTGACCATATAAGGGATAGTAAAAGCATAAAGCATACAATTGAGTCTAGGTACAGAATATACTTGATTTGGGAAAAGGATTCAGCAGGGGTGAAACATCACAACAAATAAAGGGGCGGAATCAATCAACTTAAACAAACGAGTAAAATTAGGGGTTTATAAGAAAACCTTGCAATCAAAACGTAACTTAAATAAATCAAGATCAATCAAAAGGGAGTCATGATTCTGCAATTCGACATATAAATAGGGAAGAATGAACAGGAGTATCAGACATTCAAGGTCAATCATATTGACAAAATAAGCAAACTAGATGAACACAAATATACAACAGCAATATGAGTAGGCTAAGGGCTCAGTGGTAAAAGAACCCACTCGAAACATGGTAATCAACAAGTCAAGTAGTCATTGCTAACACATAGAACCAGAGTGGAAAACCAAACTAACAGGTAAAGAAGGTCAGAAACAAGTAAAAAAGCCTTTAAACTCACAGTAATAAGTGAAGAAAACTTTAAGAAATTAGGGTTTTAACAAAGTTGAGTTAAAAAGTGGTAAGAACTCAGAATCATCCAAGATAAACAAAGAAAAAGGGTCTAACCATAAAGAACCCAAATCGAAACAGGTATACGTACAAATAAACAAAGACAGTTCCAGAACTCCGGACAAACCAAAAGACTTAGGGTTTTCAACACGATGAACTAGGTAGAAGAAAACATAAACAAATCGTTTAAACCTAGTAAAACCATATGACAACACTGAAAATCAGAGGAGAAGTCTTTTAAAAGAGATTAAGAAAACATATTCTTGAAGACGGAGAGTCACTTTGAAAAAATCGGAGAGACCTTTGAGGAAAGCACCAAAAGGTTCATAACATACACATATCTAATACATATATGAAAGAAAATCGAAAATCATTAAAGTTAGGGTTTCGAAGAACCCAGAAAAAGTGAGAAGACTTCGAAAAGTTACCGATCTAGCCGAAAAAGCCATGGGTTTGATTCGAACAGCCGTGGATGGCCGAAAAGACCATGGATAGAAGTTGAGCAAGGTCTGGACTAGATCTCTTCGAGATCTTTCCATAAAATCACAAAAATAGGCAACCAGGAGACATAAGAGACCGGTATATGTCTCAAACAGCCGTGGGAGTCCATGGATTGAGTGAGGATCGAAAGGGATTAGGGTTAGTTTAGGTGGCGGCGGCTAGGGTTTGAGTGAGGTTGTAGAGAGAATTAGAGAGGAAAGGGGATTCAAGGGTGGCGGGTTGGTAGGATATAAATTAGGTTAGGGGGTCATTTGGGTTTAATTATGGAAGGGTGAATGGGGACCGTTGATCTAAATGATCAACGGTCCGGATTGAACGGGGTAGGTGGGGATCCGGGTTTGGGTAGGATTTAAAAGGGTGTGGGTCGGGTTTGAATTAAAATTGGGCTGGAGAATTGGGGTCCAATTTGGGGGCTAGATTTGAAAGCCAATTTGGCTACATTTTAAATAGCCATTTCCCCTTTTTAATTTATAAAAAATAGCAAATATTTTCAAAAAAATAACTTGGAAGTACTAAAGTGATTTATAATACATAATTAATAATTTAAAAATACAGGACACAATTTTATGAATATAAAATCTAATTAAACCTTAAAAGGGCTATAATTGCAATTATGTGCAATTTAGCTTTAAAATATTAAATGAAATTGTAAATATATGTAAAAATTAGTTTAGCCATAATTTGGCATAAATATAGAAATCTAATAGATGAATTATCAAAACAATATTTTGAAAATAATTATTAGGGATTTTATGGACAAAAAGGGAGAAAATAAATCAATTTAAAATCTTAAAATTATGTAAATATATAATAAATCCTTGGACACGCTTATATATGCATATATGCTATTTTGAAGGTATTTTACATATTGAAAATATATAGGGAAAAATAGGGTATCAACAATGCCGTGTAGCCTCCTGCTTATAAATGTGGTGCACGACACACCAATAAACAAGCTCTACTAGACACGGCTTGTAGATTCCCTACGATAGAACTGCTCTGATACCAGTTTGTCACGCCCCAACCTGGGGAGGCGTGGCTCTGGTGCCGCACTGGCCCGAGTGAACCACTCTGTAACTCACTTATTTTCTTTTTAAATATCATGGGCCAACATGGCCACAACTCATAATGTATATCTATCAGTGGGCAACACTATATCAATGAACCATAATTCTTAAAACCTGAATACATATGGGCCGTCAAGGCCTTTGACCTAATGTAAAAAAATGAACATTTGTCTACAAAACCTCTAAGATTATGCGACATCAAATGGGACAGGGTACCGGCATACCCATAAGTCTATGGTAAAACTTTGTCACGATGGCTCATAGACTCGGCTATACTCTGAATGAGGTGGAGTCTTACCGATCCTTTGTTAAATACCAATCTCGTCTACTATGAGGGTTCATCAAATTGATTATCTATACATGCAGACATGAATGCAACGTCCCAAACAAAAGGATGTCAGTACGAATAATGTACTGAGTATGTAAGACATGTAAATCAGTATATAAAAGATATGGAAGAAACATGGAGTAAAAGACTTAACCTGTAAGTCTGGATAGCTCTGTAAATCGTGAAATATTTATAATGTCATGCATATGCATATAAATGTCACATAATGCATAGGTCTTTACGTGCATAATATCATCAACCCTTTGAGGGCATCCCATCATATCAACTCGGGCACGATGGGCAAATCATCAACGTATACCAGCTGATCAGGTGGTGGTGCATATATAATGCCATAACCTTTCTCATATCCCATATACACATACATACATACATATATATATACACGTACATAATGTCATCTAATCATAGGTCAATGTGCATGTATAAATGCATGAAATGCATATAAAATACGTTAATAAAATCTCTCGGTACGTCATAAGGCCATTATGCCTCTGATTAATATCATGAAATAAAATTTACCATCTTACATATTTTTTAGAACCATGAACAAATGATAAAATAGTATGACACATGGGGAATCAAGAACATAAGCATCTCTAGTATTTCTATGAATAGAACCAGTTATGGAATTTGTGCATTTGCTCGTTTCGTTCATGTCATATAGATCATTCCAAAATGAAAGGAGAGATAGTCTTAACATACCTGAGCAGATTAAAATATCTAAAAATCAACCTATATCGAATTATCTGCTTCAAGATTCATTTACAATAATTGTATTCACATCTTGATTAGCTTGTTGTGTTCAATTCTTGAGGGATTTTTGTTCTTTGAGGTTGATTCAGATTTTGTATAATACAAGAGTCATCCCAATGATATAAAGTAGGCAGTTTGTGTATCTCAAAATTATCGTCTCAAACTGATAACTCTGTGTGCACTTTCTGGCCCCATACTGAGAACATCAAGCACGATTCGAAGGAAATGAATTTTTCAGAATCTTAGTCAGCACAAGGAACAAGAAAGATCAACTATTTTGAGACTGGGCATCACAACTCAAAGTTCAAGTAAGAAAGTGTACTTTGATGACTGGATGTTCTTACTTTTGTTTATTCATTTTGGTTTTTTTTCCTAAGGATGATTTTGATGTTAATCATGTATATGGTCTGTCAATCAAGATAAATCTCAAACAAATTACTATGATTCACATAATGTGTATATGAATCACCTAATACATTTCCATGTAGCTGCCATGTATGGTGGGAGAAATTTTAATCCTATCCAATTTATTAGTTAATTAGGTAATGTCCTGTTATCTGGTAATTAACCAATTACCCGCATAATTAAGAATTGTCTCAAATTACTTAAAAAAATTGTACTTATTTTTAATACATTTCATACATCCTACTATCATGGTCATATGGTATCTTGTATGCTACTAGTCCATAAATATCGGGTATTAATAATTGGCCCGAATTTTATCCCAACATGCCAAACTTGGACGAAATTTCATTTTCTTTAACTTGCTTCCCTTCTCACCTTCACGAACTTACTCATTACTTATTTGAAATAGCATAATCTTTATAATCTCCAAATAATCTTTTTCTTGGACTGATGTCAATTACCTTACGATAAATTCAACGTACAATACTACATGGTGCAATATTGTAGTAATTTAACACTACGAGATATAATATCGACATAATATTACGGGGCGTAACAGTCTCTTATCCGATATGGGGTGCTTATACACGTGTATGCTTGTGCAAGTATCCTAACATAGTTGATACCAGCTAGTAAGCATAAGGAAAAGAACAGACAACACACAGAGTGTCTACACAGGAAAGACAACAGCTCAGACACAGTGATATTAACAGGGGATCTCCTAGGATACCGTCCAATGTACAGGGAGATCTTCCGGAATATTGTTCCCTAGTCCTAAAGTAAATATGCAGAATAGGGGGATCTCCCAGGATACCGTCTCGTAATCCCAAACGTAAATGTGCAGGGGGATCTCCCGGAATACCTTTTCGTAGTCCCAAAGTAAATATGCAGAACATGGGGATCTCCCGGGGTACCGTCCCGTAGTCTCAAATATAAATGTGTAGGAGGATCTCTCAGAATACCGTTTTGTAGTCCCAAAGTAAATATGTAGCACAACCAATAGAGATAATAATTACAACATGTCATTAAACTCGTATATCACCACAACACGTACCACAACAACCATGACAATAATACAAGGTATGATAAGTGAATCAACTCAAGAACTGTAAATCACAAAGAAATGATAGAACCAGTTCACAAGGAATAACCACAGAACAAAATGCTAGGTATGAAGGGAACAATTCAATAAAGGGAAAACAACATGTAGAAACGATTCCACAATATACAAGTCAATAAAAAGGAAGTCAACACGAGTTAGGTAGTCCCAAATAAAGGCAAGTCAACTAAGATATAGGTTATCTAAACTCCTTTTAAGGTTAGACAATTACGAGGATATCCGACAATTCAATTAAGGAAGGATGATCTTAGCTTCACTTAAGTCTAAACAATTTCAGGAGGGATAATAATAAATCTCAAATAACACAAGCAGCTTTGAAAAGATAGCATCACAATAGGAGAGGCAAAATTCTCCAGTTAAATAAAATAGGAGTCAGTTAGGCAATAAGAGTGAATCATGAAGAAATTAATTCCAATTAAGCATGTAGAGGTGAAACTAGTAAATATGAAACTCGGTCATACCAAGAACAACTTCATACTTAGTGAATATAAGGACCTAAGAACCTTAAAAGGCAAACTTTTCAAAAGTAAGTCCGAGTACACACTCGTCACCTCGCGTACACGAACTACAATCAACATAGAAGACTCAAATCCTAAGGGAAAGTCCCCCACAAAAGGTTAGGCAAGATGCTAATCTCAAAGACGACAAACCGTTACTCTTAAATGCACTTCTTGGGTGAAAGACCTCCGGACAGCTCAAATCCAACCAAAATAACTTCAAAGCCCAAATAAAATTATTTCGAATCATAAAGTTTCAATCTTTAACAAAATCCAAAAAAAGGGTCCAAAAGTCGATCCTCGTGCCTGCACCTTGGAACCCGATAACTTTTACATAAATTGAATACCCATTCCAATATGAGTTCAACCATATAAAATTATTAAATTCAAATATCATTTGGCTCCTCAAATCATGATTTTTCATTTTAGAAATTTTCTTCAAAAACTAACATTTTCCCTAACCCAAAACACAATTTAAATGATAAAAACAAGGATAAAATCATGGAATATTTTAGATACTAGATGAAGAACACTTACCCAATTAATTTGTTTGAAAACCCTCGAAAGAAACTCCCAAAATCAATGTCCAAAACTCAAAATATGAAAAAAATGGCCAACTCTCGATATAAAGGATTTTGCCCATCACTTTCGCATCTATGGATAATTAGCCACATCAGTGGCGCAGCAAAAGCGATAATAGGAGCGCAGAAGTGGGGCTCTTTTGCAGATGCGATGCATCAACTGTAGAAGCGGTTACGCACCTGCGTTCCAGCACTCGCAGAAGCGAGCTAGCGATGTCCAAAATGACATAATGGAGTTGCTCCAACTCTCGAAATCGTATTCCAATCCCGATATCACAAAAAGTCAACTATGGATCAAACTTCTCCTTTTTTTAAACTTCAACTTTTCCAACTTTCGCTGAAATGCCTCAAATTACCCTACAGGCCTCTAAATCCAAATCCGTACTCACGCCTAAGTCTAAAATCACCATACAAAGCTGTTGAGATCATCCAAAACTTATTCCAGAGCCATTTACACAAAAGTTACATTCCGATCAAATTCTCACCGCTTAAGCTTCCAAAACTAGATTCCTTCTTCCAATTCAATTTTGAATCATCCGGTAACTGAACTCAACCATGCACACAAGTCGATAAATGTAGTATAAAGCTTCTTAAGACCTTATGCCGCTCAATGAAGCTTAAATTATCAAAATAACCGACCGGCTCATTACATCCTCCCCCTCTTAAAACAAACGTTCGTCCTCGAACGTACCAAGATTTGCCTTGAAGTCCTCAAATTGCTTAATGCACACTTACAACATACACCCGCGGGTGATCCTACATCACCCCAATCTACTTAAGCCTGACAAGGCCATCTTCACTGCAATTTAGCCTTTCTACCAATACCAATAAGCGTTAGAGCAAAATTTCTCACCTTCCATTCATTTCAAAAAGACCCGATTCTAGATCCATATCCAGTATTAGTCTCAACCAACTATATCAAATCGAGTCTAAACCCATAGATTACAACCACACAATATAACACATCATACGTAAGTCTACAATAATATTTCTGATCACCATACCTGCCCGAAATCAAAATCCGGCACTGGCCATTAGCCTCATATCCAATAGAACTCTGTTTCAAACCTCCATAGCACCGACAATGAAGCAAGAAATATGAAGACCTCATAACCAAACACCTGAATCAATAAGTCACAACTAGCACCACCGGGCACACACCCCACAAGCTAAAACGTAAGAAGCATGGAATGAAAATGACTAAATATTGAAAGAGAAACACATAAGGGAACTATCAAACAAGTCCGACGGGCACATATTTTCTATTAGTACTAACCTACATGGTCGGCCTGTCACTTTGACTTTACGATCACATCATCCACATAAACCTCAATCTCCTTGTGCATCATGTCATGGAACATAGTAGTCATTGTCCTCATGTAAGTTGCCCCAACATTTTTCAGACCAAATGGCATTACCCGGTAGCTATAGGTCCCCTATGATGTGATAAATGCTATCTTTTCTGTATCATCCTCGTCCATCAAGATCTGGTGGTATCCCGCATAGCAATCCACAAAAGAACCGATCTCATGCTTGGCATAGTTGTCAATCAAGATGGATATTTAGCAATGGAAAATTATGTTTTGTGCTTGCTTTGTTGATATAGCGGTAATCAACGCACACCCTGGTCTTACCGTCGTTCTTTGGAACTGGAACAATATTAGCTAACCAAGTGGGGGTATCGTGTGACTCGAATGACCTTTGCGTTCAACTGCTTTGTGATTTCCTCCTTGATCTTCACACTCATGTCAATTTTGAACTTTCTCAACGTGTGCTTACCGGGAGGGAATGTCAGGTCAGTGGGCAATTTGTGAACCACCAAGTCGGTGCTTAGACCCGGCATGTCGTCGTATGACCATGCAAAAATATCCTTATATTCAAACAATGATTTAATTATTTCCTCCCTAATTTGAGGTTCAAGATGGACACTTATCTTGGTTTCTTTGACATTATCTGGATCTCCTAAATTGATTGCGTCCGTTTCATCAGATTAGGCTTGGGTTTTTCTTCAAAATGATTTAGTTCCTTACTAATCTCCTCAAATGCCTCATCCTCATCATATTCTAACTCATCATCATACTCTATTTCTTGGATTATTATTTCAGAATTAGATTGACTTTTAAGACTTGGCTGAAGAGTCCTCATGCATGTCATGTCATTGAAATCAGCATAAAAAGAACTGTACAGAGAAGAAAAGAAAACAAAAATAAAACTATCAGGAATGATGGAAAAGGAAAATTGCATTTCATTGAAAATAAAGGATAACAGGGTTTGTACATCAAACAAACGAAAAATAAAAATTTGGGTTACAACCATAGAATACCCATATAGAAAGGAAATTAAAACAAACTACCAAAACTCCTTCTGAGTAGGGAGAGGAGTAGCCTTCCAATTGTTATGCTTTACATTCGGCCCGACAAACTGCATGTCTGCTTTGCTGGACCCTTCTCCGACTTCTACCAAGTTCACATCATCAAACAACCTATGGAACCTTTCAATTAGCTCTTCATCAATGTTAATCACAGAACTTTGAACTGTTGTCACTGGGCATTTCCTGGCACCGGGCTTGACAAAGGACCTGGAGAGACGCGGGATAGGCTTCGGAAGTTCCCACGCCTTCTATTTTAACCTCTTAGCCATTTTCACATCTGCCACTGTGGGATTGAATCCAAGACCGAACGTACCCAAATTTTTGGGGAGGGACACTAGCTGTATGATACCCTGCAAGGATGCACCCTGACCTTTACCTAGCATAAAGCCATTTTTCAGCATTTCAGAGGTCACCATGACGGATGAAGAGGCTATCTTTGGAGTTGGAATACATTTCCCTTCTAGAATATTCTCGGGCGACACTGTTTCAAAATCTTAATAGACCCAAGGACCTTTTGTCATCTTCGGCCTCAATAAATGGACAGAGGCATCACTATGAGCACACAAATTCTCCTCACCATGCACGATGATCTCCTGTCTATCCCACTCGAACTTGACCATCTGGTACAAAGTGGACGGGACTGCTTTGCCGGCATGTATCCAAGGCCGACCTAACAGCAAATTGTAAGAGACGGCTACTTCAAGTACCTGGAACTCCACGGTGAATTCCACCGGTCCTGTTGTCAATTCAAGAACTATATCACCAACTGAGTCTTTTCTTCCACCGTCAAAACCTCGAACGCATATGTTGTTCTTTTGAATCCTCTCATCACCAACTTTTAACTTGTTCAGAGTAGAGAGTGGGAAGATGTTTGCATTGTAACCATTGTCAACTAACACCCCGGTGACCACAAAATCTTCGCATTTTACCATAAGATAGAGAGCTTGGTTATGTTCAGTACCTTCTACAGTCAACTCATCATCAGAGAAGGTGATCCTGACCACCTCAAATATCTTGTTGGCAATCTTCTCCAAATGGTTCACTGAGATTTTGTCGGGGACATGAGCTTTGTTCAGAATTTTCATCAGGGCCCGATGATGCTCATCTGAATGGATCAACAATGATAGGAAGGGAATCTGAGCGGGTGTCTTTCTCAGCTGTTCCACGATGGAGTAATCTTGTATCTTCATTTTCCTCAAGAACTCCTCCGCCTCTTCTTCAGTGACTGCTTTCTTTACTAGAACTGGATTATCTATGGATGTTTTAGTTTTCCTTAACTCTTCCAGGGCAAAGCATCTCCCTAAACGAGTTAATCCCTGTGCCTCATTGACTTCTTCTTTAACTTCCTTTCCCTTATAGGTCATTATCACCCATTCTGCAGCGAACGCATAGAGCATTTTTAATGGCTGGTGTTTTTGTTCATCGTGAACACGATAGTTATCCCGCGTTTGCGAAGAAGGTTTTGATGTCTGGGCAGAATGTTTAAATAGCTAATGTCCTCAATTTTGGGGCTATCTTTCACTATTTTGGGCGATTTTGGAGATTTTTGAGAGGATATGAAGAGGGATTCAAGATATAACACATGGAGGTAAGATTTGTGAACTCAATACTCGATCATATATTGACTCTTACTTGCTTAATCATGAAATATGTGGAAATTAAAGCCTAAAATTGGGAAATTAGGGTTTGACTTTGGAGAGTGTAAATTGGGAATTTGAAGAGGCAATTGAGGTCCGATTTTGATGTTCTTGGTATGTATAGACTCGTGAGAGGACGAGGATTCTATTGATATAACTTTTATCAGATTCTGTGATGTGGGCTCGGCAGCCGAATTTGAGCAATTTCGGGATTTTTGATGTAAATTGGATATTTTCTAGTGGGCTTTATTCCCTTAGCATATTTTAATAGTTATGTACTGATTATGGGTAGATTTGGAGCATTTAGAGGTCGATTCGTGAGGGAAAAGGCATCACGGGCTAGTGTTTGGACCGGATTGAGGTAAGTGATGATTGTAAATGTTGTTCTGAGGGTTTGAAACCCCGGATATCACATTGTTCTGCCACTTGAGGTGACGCACACGCTAGATGACGAGTGTGGAGTCGTGCACCGTTGGGGATTGTGACTTGGTCTGTCCCATACAATTGTTAAGTCGCGTATTTGTTTTTAAAATCATACGATATTCCATGTTTTTAGAGATTGATATTATATTTTGGGTTGTATGCCATGTTTGGGGCCTTGTGCCGACCTGTTGAGACCCTTAGGGGCATTTTTACTAATTTTCCTCACTCTATTTGTTTTGAAAGCATGTCCTAAGTCATGTTTTACCTGTTTATTGTCTGAATCTAGTTTTATCACTTTACTTCTTAAAATGTGAAAAAAAACTGTTTAGGCAGAGTTCCCTGTTTTACTAATGGTCTAAGTGATCGTGAGGTTGATGACTAAAATAGACCGAGGGTCTGATTGTGAGGTTGATGACTGAGATAGAGCGAGAGTCTGATTGTGAGGTTAATGACTCAGAGAGGCCGAGGGCCTAGTTGTGAGGATTATATATATATGGATCGGGCTGCACGCCGCATCAAGATATATATATGTGTGTGTGTGTGTGTGTGGATCGGATTGCACGCCGCAGCGATATGTTGGATCGGATTGCACGCCACAGCGATATAGTGCTTGGGCTGTAGGAGCCCCTCCGGAGTCTGCACACCCCCAGTGAGCGTAGTCGACTATATATATGAATCGGGTTGCACGCCACAGCGATATATGGATCAGGCTGCACGCCGCAGCGGTTACTATATGGTACTTATTGAGTGTGAGTGCTGAGTGTGAGCACCGACTGATGAGAGTTGAGTCTTGAGTGACTGAGAGGCTTTCCCGAATGGCTATATACATATATGAGTGATGCCTTACCCGAGGTGCTTGTTTGATGTAATTGTTGTTTTCACTCCTCTTTATACTGAGCCTCTGTTGAGAATGTTGAACAAGTATTTTTAAACAACTTTCATTTAAGCTGGAGTTTTTATGAGATATTCGATATTTAATCACTGAGTTGGCTTTGTTATTTCCACTAAGATTTTTATGTTATGAGTTGTTTCTAATTCCTGTTTTGCCCGAGGGGCTTTTTACGAACTATGTTTTGCCCTATGGGCCGATTAAGGTTTTCCTCTCTTTTATTATAAATGGTATTGAATCCCTACTAAAACTGTTGGAAAGCATTTTAAATAATTTTTACCAAAAGCTGGATTTTAAATGAGACGATTGACTCGTATTCTGATTTGAAAGCCTGTTGTGCTTATTGAGTTTATCATAAATATGGATTCACCATTTCCTATTGCTCAGTCTTTATTTACTCTCATTACTTACTGGGTTGAAGTACTCATATTACTCCATGCACCTCGTGTGCAGATTTAGGTATTTCGGAACCCGGTAGCGGGTGTTGATTTCTCAGAGGCGGAGTCATCGGAGTTAGCAAGGCGGTTACACGACGTTCGCAACACTGCTTTCCTCCCTCATTTTTTTCATTACTGTATTTAGTACATTTTTAGACTCTTGTTGTGTTCAGACCTTGGTAGATGCTCATGACTATTGACACACCGACGTTGGGCTTGTGTAATTATTTCACACTTTTCTTTTAAATATTCATTATGAGATTATTGGTTTATAAATGGTATAAAACAACATTTTTTGGAAAATGGTTGATTCGGGAGTTGTGTCGGCTGGCCTAGTTTCATGATAAGCGCCATCACGACCGGGTCGATTTTGGTAGAGTCTCGCGGATCGGCGGGAGACGTTTGTATTTATCCTTTGGAGGTTGTACGACCTTTAGGAAAAACTTCACATTCTTGAATTCTTATCGTGCGTCCTTGATTCAGCTTGAAAAGTAACTTTTTGAATTCCTTCCACGCATTCGTATGTGTGCATGAGCACTCGGTATCAGATATGCATCGATGGCTTGTGATTCCCTGATCAAGGGGCGAGATGTGATCTCTGTGTGTTCATGTTGGGCCAGTCTGGAAGACTTGAGGCCGGATTTTTCCTATAGCTCGAGCCCTGATCTGTTGATTTTGTGAGTGCATGCTTTTGGATCTATATGTTCTGTTGTGTCCCTATTAAGGGGAGTAATGACTGGATAGCTACGTGATGAGTATGTTATGACTGTGAGGTGTATTCATATGGTTTGGAAACGACGACAAGGGTCTACTGGAGGATAGAAGAACTATTAGGTACTTGATTTTCATCTCGATTTGAGGTATAGCCCCGAGTTATGGGTGTGTGAAGAATTTTTTCATGTGTTCTAGTTGGGAGTGAAGTAAATTTTATGTTACGGTATGAGTTCAGACTCATAAAGATTAAGTGACTGTGTAATGTTTATGACGGTGGAAGCTTATAGAAATGTTAGTTTGAGGCAAAGTAGGTGGGGTTATTTCCCCCGGAGTGTTCTGAAGTTATGTAGTTTAAATCTCACTATGGTATTATGGCAGCAATAGAGTATATGTGTTATGAGTTATTGTATGTGTATTGGTCTATGGCTTTGAGCCAAGTGGGGGAGTCTACTATTGATTTAGTTGATTGAGCGGTTATGTGCTATGTTGGTTCTAGTTTGAGGCGTACTTGTGAATCAGTTATGACTTACTGAGATTGAGACCGAGGATGGCTTGAGTAAAGGAAAATTTTTGACAAAGGTTGTAGTATGCTTCATAGGTGTGTGGGAATCACGAAATGTCTTGAGTTGTTGTTGGTAAAGTATGCTCGGTGCATAGAGCATGAAGTTGCTTGGTTGTATCAGGATGAGGTTGCATTCTACAGTGTATGAAGTGCTAATGAGGCACGGCCTGTTTGGTTCTTTTGATGGGGCTAATTGCAGTTTGAATAGAGTGAATGACTCTCGAGAATGATTCTAGTGTGTTCAAGATTTTTCATGTAACAATTGGGTATTTTCAAGTTGTATATGTGACTAGAAACTTAGTTTTCATTGGAATATGTCAAGACTTGTGGTATTTTCTATATTAATTATGGGATTCTATGTATCAATATCAGGAAGGTAAAGGTAACAGATTTAGATTCGCAGAAAACCTTTTAAGAGTAAAGTATTTTGAATGTGGTGCTTTTGGGAATATTTAAGAGAGTATTCAGCGGCTTATGAGTCTTAGGCGGTGTGGTTTTGTGCTTTGGTCTCGTGTGGTGGGTCTGGCTTGAGGAATTGTGGTGTTGTAGCAAGAAGAAGTGTCAAGCTAATGGTAGATGAGAAGGAAATTCGGAGTGTTTTGCAGCAATTCTTTTGGGTTCTAGTGACCTGCGTAACTCGGTTGAGTTAGAAGGATTCAGTCCTGACGGTTTAGTGTTGTGCAAATGGAACTCGGAGAGTTTTAGATGGTTTCCACCACAATTAGAGAGGTATATTTTTCCTATTGGCATGAGGAGCATGGGATGTATAATGATCTTCTCCTAGATGGGATCGATTAGAAAAGTTCTTGGCTGGTTGAGTAAGTAGTTGCTTATAGCTCGGAGTGGATTGCGAAGTTCTCATAATTTTCATTTAGGTGGTAAAGTATATGTGGTATGTTGTGTGGGTTTGAGGTTTGTATGTGTAAGGTCACAGTTTAGTTTTGAAAGAAAGGTCATAAATTCTTAAATAGCATAGGCAACTTCAGGTGATTAGATAAATGAGATCACTAATTGGTATGGCTTGATGAGAGTACACATTTCAGAAGGGGCGATGTGTTTGAGTTATGGACGCTT
Source organism: Nicotiana sylvestris (assembly GCF_000393655.2). NCBI lineage: Eukaryota > Viridiplantae > Streptophyta > Magnoliopsida > Solanales > Solanaceae > Nicotiana > Nicotiana sylvestris. The sequence continues at coordinate 87,483,659 of NC_091063.1, forward strand.
TATTGGTATTGCGGCACTATCTTGTCTGATCGACTGATGATATTCGAGTTTGTTTGGTGGCACAGAAAAATTATGGGTGTACCCCCAAGGGATGATTGAGTATTAGAGGTGTGTTATATATTTGAGCGGCGAAATTGGGATTAACTATGGTAATTCATGTGCCTTATGGACTTGGACACTGAAAGTTCTCATAAATAGGTTAACTCGTGATTGTGGAAAGTAAATATGTGGGCAAGTTAGTCAGATGATAGTAGGTGCTATGATTCAGTCATTGTGAACCTTCGGAGGATTATTTATCTATTGTGTGTGACTAGAGTTGATGTGTGGTTCATTGGTAGCCCTATATGGATGTGAGTTTTGCATCGAGATGGTTTTGTTGACTTCGAGTCGCTATTGGTGAGAGATGTGTTGATTTGGTTGTTATTGAGCTATTAGTGTTCTGAGGTGATCTATGAATTACTTTTCTGTGTTGCGAGACGTTATGATTTGTTGGCTATAGGAACAAATGGTGCGGTTCCATTGGGGTTTCATAGTGGAATTCGAGCGGGAAGAGCACTGGGTATTGCTCGGTGGATGGCGTATCTGTTATGTCCTTTCGAGTTGTGTGGTGTTATGTAATTACCTCATGGTAGTTATGATGATTGCTTTGGTTTTAGACATCATATTGCGTACAGTTGTCGATTTTGAGCATAGTAACTTAAGGTGTCTCATGTGGACCAGTGTTTGGATAAGATCGCGCATTGGAGCGAAGCTATGTGGAAGTATGATCTTGCGGGTTAGATTCGTGTGTTCTGTTTCTACAATGTGTGGCGGATTCTCAGCCTTGTGTTGTGGTGGTACTAGTGAGCTTGCGGTACAACCCTTTCATTTGAGTTATTTTCATGATTTGAGTAAGTTCGGATTGTGGCTTATTGGCGTACGGATTGCACAAGTCGCGGATTTAGTATGTGTTGATGTCTCAATGTCACTAGATTAGTTGTGTTGGATTAGATGAGATTGTCGGGATCTAGAATGAGTACAGACAGATTTGATTTCTGCATGTTGGAAGGATTATATCGAGGGTCAGCTAAGAAATTTGCTATGGTCTTTGCCAAAGGAGAAGTGGCTTCATGAATGGTTGATCTGAGAGAACGGTTATGGCTTACTACGTGTTTCATTTATCATTGCCAGTATATGAAAGTGTTGGAATGAGACTTTAGTTGATAAGAGGTTTCCTATCGATATTCGGATGTTGTGTGCAGCTGCCGTGATTAGAAGTTATCGCTGCAAGAGTTTGAGTTATGTGGTATATCATGTAATTACGCAGAGGTTGCGAGTATGGGTTATTACAGTTTGTCTGGGCTTAGTCAGAGGATAGATGTGAGATTTTGATCTTGTGGATGATTTCAGAAGTGGAAAGGTGGTTCTAAGGTTCATGGGCTAGGTTGGACTATGAAATTTCAGTTACATTGTGTTATCGGACATATACGAGATAGGGTGACGTGGGATCACTCCCAGGTATGTGCATGGTAAGGTTATTCAGCGATTCGTTGGCTTTTGGAACAACTCTAGGTGCGTTCGAGGACGAACATATGTTTAAGTGAGGGAGGATGTAACGACCCGACTGGTCATTTTGAGCTTTTGCACTTTGCTCGTTAGTTCTCGGGCATGACTTGCCCTGTGTTATGGATTATGACTTATGTAAATCGTTGGTTTTGGTTTTCAGGGTAATCGAAATGAATTTGGAATAACAGTTCTCAATTTGAAGCTTGAAATTTGAAAAGTTTGACCAAGATTTGACCTGTTTGTATATGATCTCCGATCAGCATTTTTATGATTTGGTTAGCTCCGTTAGGAGATTTGGGACTTAGGAGCGTGATCAGAATGCATTTTGGAAGTCCGTGGAAGGTTTAGGCTTGAATTGGCAAAATTAAGATTTTGGCATTTTACGGTTGATAGGTGAGATTTTGATATAGGGGTCAGAATGGAATTCCGAAAGTTGCAGTAGCTCTATTGTTCATTTGTGATGTGTGTGCAAATTTTCAGGTCATTCGGACGTGGTTTGGTTGGGGTTTTGATCAAAAGCGTAATTTGGAAGTTCTTGGAATTCTTAGGCTTGAATCTGATGCAATATTGGTATTTTGATGTTGTTTTGAGTGTTCCGAAGGTTGGAACAAGTTCGAATGAGGTTATGGAATATGTTGGCATATTTGGTTGTGGTCCCGAGGGGCTCAGGCGCATTTTCAGATTTATTCTGGGCTATTTTTCCTTCATGTTTCACTACTGTGTTCTGCTGATATCTGGTGCCTCAGTTCTTTATCGCGTTCGCAAGGCACGTGTTGGGAACAAGTAGTATATTAGCATGGCATCAGCAAATTGCTCTTCGCAATTGCGAAGTGTGTCCTGTGTTCGCATAGTGTTAGGGGAGGACTCCTTCGCGTTCGCGTATGGCATGTCGCATTCGCATAGAGTCGGGCTAGGAGATGGGCTGGTAGACCTTTCTTCATCGCGTTCGCGAGTCTTGGGACATGTTCGCATAGCTCTGTATCCAATGTGTATCGCCTTCGCTAGGCTGGTGCCGCAAGTGCATAGAACATTTTTTATGGTTGGTGTTTTTGTTCATCGCAAACGCGATGGTTATCCCGCGTTCGTGAAGAAGGTTTTGATTCCTGGGCAAAGTTTAAATAGCCATTGTCCACAATTTTGGGGCTATCTTTCACTATTTTGGGCGATTTTGGAGCTTTATGAGAGGATTTGAAGAGGGATTCAAGATATAACACCTGGAGGTAAGATTTGTGAACTAAATACTCGATCCTATGTTGATTCTTACTTGTTTAATCATCAAATATGTGGAAATTAAAGCCTAAAATTGGGAAATTAGGGCTTGACTTTGGAGAGTGTAAATTGGGAAATTGAAGGGGCAATTGAGGTTTGATTTTGATGTTCTTGGTATGTATAGACTCGTGAGAGTGCGAGGATTTTATTGTTGTAACTTTTATCGGATTTTGAGATGTGGTCCCGGGGGCCAGGTTTGACCAATTTCGGGATTTTTGATGTAAATTGGATATTTTTGAGTGGGCTTTGTTCCCTTAGCATATTTTTATAGTTATATACTGATTGTGGCTATATTTGGAGTATCCAGAGGTCGATTCGTGAGGGCAAAGGCATTGTGGGCTAGAGTTTGGATCTGATCGAGGTAAGTAATGATTGTAAATGTTGTTCTGAGGGTTTGAAACCCCGAATTTCACATTGTTCTGCCACTTGAGGTGACACACACGCTAGATGACAAGCGTGGAGTCATGCACCGTTGGGGATTGTGACTTGGTCCGTCTCGTATAACTGTTAAGTCGCGTATTTGATTTGAAAATCTTATGATATTCCATGTTTTTAGAGATTGATATTATATTTTGGGTTGTATGCCATATTTGGGGCCTTGTGCCGACCTGTTGAGACCCTTAGGGGCATTTTTACTATTTTCCTCACTCTATTTGTTTTGATAGCATATCCTCAGTCATGTTTTACCTGTTTATTGTCTGAATCTGGTTTTATCACTTTACTGCTTAAAATGTGAGGTTGATGACCGAGATAGACTGAGAGTATGATTATGAGGTTAATGACTGAGGGAGGTCGAGGGCCTGGTTGTGAGGATTATATATTTATGGATCGGGTTGCATGCCGCGGCATATATATATATATATATATATATATATATATATATATATATATATATATATATATATATATATATATATATATATGTATGTATACGGATCGGGCTGAACGCCGCAGCGATATAGCGCTTGTGCTATAGGAGCCTCTCCGGAGTCTGCACACCCCCAGTGAGTGCAGTCGACTATATATATGGATCGGGATGCATGCCGTAGCGATATATGGATCGGGCTGCATGCCGCAGCGGTTACTATATGGTACTTATTGATAGTGAGTGCTGAGTCTGAGCACTGACTGATGAGAGTTGAGTCTCGAGTGACTGAGAGGCTTGCTCGAGGGGTATATACATATATGAGTGATGCCTTGCCAGAGGGGCTTGTTTTGATGCAATTGCTGTTTTCACTCCTCTTTATACTGAGCCTTTATTGAAAATGTTGAACAAATGTTTTTAAACAATTTTCATTTAAGCTGGAGTTTTTATGAGATATTCAGTATTTAATCATTGAGTTTGCTTTGTTATTTCCACTAAGATTTTTATGTTATGAGGTGTTTATGATTCCTGTTTTGCCCGAGGGGCTGTTTACGAACTATGTTTTGCCCAAGGGGTTGATTATGGTTTTCATCTCTTTTATTATAAATGGTATTGAACCACTACTGAAACTGTTGGAAAGCATTTTAAATTATTTTTACCAAAAGCTGGATTTTAAATGAGACGATTGACTCGTATTCTGATTGAAAGCCTGTTGTACTTATTGAGTTTATCACAAATGTGGATTCATCGTTTCCTACTGCTCAATCTTTATTTACTCTTATTACTTACTAGGATGGAGTATTCACATTACTCCTTGCACCTCGTGTGTAGATTCAGGTATTTCGGAACCCTGTAGCAGGTGTTGATTGCTCAGAGGCGGAGTCGGCGGATTTAGCAAGATGGTTGCACGACGTTTGCAACAATGCTTTCCTCCCTCATTTTTTTCATTACTATATTTAGTACATTTTTAGACTCTTGTTGTATTCAGACCTTGGTAGATGCTCATGACTAGTGATACCCCAATGTCGGGCTTGTGTAATTATTCCGCACTTTTCTTTTAAATTTTCATTATGAGATTATTGGTTTATAAATGGTATAAAAAAATCTTTAATTGGAAAATGGTTGATTCGGGAGTTGTGTTGGCTGGCCTAGTTTCACGATAGGCGTCATCACGACCGAATCAGTTTTGGGTGGTGACACCTTCGCACCTGCGATGATTTTTCTGCAGATGCAGGACCACTGATGCGGCCCCATGAGCGCAAATTCATAAATCACTGGGCAAAAAAAAGGATTTCGAGGGTTTGAAATTTCAGAACATAAAATTTGATTTGGAGCTCGGTGGGAGGTGATTTCTCGAGGGATTTTGAAGGAAAGCTATTGGGTAACTAATCCTAACTCTAATTTGATCATAATACATTAATCTATTGTTGTATTCTCCATCTAATTAAGGAATTTGAGGGTGGAAGTTTGGAAATGGGAGAAAAAGTTCCCCAATTGAAAATCTGAGGTTTGAATGGGAATTAGACGTCGGATTTGAATGATTTTTGTACGAGTGAACTCGTGAGTGAATGAGTATTCATAATTTGTGACTTTTACCCGATTCCAAGACGAGGGCCTGGGGAGGATTTTTGGGCATTTTCCTATTTTCTTGTTTTAGCTTTGAATTCATTAGCTAAATTAGATGCTTGTAACTATATTTACCCTATGTAATTGATTTGATTAGATTTAGGCCATTCGGAGTTGGATACTCATGGCAAGAGCGTGATTTCGAATTGATTTAAGCTTGGTTCAAGGTATGTGGCTTGCATAACCTTGTGTGGGGGAACTCCCCTTAGGATTTGGTACTGTTGATATATGAATGTTGTGTACATGAGGTGACGAGTCCGTACACGTGCTAATTGTTGAAAACCCCTATTTTCATTAAGTAAATATCTATGTTTTCCTTTAATTGAGCAATACTAGAATATGTAGCCACTTGTTTAGCTTAGAAAAACATGCTTACGTGCATTAATTGTCTTATCTACTTTTACTGCCTACCTGGACTCTGTATAGCATGTTTAGAGTAAGAATTACCTTTTTTTTATACGAACTTGATTAAAACTATAAATTTTCCTTGTTGTGACTGTGGTGTATATTGAATGAGTTGTGTATTTACTTTTGGACTACGGAAAGATATTCCGGGAGATCCCCTGCATGTTTATGTTTGGGACTACGGGACGGTATCCTGGGAAATCCCCCTATACTGGATATTTACTTTGGGACTATGGAATGGTACTCCGAGAGATCCCCCTGTACATTTACAATTTGGACTACGGAACGTTATCTCGGGAGATCCTCTGTACATTTACGTTTGGGACTACGGGACGATATCCTGGGAGATCTCATGTTGCTTTCTCTGTGTATCGAGTTATTATTTTCTTGTGATTTCATTTTTTATTTACTATTAGCATTTATCCTTACTGCCATATTTCATATTGTTTTATCTTATTATTATGTATAAAACAGCAAGGCCCTGATCTGATCTCGTCACTACTCGACCGAGGCTAGGCTTGGCACTTACTGGGTACCGTTGTGGTGGACTAATGCCTTTTACCTACACATATTTTTCATGTGCAGATCCAGGTTCATCGTACTAGTCTCATCACTAGTTGCAATCGTTGTTGCCTATTGGAGACTTCAAAAGTACATCTACCCGCGCCTGCATATCCTCGGCGTCCCTCTCTATTCCCTTATGTTCATTTCTCTTTATTTCGGTAGAGATGATGTTTAGAATAGTTAGAAAATCTTAATAGCTTGTGACTACGGGTTTCCGGGTTTTTCGAGCATTTATGTTTAGTTTGAGAGTGCTTATTGTATATGCCGAGTGACCTTTTAAACTCTTTATTAGATTTACTTGTTAAATTGTTAGTTTTCATGTCTTCATTTCATTTCCACAAATTGGTAGGCTTACCTAGTCGTAGAGACTAGGTGACGTCACAACAGTTCAATGAGGGAGAACTCGGGTCATGACATTTTCATTAGAATTACCTTGCTTATTCAACTTTGCTAGATAGGCAGAGCATTACTTTTTGTGATGCCCAGGTTGCATACAATGATAGCACTTTCCTTTGGGCTTTTTCACACAAGCAGTTGCACTTTCGGGTGCCAAAACCTTTTGAGCCTTCTTCTTTTTCTTACTGCTTTTCGACTTAGAAATCGAAGCTTTCTCAACATTTAGTGCCACAACTGGAGCTTGTTGTTTGATAATAGATTATGTTGCTTGCAGCTCATTCAATAATTTCGCTAGTGACAAATCCATTTTATTCATATTATAGTTCAAGCAAAATTGTTGAAAACTGTCAGGCAGAGTCTGCAGGACCATCTCAACTTGAGATTCATTATGAATCACAACTCCAAGGACCTCCAGTTCATTCAGATACCCATCATCTTCAGAACATGGTCCCTAATCGATGATCCTTCAGCCATCTTAGTGTTCAAAAGGGCTTTCATGGTTGTCTTCTTAGCCGCACAATTTTGCTCACCAAACATCTCTTTGAGACTTTCGAGCATGTCATAAGCAGACCACATAGACTGATGTTGGTGTTGCAAAACATTCTCCATAGAGGCAAGAATGTAACATCGTGCCATCTAATCAGTCTTAACCCATTTGTCATAGGTCTTAACCTGATCATCAGTAGCATCTTCATTAGGTTTTTCTGGGCATTCCTCTGTGATTACGAATTTGTAACCTTCAGTAGTTAGGACAATATCAAGGTTCCTTTTCCAATCAACATAATTTGGTCCTTCAAACTTATTTTGGTTCAAAATTGAGGTAAGTGAGTTGAATAAAGACATGGCTAATCTGAGAGATAATGATGAGTGCAAAATACAACACAAAATTATTACTTACTAATCAAAGATAGTATAGATTAGTTATCGTCTCCATAGGGATTGGAATTAAATAGTGTTTGAATAATCTCCAATTGATCACTATCCAGGAAAATTAATACTTGATTTGTCTCACGACCCTAAAATCGACCCGGTCGTGATGGCACCTATCGTGAAACTAGGCCAGCCGACACAAATCCCAAATTAACCATTAATCAATAAGAATCATTTTTAAGCCTTTAATTAAACAAATGTTTCATAATGTAAGTCTAAATGAACAGTGCAGAAGTAATATACAAGCCCGACATCGGGGTGTCACAAGTCATGAGCATCTACTACTACTGTCTAAAAACATCAAGACCAATATGGTCGGAAAAATTCAAGAATGCATTAAGGGAGAATAAGGAGGGAGAAAAGTAGGGATGCGAACGCCAAACAACTACCTTGCTACCTCCAAGGAATCCTACCACCGAGCTTAGAAATACCTGAATCTGCACACAAGGTGTAGGGAATAATGTGAGTACGCCAACTCAGTAAGTAATAAAAGTAAATAAAGACTGTGGAGTAAGAAATCACGTAAACCACGTCATAGCACCACAGTAGCTATAGTATGTTTCACAAATAGGATACCATTCAATTCTTAATCAGCCCCTCGGGCAAAACATAGATCGTATACAACCCCTCGGACAAAACATAGATCGTATACAACCCCTCGGCAAACAAAAATTCATAACCATCTCATAACTTAAAAATCTTGGAGAAAGTAACAAAGCCAAATCAGTGATTAAATTCTGAACACCTCGTAAAAACTCCAGTTTAAATGAAAGTTGTTTAAAGTATTTGTTCAACATTTTCAATAAAGGCTCGGTATAAAGATGAGTGAAAGTAGTAATTTAATCAACATATGCAACAGAAACTCACTTTAAGGAGGAGTGAAAAATAGTAAGTTCATAAACAAGCCCCTCAGGCAAAAGCATCACTCGTATATGCATATATATAGCCCATGGGCAAGACACTCAATCACTCATGACTCAACTCTCAGCATTCAGCGCTCACGCTCAATAGGTACCTTATCATAACTGCTGCGGTGTGCAGCCCGATCCATATACTGCTGCGACGTGCAGCCCGATCCATATATCGATGCGGCGTGCAGCCCGATCCATATATCTAGTCAACTGCGCTCATTGGGAGTGTGTAGACTCCGGAGGGGCTCCTACAGCCCAAATGCTATATCGATGCGGCGTGCAACCCGATCCATATATATATATATATATCGTTGCGATGTGCAGCCCGATCCATAAATAAATAATTCTAACAACCAGGCTCTCGGCCTCTCTCAATCATTAATCTCACAATCAGACCCTCGGTCTATCTCAGCCATCAACCTCACAAGCCACTCAGACTATCAGTAAAACAGGGAACTCAGCTCAAACAGTTTTCGCATTTTAAGAAGTATAATGATAGAACTAGATTTAAACAATAAACAGGTAAAACATGACTAAGGATATGCTTTCAAAACAAATAAAACGAGGAAGAATAGTAAAAATGGCCCTAAGGGTCTCAACAGGTCGACACAAGGCCCCAAACATGGCAACAGCCCAAAATATAATATCAATCTCTAAAAATACAAAAATCATAAGATTTCAAATCAAATACGCGACTTAACAATCGTACGGGATGGACCAAGTCACAATCCCCAATGGTACACGACTCCACGCTCTTCATCTAGCGTGTGCGTCACCTTAAATTAGCACAACAGTGTGAAATCCGGGGTTTCATAACCTTAGGACAGCATTTACAGTCATTACTTACCTCAATCCGGTCCAAATTCTAGCTCGTGATGCCTTTGCCCCTCGAATCGGCCTTCAATTGCTCCAAATCTAATCAAAATCAGATTCATATCGTCAAAATATGCTAAGGGAACAAAGCCCACTTGAAAATAACCAATTTACATCAAAAATCCCGAAATTGGCCAAACCCGACCCCCGGACCCACATCTCAGAATCCGATAAAAATTACATCAATAGAATCCTAATCCTCCCATGGTCTATACATATCAAAATTATCAAAATCCGACATCAATTACCATTCAAATCCCCAAAAGAGTTCTCAAACTTTCCTTCCATTTTCCCCCAATTTCCGCTCTAATTTCTCAAATTAAATGATAAAATTCAAGATTAAATCATGGGATTAGACCAAATATGAGTGAAGAATATTTAGCCCAATTGCTCCACTGAAAATCTCTTCCAATTTCACCTTCTCCCGAGCTCTCCAATGGTTTTTGTGATAATTGACTTAAACCATTGATTTCCAAATATAATATGTCTGTCCAGATTGTTTCTTAATCGTGATCGCGAAGAACATTTTTGGTGCCTCAATATTTTACTCTATGCGACCACGTTAATCCACATGCGAACGCGGTATATTGATTCCCCAGAGCTGCGCGAACGCGAAGGGTAATAGCTGATTCCACTGCCGCTTTATTTCTTCTACGCGAATACGGCCTGGCCCACGCTTTCGCGTTACACAACTTGACTGACCTACGCAATCGCATCCCCTTTCTCTACGGATGCGAAGTGTTAACCCAGCTAGCCTCCCATTTGCCTTATGCAATCGCGGACCTTCACCCCGATCGCGATGAAGAACATACCAGTTGTAGAAGACCAGCAAAACCAACAGCTCCTTAAGTCCAAAAATGACCTGTCGAGCATCCGAAACTCACCCGAGGCCCTCGAGACCTCAACCAAACATGACAACATATCCCATAACATCATTCAAACTTGTTCCAACCTTCAAAATGCCCAAGACAACATTAAAACACCAAAATTACATCGGATTCAAGCCTAAGAATTCCAAAAACTTCCAAATTCCGCTTTCGATCAAAAAGTCTATCAAACCTCGTCCGAATGACCTAAAAATTTGCACACACGTCACAAATGACACAACGGACCAACTCCAACTTCTAGAATTCCATTTCGACCCCGATATCAAAATCTCACCTATCAACCAGAAAATGCCAAAATTCCAATTTCGCCAATTCCAGCCTAACTCTATTTCGGACCTTCAAAACACATTCCGACCACACTCCTAAGTCTCAAATCACCTAACGTTGCCGACCAAATCATAAAAATTCTAATCCGAGGTCATCTACTAACAAGTCAAATCTTGGTCAAATCGTTCAAATTTTAAGCTTCAAATTGAGAACTGTTCTTCAAAATTCATTCCGGTTACCCTGAAAACCAAAACCGACGATTTACATAAGTCATAATACATCACATGGGGCTAGACATGTCCGAGAACTGGCGAGCGAAGTGCAAAAGCTCAAAATGACCGGTCGAGTCATTACAATTTGATGACCATTACTACAATTAACTACTAAAATTTAAACAAATAACAATTGATCACAAAAGAAAGCAGATGAGCAAGAAAGAAATATCAATGAGAGGAATAAGATTATTTGACTAGAAAGGTGCAAGATAACTGACTGGGATCCAATTCTTGAGTTAATTCACTCTATAATAGGGTTGACTCTCACGAATTAAACCGATAATCAAATTACACTTGAAGTTAATGTTGCTCTTTCAATTAAACATTAATTTTAGTAATTAATCAAATTGAAGCACGGTAAACAATTACAACAATAAAATGATGATTATGATCTAACGGGTAACTTTTCATGAATATTTCCCTATTTTTTAGTTCGATTAACAATTCACGAGGCTCTTTCGACTACCTATTTGAATCACGAATTTAAACTAGGGCATAAGATGTGAAGAAATTCAATATTAAACTCCTCTTTCGATTAAGCAAAATAATAAATAACTCCACAATACAAATTAAAGCTCCATAAATTAATTCTAACAATTATCAAGAATCGAATCCCTAATCAAGTTATCGGAACACCGTACCTGTCAACACCCTAATGGAAATTAGTCCATAGCAATGGAGTAAGACATCTCAATAAGTTTCAAAAACAAAAAAACATCAATTCTAATAATTCGATACAAACTCTTGTATTGCACCAATTGTAGGTTGAAATATTGATGAATTCTTGAGTCTTCTTGCCTTGGTTGGTTCTCCAATCTTTTGTAGGTCAAAAGTCTCCTCAAAATCGTGTTTTTGGTGTATTTATACCATGTAGAAACAAGCTCGGATGAAACTACCCTTTCCTAGCCGAACTAGGAGATCACTTTGACATTCTTGCACACTCGAGCTGCGTCGCGCCATGCGGCGCACTTGTGAGGAAATCCAGATAGCTCACACATTGCCTGTCAGACCAAATTTGTGTTGCCGCGCCTCGCAGCGCCCCATTCGGCGCAGCTATTCCTTTTTTTCAGAGTAAATTCTTTTGTTCACTGAGACGACTTAATTTGTTGGGCTTATACTCAAACTTTAAAGCTCCAAATTGTTTAATTTAGTTCTAAATTACCTGATAGAAACTAAGCGTCCACCAAATTGTATAGAGAACCAGATTCTCTGTCAGTTCCCACAGTAAGCAACAGACTATAAAACCAAACAGTATAGGGAACCATGTTCTCTATCTCTTCCCACAATAATTCGGCTGCAAATAAAGAACATGTGCACACTGCAGTAAGTAAATGACACAGAGGAATTTTACGTGAAAAATTCCTAGCTCAACGAGATTAATAACTACGACCTACCCTTGTAAGAGTTCAACTTCATTACTGAGCACTCTTTAGATTATAGCCTATTGTAACCTAGGAATTAACCTCTAACTTGTAACTACACTATTACAAGCTACTTTGTAATAACTCTATTACAAAGACTTAATCACTCACTAATTTGTAACAACACTATTACAAGCCACTTTGTAATAACTCTATTACAAAGACTTCACAACTCGACTAACTTTAGCTAAGACACAAACACAAGGGTTCATGATATACAAATGGGTTTCCTACACAATGCTTCTAAGTAAGCTAAGTAGGAATTACAAGTAAGAACTTCACCAAAGATACAACACAACTAAGGACATATAATAACTCAATATGGGGAACTAGTCTGTTAATGTATTGTTCTTTTTTCTTGATGCCCTTGAGAATCACTTGCCAGATGGACACACACTTGAGATAATGCTTGATAAGTTCTTAAATGTACAAGTGATTTGTTTTACCTTTGTTTGATGTTAATATCTTTGTGACATCACTTGGATGAAGTAAGCAAGGTAGGTAAAAAGCTTTCCACAGAAAGTTGAGTGTTGCACTATTCCTATACTGTAGCGTGTGCAGGCAGCAACTTTCTAGTTGTAGAGTTGACAACATACAGTCACCTGGGGAACTAATAGGGACCTGGTCCCCCAGTTGTTCCTTTGACTCTGAAGAGTTGAGCCATATCTCAAACTGGATCCCAACCTGGAACCTTGTGATCTTAAGGTCTTGAGAATGTTTAAAGTTGTAGAGTTGACTATACGACGACCAGGGGAACTGATCCATATATGTTCCCTCTACTATTCCCTTATTTGATTTCATTGAGAATTGAACTAGACATCTGACTAGTTACTCTGAACGCAAGAGAACTAATTATATCAGGTTCTTTATCTGGTTCTCTCATGAAGTTTGTCAAATCATTAAAACAAAAGACGCATAACTTATCATTACCTTAATAGCTCGTAATCATTTCTTACAAGGCATAAAACACGTAATAAGTGTAATTCACTATCATTTAGGCTCAAACACATGTTTCTAGCCTACCATCAAAACCCCACACTTAGACCATTGCTCGTCCTCGAGCAATCAAACTACACTTCACATAGGGACGACCTTTTCATAAAAAAACCTCCCTGACATGCCATGCCAAGAATATTTAAAATAGATTAAACACCAAGCCATAACATCCTAACCTCAAGGCTCGACTCAAAAAACCCACGCATTTTTCACAACCTCTTCACTTACTCTAACACAGAGATCAAAGACTGTCTCACTTTCACAAGTTACGTGCCCTCACACAAACAATAGAGAGTAGTTCCAAACACAATTAAATTCAAGAACAAATAGGAAGTCAAGATAGAAAGAATTCACTCACTCTAAGAAATAAAATTCATGCGCCATAGAAGACGTACCATAGCTTGCCCATAGTTTAATACTCTACTAATTGAGCTCATTCAGTCAAGGATCAAGTAGGACTTTATTTTGGTTGTAATGTAGGCTGTGAAATGGGTAGGATACGTATAGATATAGTAACTACACCTCCCTGAGCACTTTAATACTTACAATTTCACAATTTAAATCCCACACTTTTGTTGGACCAAACCTCAACCTTCACATCATATTAACACCAAGCTCTCAATTCCTTTAAGCACAGACAAAGCAAGATTTACCACTAGCAAGGAATAATTTTCTTTATAATATATACGCAACAACATTTTTTTTCTTTTTCTAGATTCTGATTTTCTCTTCTTCTTCTTTTTCGATTCCCGACAAGTGACTCTCACAATTTTCATTTTTACAAACAGTGCATCTTCCTTCTTTTCTATAGTTCCACTCGAAACCTCAACCATACTTCCACTTAAATTTTAACAAGCTCATAAATATATCAAACTCTCAAGAGAGGTAAATGGTCCAACTAGATAGTCAATTCAAACAAAGGGGCAGGCTTATAGTGTGGTTGCCAAAGAAAAAAGGATTGCAGGCTCAAAAGAGCTAACTAGGATACACAACAATTAGGGGCTCAACAAATAAATGCCTATATCACTTCCTAGACTGAATAAGGCTACTATTTCGCTTTGCAAACACACGTGGCAAGTTCTAGAAATCACTAAAATGCACAGAATATCAACAAAAACTCACTCACACATTGGCACATAACTCACTTAGGATCGGATCTTTCCCGACTCACTAGTCAAAGTAGTTAAGAAAAGTTAAGATCAACTAATTGAAGGCACTTATCTAAGAGTCAAGAATTGAGCCTAGGCATCACAACTAAGGCATTCACAACTCTCAAGGCATATGCAGTCAAGAAAAATGTCTTCAAATTAGCAATATAACTCAAAAAATTTTATTCATATAAAACAAAAAACTAACTACATCCAGTTTAATTAAAATCCTTGAAAAAGAATCGCGACACAAAAAAAAAACCAAAGGGGAATAACTACAATACCTAAAAAGTAAAATAACAAAAATAAAATAAAATAAAAGACATATTTTTGGATTTTCAAATTTTTAATTTTTTTTGTATTTTTCACGTTCGACTTCAAATCTCTCAAGAAGTCAGTCGACAAAATCCATCGTCGGGAAGAGTCAAAACTAAACAATTAATTACGAACTATTACAAACCGATAAAATTCGGAGTTATGATTACAAACCAAATTGTCTAAAACTGCAAGAAACAAATCAAACAAAACCGGCTGGCAGATAGAAAACAAGTACAAATACAACCAAATAGGAGCACCCCAGCCCTTACTTAAAAAATTGCATTGTCCCTAGTGAAAAGGTAACTCCCTGAGGTCCATGGTCTACTCCTCACCAACAACCTCAAAGATGTGCATGTACTCTTCATCATCAGAGGGAATAGAGTTTGCGTCCTCATCCGGCGGCATCTGTGTTCCATCGTATAAGCCCAACCACTGCTGAGTGACCGTAGAGAGGGGATGGTCCTCCTGCAGCTCTTCCAAGTCAATCTCCCCCCGAGCAGCATGAAGGCGCATATCAACAAATAGTAGCTGCAGTGTCTCCTCAACATGAATAAATCTCTGATCTACAGGAACAATAGCAGTGGGGGGTCCGTCACAACTGTGACATCAAAAGGTTTAAGTGGCCGCAAAAACGGAATCGTCTGATCATAATGGTACGCCTCCACATAGTGCGTGTGCCGAACCCACGTGATCATACTCGGGAAATATAGGCGGCGGGCCCCAAGTGGTCGTACTCAAGACATGAGCTCAAGCATAATGTTACCCAGATCAAACTTCATTCGAGTCAAGATAGCATAAATAAGACACACCTTCAACCGAGAGACGTCAGTCTCATTCTGGGTAGGCATGATATTTGAAATAATCAACTGGAGAATGACTTTGGAGGGATGCTGGAAATGGCACTTCTTCATGTCTTTGTGGAATTCATTAGCATCTCGCGTCTATGTGGAAGGAGAACTGTGCCACACAGTTGGCGTCTCATATCAAGATGGGGGGCCGATGCAGCAACCTCAGGAACAACTTATGCGAGTGCTCTGTGAACCTCATGATTTTATTTATTACCCGGGAAGAAAAGGGAATCATCTTACCTCTCACCTCCACTTCATACACCGCATCTAAACTAGCCTCAAGTTGCAAATTAGCACAGAATTCCTTAACCATGTTCATGTTCACCAACTCACCAGGATAAAGCAAGCTTTCAAAGCCTCGGTATCTGATGTTGTTGTAAATCCTCGAGTATTTCCTGGCTAGCTTACCATTATCAATACCAACTTCAAGAATAGGGGGAACTATCGGAACAGAGGTCCGGTACCATATCCTAGCATGATCTGGCACAGCCTGGATGCCATACTTGCAGCCTGGTACTACATCCACATCTGGGTTAATGCACTCCTCTTCCTCTTGCTCCTCCACTGAGGCGGGGGGAGATGGACGCCTACCTCCTTGACGGCTAGTATAGGCAACCTAGAAGAACTTGTATTAGAACGTTTGCTAGGTAGCGAGACATTGTACCTGCACAAGACGAACAATATTAACCACAGGACATAAAAGAAAATCAAGACCAAATGGGGTAACCACCCCACACTTATGTTATTGACATGTTCACAAGTACAATGTATATCGGAGAATCAGACTACCCCAATTGAAAGTACGCCACAATTAATCAAAAACCCACTCAACCACCAACATAACATTACAACAACATAACCATGAACTACACTAGGGTAAAAGACAAAATTAAGAAGCTAAATTAGTAACTTAAAAAAGAAGAATAAGAAGTTAGTCTAATTTACCATTAACAAGTTAAAGTTACAATACAACACTACACAAGCACATAGCATGAATCAGACACCCCCAATTAGCACCTAGAAACACATTAGCATAGGGTGGTCAATCGACTAGCACTCGAGCTTAACACGTTAAACTTTCACAAGATAAGAACATGACCTCCCACCCCACACTTATCATCAAGTATCACAACCCACACAGAATTTCCCTTCTAAATTAGCAGCAATACACAACTTTTATGTCATTAAGGCATTTCAACAAACACATTGTGGGCATATCTTTCACCATCTTATTTCAATTCAAAGTAGGTTAGAACCACCATACAACCACATCAAATACACTACTCACCACAACCACAACATCACCACATCTTAACAATATCACAAAGTGCAAAACTTTTATACAAATTTCACCGGTTTTCGGTCACATGGGCACCCCCACCAAGATTCAACACAAATTAATTCCAACACCATCAAAACCCAATCATAAGAACAATGAAAACCCCACAAGTTTATGCATAATTTTTGGCCAAAATAGAAGAAAAATAGCTAAGAGATTAGCAAAATTAAACTACCTAGGGTTAGGTTGAACTAAACTAAAACTACTTAAATACAACTATCAAATACTAAAAGAAAGAGAAGAGATGAGAGGAAGAACTTACCTTGAAAATGGATGTGGGAGAATTGGAGGGGAAGAGCTTTGAAGAAGAAAAATGATGGAGGATGTGGGGGTGGGTTAGAGAGGAAATATGTGAGAGGGCAAATGAGAGGTATGAGAGAAGGGGGGAAATTTCGTTATTTTTTTAAAAATTTTGTTATTTTTTTAGATTAATTGTCGAAATTTTACATTGCCACGTCGTTGTGCGCTATACCCCATGCGGTGCGGTAGTGGAGAAATACAGAGAGTTTTTTTCCTGTCAGAGTCGAGCCTTTAGCCTAGCACGGCACCCCATGCGACACGCTACACTACAATTATCTAACTATTCTACAAGAGCAAGAAAAAGGGTTAAAGGTAGTTCTGAGTTATAGTCGTAAACTTGACTCTGTCACTTAGGCTCATTTGATCACGATGCTAGAGGATTGCTTATCAAATCCTCCAACAAGGTACGGTTTCAACCTATGACCATTCAACTTAATGCTATCATTCCCTTCTTCATCCTGAATTTCAATGGCGTCATACGGTGAGTCATGACCCGGAATTCCCACCTTCGATATCGTGATGGTGCCCCCTAAAATTCACTTACTAGGCAAGCCAACGTTAGAACAATTTATCCATTTTTAACAATTCAAATTGAATAATAAGAAATAAACTGAAATAACTGCCATAATCTAAAATATAGTGCGGAAAATAATAACAACTGAAATATCTAATACAACCCTGGACCCGGTGTCACAAGTGCACAAAGCACTAGAGTAGTACAAATAATGGTCTGAATAAAACATAAAGCCGTCTGAGGGAAAATACACAGCTAATAAAAAGTAAAGGGGACTCTAGAGGTTGCGGACGCCGAGCAGTTGTACCTCAAGTCTCCATACTGCTAGCCAACTTGAGCACCCTAATAACTGCAGCTGGGACCGACTCCAAAATCTGCACAAGAAGTGCATAGTGTAGTATGAGTACAACCGACCCCATGTACTCTATAAGTGTTGAGTCTAACCTCGACAAAGTAGTGACGAGGCTAAGGCAGGCCACTTACACTATAACATGTACGTAGTATAAAATAAAGACAGAAAAGGAAAATACGGAGCGAAATAAGGCAATTAACGGAAGAAAATAGCTAAATCCCCAAAGAAAACCAGTGAAGGTCAGGATTACCAATCCTTAAAGTTTCGTATGAAAAATAGAAAAATCAACACAGCATAAGGAAATAAAAAACACATAGATTGTTGCGGTGCACAACCCGATCCCACCGTACAACACAATACTCTATTATTCCACGGTAACAATATCAATAATCATAAATAAATATATGTTGCGGTGCGCAACCCGATCCCACCATATAACAAAATCAATATCATAATTCACCCTTATTTCATCGTATCAACCCACCCTTATCTCATCTGTTGCGGTGTGCAGCCCGATCCCACCATAGCAGTACAAATTCACTCTTATTTGACCATATCAATCCACTCTTATTTCAGTTGTTGCAGCATGAAACATGATCCCACCGTATTAGTATCAAATATTCAATGAGTACAATCAAACTAATAACTCAAATCACAAGAACCTATACGATAGCTGAATATGAAGATGAATGAGAAGGGAAGTTTCGTACCAACTTGGGAATTCGCATATGTAATATTACATGGAAAGACAAGTCTAGTAGATGACAATTAAAAGGCGTAAGCAAGTCAATTAAGGCAAATAGCGGCGAGTCATGAAAGCATGGAGAGGTTTAATATTTTTAACACGAGAAACAATGATTAACAATCAGGAAATAAAACATGGGAGGTATTTAAAGCACATACAGTTGAGGCATGGAAGGAAATGATTAAGGAAAAGAGAAAAATCAGGGAAACAAGTAATTCGGCGGCTTATAAGCACTCTTCACCTTGCATATACGCCGCACCATATGAATTTCACATAGCACATAGTCTGAGGGTTCCTAATTCCCTCAAATCAAGGTTAAACTCAATAATTAGCTCGCTCCAAAATTGACTAAAAGCTCAACCATGACTTTGCCTGTCGAACAAATCTCTGAACCAAACAAATCTAGCAGTTTAACAACCAAACGATTCAAAATAAGCCTTGGGAACTACCCACGAATGAAAGAGGTTCAACTAAGGTCATTATTGAAAGAGTCAACTCCCGGGCATGCTTGGTCCAAACCCAAAGGAACAAACCCGGATTACCCATTCATCCCCGAGCCCAGTTATGTAATTTGTTTCGAAATTGACCTTAATTTGAGGTCTAAATTCCAATGTTACAAAAATCCCTAATTCATCCCAAATACCCAATTTCTACCATGGAAATCGTAGATTTTAGGTTGAAATTTTATGAAATGTAAAGGGTGATTGGAAGAAAGTAGGTTAGAATTACTTACCAATGAATTGGGGAAGAAGTGTTCTTGGAAAAATCGCCTAGAAGGTTTTTGGGTTTGAAAATTTGAAAGAATGAGAAAAATCCTATCTAACTCAATTTTTACCCAGCTGCAGATCGCAATTGCGATATCTTGTTCGCAATTGCAAGAAAGAGGTCGCAAATCACAAATGCGATAAATGGGTCGTAAATGTGAACCTTGATGCCCTCGCAAATGCAGACCTGTTCTTCGCAAATGCGAAGATCATCAACAACATGCTGAGTTGCAAATGTGACTATGCCTTCGCAAAAGCAGAAATGGCAAGTTTGCAAATGCGGACTTTACATCGCAAATGCGAGGAACCCCCGGCCATGCCCAGGCTCGCAAATGTGAGACATATCTCGCAAATGGGAGATCTATAACAGACACCAAAAACACCATGCATCAGCTATGATTCTAAGTCCAAAAACCTTCCATAGCCTATCCGAAACTCATCGAGCCCTCGGGGCTCCGAACCAAATATGTACAAGTCCAAAAAAGTCATACAAATTTGGTTGTGCGATAAAAACACCAAAATAACACCTAGAACTACAAATCGAACACCAAATAAAATGAAACTTAAGAACTTCTATTTCAACAACCAGACGTCCGAATCACGACAAACCAACTCTGTTTTTAACTAAATTTTGCAGACAAGTCATAAATATAGTAATCAATATATATACCAAGATCCAAAACCAAAAATTCGAGCCCATAGCAATAAAGTCAAACCATCAGATTTTTAAACTCTTTAAACTTTAAATTTTGACAAAAAGCGATAACTCGAGTTAGGGACCTCCGAATTCAATTTCGGGCATACGCCCAGGTCCCAAATAATGATACGGACCCAAGGGGCCCATCAAAATACAAATCTGGGTCTGTTTGCTCAAAACATTGACCAAAGTCAGCTTAAATGGATTTTTAAGGCATAATTTCACATTTTATCAATTTTTAACATAAAAGCCTTCCGGAAAAAAGACACAGACTGCGCATGCAAATTGAGGAAGGCTAAAATAAGATATTTGAGGTTTCGAAACACATAATTAAGGTTTAAAACTTTAGATGACCTATCGGGTCATCATATTCTCCACCTCTAAAATAACCGTTCGTCCTCGAACGGACATAGAAAAGTACTTGGACTAGTTAAAAGGTGTGGATATCTACTCCGCATGTCCAACTCGAACTCCCAAGTAGTTGCCTTGATCGACTGACCTCTCCACTACACTAGAACTGAAGGATAACTCTTTAAACTCAACTAACAAACATGTCGGGCTAAATAGTCATCGGCTCCTTCTTATATGTCAAATCCTTATCCAACTGGAATGAGCTGAAATCTAACACATGGGACGGATCACCGTGATACTTCCAGAGCATAGTCACATAGAACACCATATGGGATGCTGATAAGCTAGATGGAAATGTGAGCATGTAAACCACTTTGCACACTGTCTCAATAATCTCAAAAGGTCTGATATACCTAGGGCTCAACTTTCCCTTCTTCCCGAACCTCATCACACCCTCCATGGGTGAAACCCGGAGCAATACCCTCTCTCTGACCATGAATGCAACATCACAAACCAAACAGTCGGCATAACTCTTGTGCCTAGACTAAGCTGTAAGAAGTCGATCCTGAATAATCTTGACCTTATCCAAGATATCCTATACCAAATCTATACCAAACAACTGAGCCTCTCCTGGCCCGAACCATCCAATTGGCGAACGGCACCGTCTCCCGCATAATGCCTCATAGGGAGCCATATGAATGCTCTACTGGTAGTTGTGGTTGTAGGAAACCCCGTAAGTGGCAAGAATTGATCCCAAGAACCCCCAAAATCTATAACATAAGCGCGGAGCATATCCTCTAATATTTGAATAGTGCGCTCAAACCGTCCATTGATCTAAGGTTGGAATATTGTACTCAACTCAACCTGCGTGCTTAACTCACATTGTACGGTCCTCCAAAAATGCGAGGTGAACATAGCTCGATAAAAAATAAAAGACACGGGCACACCGTAAAGACGGACGATCTCGCGAATGTAGATCCCAACCAACCGCTCTACAGAATAGGTAACTGCCATGAAATTAAATGCGCTGACTTGGTCAACCTATACACAGTATCACATACCCCGTCGAACTTCCTCTAAGACTATGGGAGATCAACAACAAAATCCATAGTGATACGCTCCCACTTTCACTCAGGAATCTCTAATTTTTGAAGCAAACCACTAGGTTTCTAATGCTCATACTTTACTTGCTGGCAATTAAGACATAAAGCTACATAAACAACTATATCCTTCTTTATCCTTCTCCACCAATAATGTTGCCGCAAGTCTTGATACATCTTGGCGGCACCTGGGTGAATAGAATATTGGGAATTGTAGGCCTCCTCAAGAATCAACTCATGAAGCCCATCTACATTGGGCACACAAATATGAACTTGCATCATCAAAACTCCATCATCTCCAACAGTAACCTGTTTGGCACTACTGTACTGCACTGTGACCCTAAGGACAAGCAAATGAGGGTCATCATATTGCCATTCTCTGATGTGCTCAAAAAAAAGAATAACTAGTTACCGTATAGGCCAAAACACAACTGGGATCTGAAACATCCAACCTCATGAGCTGATTGGACAAATCCTAAACATCTGATGCAAGTGATCTCTCGCCGACTGGAATGTACGTAAGGATGCCCATACTCACTGCCTTTATACTCAAGGCATCACCCACCACATTGGCCTTCCCGAGATGATACAAGATGGTGATATCATAGTCTTTCAACAGCTCCAACCACCTCATCTGCCTCAAATTGAGATCCTTTTGTTTGAACAAATACTGTAGACTATGATGATCCATGAAAACCTTGCACGACACGCTGTAAACAAATTGCCTCCAAATCTTCAGGACGTGAATAATGGCTGTCAACTCTAAGTCATGAACATGATACTTCTACTCATGAACCATCAACTGTCGCGATGCATATGCAATCACCTTGCCATCCTGCATCAATACTGCACCGAGCCTAATACAAGATGCATCACAATATACCATGTAAGTTGTTGAACCTGTGGGTAACACCAACACTGGCTTCATAGTAAAAGCACTCTTGAGCTTCTGAAAGATCGCCTCACACTCGTTCGACCATCTGAACAGGGCACCCTTCTGGGTCAACCTAGTCAATAGGGGTGTTGTGGATGAAAAACCCTCCACAAACCAACGGTAAAAACCCAACCCAAGAAACTCCGAATCTCTATAGCTGAAGTGGGTCTAGGCAAGTTCTAAACTGCCTCCAATCTTCTTAGGATCCGCCTGAATGCCCGCAGCCGATATGACGTTCCCCAAGAAGGCGACCGGGTCCAACCAAAGCTTGCACTTTGAAAACTTGGCATATAAATGACTGTCTCTCAAAGTCTTAAGTACAATCTGAAGATGTTGCTCATGCTCCTCTTGACTGTGGGAAAGGAGCTAAGAGTTGTCACGAAACAAGATAAGGGGAGAAAAAGAGTAAGGCCACCCCTCAAAATATGGAAAAGAAAGTAGAAGTTGAAACTGGGGCAGCGCCCTCCAAAAATGTCGTTCTCTATATCCCTCGAGGCCACAAGAAAGAACAGATGACGTTGAGTCCTCCTAGAAGGTTTGAGTTAAACAAGGGAGCTCAAATGTATGTGCCCAAGGGGACCTACATGATGCGGGGGCCAATAATTCCACCAAGGCTGAGTGAGCCTGTGGTTATTGGCCGCGTGCCACAAAGGCCCATAACGGATCCCGCCACTATGCCATAGAACTATAACAATTCGGTAGTGACTTACAAAGGCAAAGAGATATTGGTAGAAGTTTAGGAAAGTAGCCTGGCCGAGAAGTACTTCAATTTGGAAGACGTGAATAACGCCATGAAAAAGCGTTTCCCACCTAAGAAGCTGGTGAGTGCTGAGGAAGCAGAGGCTTTCTTTCAGAAAATAAAAATGGCAGATTACGAGATAATTGACCAGCTTTGAATGTCTCCCACTCAAGTCTCTATGTTATCTTTGTTGATGAACTCCACTGAACATCAAAAGGTATTGATCACAACCCTCAACAAAGCATATGTACCCGTTGAAACCACAGTAGAACAATTGGAAAGAATGACAGAGAGGTTTTTTGCAATCAACCAAATCTGCTTCAGCAAGAATGATCTGCCCCCGGAGGGGGCCGCACACAACAAAGCCCTTCACCTGACTGTGAAATTCGAAGGGTACTACGTAAAAGGGTCATGCTAGATAGCGGGTCTGGGGTAGACATTTGCCCACTCTCAACTCTGCAGCGTATGGAAATCAGTACTGAGAGAATCAGACCTAACAACGTGTGTGTATGTGCCTTTAACGGCATAAAAAGGGATACAATAGGCAAAATTGATCTGATTCTAACTATCGGCCCGGTAGACTTCGAAGTGACCTTCCAAGTTTTGGACATGGACACTTCCTACAATTTTCTATTGGGAAGGCCATGGATTCACGCAGTGGGGGTTGTGCCATCTACACTCCACTAGATGGTGAAGTTTGAACATGAAGACCAAGATATTGTGGTTCACGGGGAAGATGAGCAATCAATTTATCGGGATCCGTCAGTCCCGTGTCTTGAAGCAAGAGAGGGGAGTGAGTACATAGTCTATCAGGACTTTGAAATTGTGGTCGCGGACCAGTACGAAGAAGAAAACCCTTGCCCCCAACCCTTCCTTTCTAATGCATTAATCATGGTGGCCAAAGAAATTAGCAGGCATGGCTACAAACTTGGGAAGGGGCTAGGGAGATCATTGAAAGGAATAGATGAACCTATCACCCTGACCGCCAGTGAAAAATTCTTTGGGGTAGGCTTCTGACCCACTCCAACTGATGTAAAATGGGCAGATGATAGAAAGAATGATGGTTGGGTCTTGCCTAAGCCGGTGTCGCATCTGTACAGAACATTTGTCAAGCCAAAATACAATGAGGAAGAGGAAGATGAGATATTTACGGCTGAAGAAATCGAAGAAATCTATGGGGCCATGAGGAAAATACTGTATGAAACCCACATGGTCCAACCAGGGGAAGGCTCAAGCACCACTGAGGTGCTATATATGGGACCTAATGCCAAACTACAGAATTGGAAGGCTACTCCATTCCCAATCAAGCGGGAGTCCCGGTAGACCTGTCCTGTTTTTCTGCATCACGAGTTATTCCAGGGTGTAACTTGGATGTTTTCTTTAGTTTCTCGTCTTTTAATTTCCAATGTAAACCCTGTTATCTTCAAATTTAATGAAATGAAATCAATATTTTATCATTCATCTTTTTTATTCTTCTGATTTTTGTTATTTTTCTCTTTATTTTCTTATTTTAGTTCTAATGCGGCTTTAAATAACATGACATGCTTGTGGACTTCATGCCCAGATACAAACATGATGTCTAACTGTGAAATAATGAACCAAGAACCAGACTATGATGAAGAAGAGGCTTTTAGGGAAATAAATTGAGAATTGGAGCAATTTGAGAATAAACCTTAGCTGAACTTACATGATACTGAGCTGGTAAACTTGGGTAGTTTAGAAGAGGTCCAAGAGACCATGATAAGCATTCACACAGATGAAAGAACTAGAGGTGCTTTGGTCCAACTTTTGTTTGAGTTCAAAGATGTGTTTGCTTGGTCATATGTTGACATGCCCGGACAAAGTGTTGATTTGGTGGTTCATAAGTTGCCAATTTACCCGAATTATCCCCCTATTCAACAAAAGCAAAGAAAATTTAAAACTGATATCAGTGACAAGATCAAAGAAGAGGTCACAAAACAGTTGAAATCAGGGGTGATCCGAGTGGTTCGATACACCACTTGGTTAGCCAATGTAGTTCCAGTTCCAAAGAAAGATGGGAAAATCCGAGTGTGTGTAGATTAGAGAGATCTGAACAAAGCAAGTCCTAAGGACAATTTCCCTTTACCAAGCATCCACATCCTCGTTGACAACTGTGCCAAACATGAGATACAATCTTTTGTGGATTGTTATGTTGGGTATCATCAAGTCTTAATGGACGAGGAAGATGCAGAGAAGACAACATTTACGACACCTTGGGGAACCTATTACTACAGGGTCATGCCTTCTGGTCTGAAGAATGCCAGGGCAACCTACATGAGAGCCATGACCACCATTTTCCATGATATGATGAACCAAGAGATAGAAGTGTATGTGGACGACGTGATAATCAAGTCCAAAACTAAGGATGACCATGTGCGAGATTTGAGAAAATTCTTCGAGCGGCTACGTAAATATTATCTGAAGCTAAATCCAGCGAAATGTGCATTCGGGGTTCCATCTGGCAAATTTTTGGTATTCATAGTTAGTTGGAGGGGCACTGAGTTAGACCCAACCAAGATAAAATCCATTTGAGATTTGCCTCCTCCAAGAACCAAGAAAGATGTTATGTGTTTGCTCGGAAGATTGAACTACATCAGCCGATTCATTTCCCAGTTGACATCTACATGTGAACCCATTTTCAAGCTGTTAAAGAAATATGCAGCAATTAAATGGACAGGTGAGCGCGAAGAAGCTTTTAACAAAATCAAAGAATACTTGTCAAACCCGCTAGTATTGGTCCCTCCTGAACCGGGAAGGCCACTTTTCTTATATCTGACAGACTTGGAGAATTCTTTTGGATGTGTCCTCGGACAACATGACGTGACCGGGAGGAAGGAACAGGCAATCTACAATTTGAGCAAAAAATTCACAAGCTACGAGGCCAAATATACCTTGTTGAAAAGAACTTGATGTGCTTTAACTTGGGTTGCTCAGAAGCTGAGGCATTACTTGCTGGCCTACACCACCTACCGCATTACCAGGTTGCACCCTTTAAAGTACATCTAGAAACCAATGACCACTGGGAGGTTACCAAAGTGGAAGATCTTGCTCACTGAATTTGACATAGTCTACGTCACTCATACGGCATTGAAATCCCAGGCATTAGCAGATCACTTGGCTGAAAACCCAGTTGATGATGAATACCAACCTTTGAACACCTACTTCCCTGATGAAGAGGTAAATTCAGTTGAGGCAATATCCGAGGACACCAATGCTTGGAAAATGTTCATTGATGGAGCGGTAAACGCAAAAGGTGTTGGGATTGGGGCAATCTTGATCTCACCTACTGGTCAACATTATCCAGCCACCGCCAGGCTTCAGTTTTTCTGCACAAACAAAACTGCTGAGTATGAAGCTTGCATTATGGGTATAAACATGACAATCGACCAAGATGTAGAAGAACTGTTAATCATGGGAGACTCAGATTTGATTATCCGACAAGCTCAATGAGAATGGGAAACCCAATATATCAAGCTTATTACTTATAGGCAACATGTGGAAGAACTTGGCAAACGATTCAAGTCGATAGAGTTCAGGTACATCCCTCGTTGCCACAATGAACTAGCTGATGCACTTGCCACTTTGGCCTCGATGCTGCCATACCCAGGCAATGCCCACATTGATCCTTTGGAAATCCAAATCAGGGAAAGGCACGACTACTGTAATACGGTTGAGGAAGAGCCAAATGTTCAGCCATGGTATCATGACATCAAAAGATTTTTGAAAACCAAAGAATACCCCGAGCAAGCCAGTGGAGACCAAAAGAGAACCATTAGACAACATGCAAGTGGTTTCTTCTTGAACGGTTATGTCTTGTACAAAAGGACTCCGGATCTCAACTTGTTAAGATGTGTTGATGCCGAAGAGGCTAGAAGAATCATGTATGAAGTGCACGCAGGAGTGTTTGGACCCCACATGAATGGGTATGTTTTGTCAAAGAAAATCCTCCGAGCAGGCTACTACTGGATGACTATGGAAAGAGACTGCTTCAGTTTTGTTCGGAAGTGTCATCAGTGTCAGGTGCACAGTGGTTTGATTCATGCACCTCCCACAGAACTGCATCCCATGTCAGCGCCTTGGCCATTTGTTCCCTGTGGCATGGATGTCATTGGGCCAATCGAGCCAAAAGCGTCAAATGGGCACAGATTCATACTGGTCGCCATCGACTATTTTACTAAATGGGTTGAAATAATCACTCTCAAATCCGTCACCAAGAAAGCTGTGGTAGATTTTTTGCACTCCAATCTTATCTGTCGTTTTGGCATTCCTGCAACTATTATCATAGACAATGCTACAAACTTGAATATTCATTTGATGGGGGAGATATGCGAACAGTTCAAGATAACGCATCGGAACTCTACTCCTTATCGGCCTAAAGCCAATGGTGTCGTCGAAGCAGCAAACAAGAACATCAAAAAGATTTTGAGAAAGATGATTCAAAGTACCAGACAGTGGCATGAAAAGTTGCCTTTTGCATTGTTGGGGTATCTTACTACTGTGCACACGTCAGTCGGAGCAACCTCGTACCTTTTGGTTTATGGCACTGAAGCTGTAATACCCACGGAAGTTGAAATACCTTCTCTCCGGATCATTGTTGAAGCTGAAATTGAAGACAGTAAGTGGGTCAAACCCGTCTGGAATAGTTAACCCTGATCGATGAAAAGCGAATGGCCGCAGTCTACCACGACCAGTTGTACCAACAAAGAATGGCCCGTGCCTACAATAAGAAAGTGCGGCCTGGAAATTTTGAAGTGGGGCAACTCATTTTAAGGCGTATTCTCCCCCATTACCAGGAAGCAAAAGGAAAATTCTCTCCTAATTGGAAAGGCCCATACATCATCAGAAAGATATTGCCAAGAGGGGAGTTATACCTAGGAGATGAAGGAAATGAACCCGAAGCAGCTGTAAATGCAGACGCAGTCAAAAGGTATTATGTCTAACCCTACTGCAGCTAAAACATTATCCGATTGGGATGACGAAGTCTTTCATTCTCGCTACCCCAAACACTCCAATCCTTTGCTAACCTTTTAAGTCGGTTACCTTTCTTTCATTACCCTCTTTGGAACTCGAAGACATTTGTAAAAAAAAGGTTCCCTGAACTACGTTCGACTTGATTCCAAAAGGATACGTAGGCAGCCTCTCTCTGGGGTTTAGTCACACCAAAATAAAAATCCAGTTTCCCCCAAAAGTGAAACTAGGGCAGATATTATAATGATTCGGCGATGATCCCGCCTGAACAGTTCCAAAGTTGTAATTCAATCCAAGTTCTTTTTGCCCAAACTTGGTTCAAGTCCTTCCGATCAATCGGTAAAAGGTTTTTCAAATCGAAGAATGTAGTTGTTTGGATCCAATGCAATCAAGATGAGAGAAATAAAATGAGAGAGTCTTATTGGTGAAAACCTATGGGCACCATAAGGCGATGGTGAGCAGAGAAATCGAAAATGAGAGAGTCTTGTTAGTGAAAACTCGCAGAGAGCACTATAAGGCGACAGTGTGAAGAGAAATGAGAGAGGTCGATTGGCGAAAACCCGCAAAGGGCGCCGTTGATCGAAAAGGAAAATCCCTCATCACTATTAGTATTGAAAGTGTCCTGGAAAGGTTTCTTGGTTTCAAAACATGGGTGGAAATGAGTTTATTAGAAGTTGAATGGTTGTGCAGATCGGGCGTCCAGTCCAAGAAGCATGTCATGCCTATTAAAGTCCGTATGCATCTCAGATAAGTCCTTCTTTCCTCCCCGAAAGGGACACTTCCCTTTAAAATTAATTTCTTGTCCTTTACTTTTCCTTGAATCCCTTTCGGTCTAACTCTGTTTCCGAAACTAATACAAAGAAAAGGTGGCAAGATTGGTTTTACGGGGTTCTACTTAATAAAGCCCAAATCCAAAGAAATTACCCAGCTTCAGCGAGTGCATCAAGTCGACCCTAACTGGCCATGATGGTTGATGCTCTAAAACCCAAAGTTATTGAAAATGAAAGAAAGCCAAGTCAAAATCCCCTAGAAGCAGAATAAAGTGAAAGGACCAAAGCCCAATACGGGCGAGGCGTCACGATAAATTTTTGAAAAGTTGAGTCCATCGATTTAGGAAAGAGATCAATCTTCAGAAAGGCCAGCAAGCAGCAGAGGTTCTCACCAAAAGTTGGGTCGAGATCGAGCGATCAAAACTGTCAAGGCCACAAAACCAACCACCGTTTCAAACTAACAACTATTCTTTGTTTGAAAATAGAAAACGGTGCAATCTAAAGCAACCATGCAAGAAGCAAGTGCAACCATAAGGAAATGCGCAAGAGCTAAAAACAGCTTTGCAACAATAATCAATCCAAAAGGGAAGTCTCCTCCAAATTCTTTTATGCATTTTTACTCATGTATTTAAATTTAAAAAAAAGGAGACTTCCCCGGTATAACCCGAGGATCTTTTCCTTACTCCCTGGCAAAACCCAAGGACCTTTTTCTTTTATCCCGACATAACCCGTGGACTTCCCTAGCATAACCCAAGGACCTTTTTCTTTTATCCCGGCATAACCCGTGGACCTCCCTGGCATAACCCAAGGACCTTTTTTCTTTTATCCCGACATAACCCGTGGATCTCCCTGGCATAACCCAAGGACATTTTTCCTTTTCTCCCTAGAATAACCCAAGGACCTTTTTCTTTTATCCCGGCATAACCCGTGGACCTCCCTGGAATAACCCAAGGACCTCCCTGGCATAACCCAAGGACCTTTTTTCTTTTCTCCCTGGCATAACCCAATGACCTTTTACTTTTATCCTGGCATAACCCGTGTACCTCCCTAGCATAACCCAAGTACCTTTTTCTTCTTCTCCCGGCATAACCCGTGGACCTCCCTAGCATAACCCAATGACCTTTTTCTTTTATCCCGGCATAACCCGTGGACTTCCCTAGAATAACCCAAGGACCTTTTTCTTATTCTCCCGGCATAACCCGTGGACCACCCCGGCAAAACCCGAGGACCTTTTTTCTTTTCTCCCGACATAACCCGAGAACCTTTTTCTTTTCTTCCGTCATAACCCGATGACTTCCCAGGCATAACCCGAGGACTCTTTTTCTTTTCCGGCATAACCCGATCATCTTTCCAGCATAACCTGGAAATCTTCCCAATTTAGTGCTTTACTCCCTACTCCCAAGGATACACAATCCTGATTTTTATTGCTTTCAATGAAGAAATAGTTTAGCTTTTTTGTTGCAAATAACTAACGAAATTTTCCTAGTGAAAACTGGGGCAGTAAAATTTCGTTCGTTTGTTTGTTTTGGTGTCTGAGCAGGTTTGACCTCGAGACACAGGATTCGAGATTACCAAAAATAAATCTCAATCTAAAACAAAGAAAAGAAGAAAAGGAACAAAAGAAGTGAACTCAAAGTGCTGAAGTGGAGAACGACGCGGACTGCTCAAAATTTGATTGAAGTCACAACCTCGCATGTACCGCCTTGATCCAAAGCTGAAGAGAGAACCAACACCTACAACTAACAAACATCAAGATTCGGATCGGAGCCTGCAGCAAGACCTTCCCAAGACTCAAGATCAAGCTTCAAGAGATTTATAGATAGGAATCTTGTAACTCGTAGTTGATAGGTTTAGTTAGTTTAGCTTTTTATTTTTTCCATTTTTTTGCTGTAATAAGGAGTTCAGCAAGCAGGAACAGCAGCAACAGCAGTGAAATCACAGTTTCTCGGTAGTCCCAGCTATCAAAACTTCTAGAAGGATAGTCAAGGATATGTAGGCAACCTCTGAAGCAAGGTTCGGTCAGGCTCTTTCAAAAATGCTTTTCATGGAGTTTCAAACGGGCAAGAATCCCTCGTAATTGCTCATTTTATCTTTGCCCGAAAATCCTTCGTGTCTCCGAGCAAAGAGGAACAGTTGTGAGCAAGTGATTTTTTCGATACATGAAATATTCCTACAAAATCTAAGAAAATAGATTTTCTTATTGATTATTCGCCATTTTTAGGAATTTTGTAGATTTTTATTAATTGTTTGCATTTTTGTTGCTTGTTTAATTTTTATTTAAATTATAGAAATACCAAAATAACATGCACTGTATTTAGAATTTATTTTTACACTTTTTAGAGTTAATATGTAATTACTTGTTTTATAAAATTTGAAAATCACAAAAAAATAGTTCATTTTCACATTTTTGCCTTTAATTTTTAGTTCATTGATTTTACACTTTTAATATAGATTTGAGTAATGTTTACAATTTTATAATTAGTTAATTAGATTGATTTTATATTTTTTATATAATTTAGGATTTTTTTCTAATTTTAGGATTTCTATTAAAAAAAGAAGAAAGAGAAAAGAAAGGAATAAAAGAAATTAATTGAAGACAAGAGTTTCATTTGGTTTTAGGCCATTTTAAACACCCCAATTTTGGCCTAAATTTTTCCCCTTAAATATTCACACTCTCCGGCCCAAAGAATCCTCCTCCCTTACCACCCCAGTCCAATTAAACCGGGTTCAGTCCAGCAAAAATGAACCAACCCGCCGGTTCGACCTGTTTCCTTCTTAAATATAAAAGCCTCCTTATAATTCTTTCCCCCATTTGAACCCTAACCCTAGAAAATCAGAGACGGCGCTCTCCCCTACTGTTCTTCTTCTTCGCCTCAACTTGCCTCAACTCGTTTGAGTTTTGAGCGAGTTCATTCATTGGTCCCCCCTCCACGTCACCTTATCCTCAGCAGATTTGTTAGAGGAGTACGATATTCTTTCAAAATTGCATGATTTCGGATTCTAAAGGACAATTGTTGGACGAATGGGAGCCGTGGATAGATGTGAATCAATCCACGCCCTCCATTTGTCCCGAAACTGTTCAAAAATCTAAAGATTTTCGGACTCTAGGCAGAAGCTTCGAGATATTTTGAGGTTTATATATAAGGTGAGTTCTTTTCTTCATTTTACGAAGAAATCTATCTCTCTCTCTCTCTCTCTCTCTCTCTATATATATATATATATATATATATATATATATATATATATATATATATTTTAATCGCTGGTGATTAGCAACAATGGTGCCCCGTCGTGCTCAAATCTTGAGTCATTCTCTGCTTCTCTTTACTCTGCTAAAATACCTTCTATATATCCTGCTTATTTTCAATATACCTGGATTTAATTTACGTCACTCACTTCTTCCATTCTCTTAAAATTAATTAAGCAACATATTCGACAGGTCCTTCTACCATTTGCTTGATTTTTTAACTTATAAAATATTACTTGCATCCTTGCAGCATGATTCAAACATTGTTGTATTTGATACTTAAAGATTGTTGCCGTTTTTCTTTCATTTGTTCAGCACCTTTTTATTGGTTCGGATAATCTATCATTTTTCAATATGCTGGTTTCTTCAAGAATCCCGCAAATCCCTGCTTAAATCAATTATTTTATTTCAGTGTAAAGTTAATAGTAAAAGTAGCAACCAAATGTCCAAATCCCACTTCCCTCACTAGAGGACACCGTAGGGCCAACTTACTAACGCCTAAAACATCAATTCCCTCCGCCCCACAAGATGTGATATATAGTGTTTGAAAGAAAGCGACTTTTAATTTATATATTAATTTAGAATTATATACTAGTATATCTTTTACAGTAATAATAAAGGTAGAAAATATCAAAACAATAGTTGACAAGTTAATTTGATCATGAAAAACTGAAAATATTTCACCAAAGTTATTCTTTGAATAATTTAACAAGTTCGAGAATTCGTGAAGATGGTGATCACTACTACGACGATAGATAGGAGTCAATTACTCAAATGGTCACTCAATTATCTCAAATTAAGTTCTAAAGTCACTTTTCTTTCGTTCGTAGTAACAAAGTCACTGAACTATGCCTATTGCATTCAGAACGTCACTCAATTAGATTTTTCAAATTTTGGATTGCCAAATACTTATTTTACTCTCTAAATTATAAACATTTATCTTCTTTTATTTTTTTAACTTTTTAATATTATGATTTTCCCTTTTTAATTTATATTATGGACTTACCTATAGAATAAATAAATATTATTTATAATTTAAAAAATAAAAAGTATTTAAGAATCTATAATGCTGGAATAACAAAATAAGGAGCATAATAAAAAAATAATTAGAATAATTTGTTCGTAATAATAATTTTAGTATTAACAACAAGAAATCAAAAATTTATTTATAGAATGAAAGAAAATAAAGGTTGTAAAATATATATTCCATGCACGTAATATAAAAATAATTATTTAAATGAAGGAACTTTTATATATACATTATATATTCTAGAAAATTATGCTCAATTATATTATATATATTCCATACACGACTTAACATGGCATATTTTACCCTATATAGATAGTCCCCCTGCTTTCTGGTGACATAACTTTGTGCCATCGGAAAGTTTATAGAAACATAATAATATAGATGAGCATAATTTTCAAGAATATATAATGTATATTATAAAAATATTTATTTAAATAATTGTTTTTATATTACGTGCATGGAATATATATTTTACAACCTTTATTTTCTTTCATTCTGAATTGTGTAAATAAATTTTGAATTTTTATTGTTAATACTAAAATTATTATTACTAACAAATTATTCTAATTAATCTTTTTTTACTACGCTCATTATTTTGTTATTCCAGCATTATATATGCTTAAATACTTTTTATTTTTTTAATGTATAAATAATATTTATTTATTCTATAGGTAAGTCCATAATATAAAGTGAAAACAGAAAAATTAATATATTAAAAAGTTTAAAAAAAATAAAAAGAAGATAAATGTTTATAATTTAGAAGGTAAAATAGGTATTTGGCAATTCAAAATTTGGAAAATCTAGTTGAGTGACCTTTTAAGTGCAATAGGCATAGTTCAGTGACTTTGTTATTACAAACGAAAGAAAAATGACTTTAGAAGATAATTTGGGATAATTAAGTAATCATTTGAGTAATGAACCGGTGGGGTGGGGGTTACAGTATTATAAAGTTACGTTGCTTCTTTCTTAACCATGTAATAAATAGAAAACCATTACCCCAATGTGGATGCATCAAAATAATGAGTATAGTATCACATGTTCTTTGCATAATTTTCATTGACTAACCACTTCAATCTATCATTTAATCAAGGTCACTGCATATCACTTGGTGCATCCACATTCAAAATTATTTCATAAAGACGTAGGTTTCTTTTTTCAATAAGATTTAGATGTAAAAAAGATAGTAATGATATTAATATTTAATATACTCCCATATTTGTGTGATACGACTAGAGCCGTCAAAATGGACTTAGCTCATGAGGCCAGGCCAACCCAGTCCGCTAGTTGGATAGGGTTGGGCTAGAACTTTTTTAGCCCATTTAAAACTGAGGCTTATAACTCCGGTCCAAGTCAGCTCGCTGGCCCTTGAGGCTTGACCGAGGCTGGGTCTGGGCCGGCCCGTGGGCTAAAAATTAAAAAATTAATTAACTATTAAATATTTAATATTGAAAAAAGTAAAAACTAAAAAAACTATTAACTATAATCTTCATTCCTCAATCCTAGATTGCTCATTTATCCTTACTTATCAACTAGAATTTACATTTTTGACATGCATGTAATATGACAAAATTAGTTTTTCTTTTGCTTAATTAATAACGAACTCGAAAAGTTTTAGCAATAATAATCAATTTTCAAAAGAAAATATTACTTTAAGTGGTCAATGATCAGTTTGGATTACTTTAATATACTATTAATATTTAAACTGCTCTTTAGTATAGAAAAAGATCATTTTTGAAAAGGAAAAATTTCACGTAAGAACAACTGAGCTCCCTCCTTTTCAATTTTATAGCCCATATTTTAATTTACAACCAACTTGCCCTAATATGCTAAGACTCAACATCCAACTCCAATAGGTTCTAGAAATTACTATTTAATATTTAAAAAAGATTGCTCAAGCTTTTAAGTTAATTTTCGATGCAGTAACTGTGACTCAAATATTAGTTCAACAAACCAAATCCATTTGGATGGTGAAAATTAAGTTTTTAACAAGCTTAAACATGTGGGTTTAAATTTCGAATTTGATTTTGTGAGACATTTTGGAGTGGGTGTTATTTAGACTTTTTAGAAATAGTATAAGGAGGTTGTATATAAAATTTGAAGTCATTTAATGGAGATTTGGACTGGTTTTGAACAAGAATTGCAACTGAAAATCGTGGAAGAAGTTCGTCTACGGACGCTTGTATAAAGGTGTATTATAGTGTATAAGATGTGTTTATATACTCATATATACTATTATACAAGATTATACATAATTATACAAAAAAATTGACTTCGTCTTCTTCCTTGCGTCTTTTCTAAAATTTAACTCAAATCTTGCTCAAAGCTACTCCAAATCACTTCAAATTTAAATTTTGAACCTCTTTTTGTAACGACCCAACTGGTCATTTTGAGCTTTTGCACTTTGATCGTTAGTTCTCGGGCGTGACCTGCTCTATGTGATGTATTATGACTTATGTAAATCGTTGGGTTTGGTTTTCAGGGTAATCGGAATGAATTTGGAATAGCAGTTCTCAGTTGAAGCTTGAAATTTGAAAGGTTTGACCAAAATTTGACTAGTTAGTATATGATCCCGAATCGGAATTTTTATGATTTGGTTAGCTCCGTTAGGTGATTTGGGACTTAGGAGCGTGATCGGAATGCATTTTGGAGGTCCGTGGAAGGTTTAGGCATGAATTGGTGAAATTGAGATTTTAGCGTTTCCCGGTTGATAGGTAAGATTTTGATATAGGGTCAGAATGGAATTCCGGAAGTTGCAGTAGTTCCGTTATGTCATTTGGGATATATGTGCAAAATTTCAAGTCATTCGGACGTGGTTTGGTTGGGTTTTTTTATCAAAAAATGGAATTCGAAAGATTTTAGAAAGTTTGTCTTGAATCCGATGTGTTTTGGTTGATTTGATGTTATTTGAGGAGTTTTGAAGATTGGAACAAGTTTGGATAAGGTATTGGGATATGTTTGTGCTTTTGTTTGAGGTCCCGGGGGCCTCGGGGTGATTCCGGGTGGTTGACGGAAGAATTTGGAATTTGAGTTGTAGCTGAAGCTTTTGGTTCTATCATAACTGCACCTGCGGTTGGGAGGCCGCAGGTGCGATGATCGCAAATACGTAAAGCAGCCGCAGATATGGCCAATGTGAAGTCCTTCAGGAACCGTAGAAGTGGTGTCGTGGTCGCACCTGCGGTAGCATAGGTGCGAGTGTTTAACCGCCGATGCGGAGATTTGTCATTTTTAATGAAGACCGCAGATGCGGTGGAAAAGTCGCAGAAACGGGACCGCAGAAGTGGTAATGGGACCACAGGTGCGAAAATACTTGGGTCAGAAAGTATATAATGTCCTTTCGTGAAATTTTGCTTAGTTCTCCATTTTTGAAGACGGGAAGCGAGCTAGGGCAGTGAATTCAAGGGAGAATTGAAGGGAATCGGTTGGGTAAGTTCCCTAAGCTTCATTACTCATGTTTATGATCATTTTTCCATTGTTTAATCATGATATTAGTGGAAATTAAGGAAGAAAATTGAGGGATTAAGGCTTAAGATTAAGAGATCATTGAGTGGGGATTTGAGGGGTCATTTGAGATCCGATTTTGATGTTTTTGATATGTATGAACTCGTGAGAGGATGAGGATTCCATTGATATTAATTTTATCGGATTTCGAGATGTGGGCTCAGGGGCCGGGCTTGAGCAATTTCGGGATTTTGATGTAAATTGGATATTTTCGAGTGAGCTTCGTTCCCATAGTACATTTTAATGATTATGTACTGATTGTGGCTAGATTTGGAGCATCCAGAGGTCGATTTGTGTGAGCAAAGGCATCGCGGGCTAGAGTTTGGACCGGATCGAGGTGAGTAATGATTGTAAATGATGTTTTGAGGGTTTGAAACCCCGGATTGTACATCGTAGTGATATATTAAAGTGAGACACACGCTTGATGACGAGCGTGGGGTCGTGCACTATTGGGGATTGTGACTTGGTCCGTCCCGATTGATGATTTTACCGTGTATTTGACTGAAATCCATTTGCTATCATCATTATTTGGGCTGAATGCCATATTTGGGCTTAGTTCCAACTATTTGAACCCTTCGGGGATTTTTGTTGATATTTCCTCACTGTTTTGACTTTAAACTTGAACTCAGTCATGTTATTTTCCACTGTTTTCAAAACTCAGCCATGTTTACTTTGCTTTAACACTTGAAATGATATTTCAAATAATATTTTGGGTTGAGCATCATGTTTTACTGTTGCCTGAGTGGCTTATGTGATTTTTGACTGAGTAAGGTCGAGGGCCTGTGTTGTGAGGATATCTTTTGGGTCGGGCTGCACGTCGCAGCGGTGATACACTGATTTTGATTATGAGGCTGAGGGCCTGAGATATGTACGTCACGAGGTGGCTTGTTGATATGAGGCCGAGAGCCTAGAGATGATGCCACGAGATGGCTTGATATTGCGCTTGGGCCGTAAGGTGCCCCTCCAGGAGTCTGCACACCCCCAGTGAGCGCGGGTACCCATTGTGATGTGAGATATAGCCCGAGGGGCTAATATTGTTCTATATGATTGCTCGAGGGGCTGGTATTGTTCTATGTGATTGCCCGAGAGGCTGGTATTGTTCTGAGATATTGCCCGAGGGGCGGATTATTGACACTGTGCCCGAGGGGCGAACCTTATGTGCTTATCTTTCTTATTTGCCTGTCATTTACCTGTTTAATTGTGTATTTGTGCCCGAGGGGAGGATTTTCTGTGCTTATCTGCACTAATTGTTTAGCATTCATTTGCGTAACTGTTGAAAAGTCATTTTCAAATAAGTTAAACTGAGCTAAGATGTTTTTAAGAGATTTTACAGCTCCATTGTTTTCTTACTGATTTTGTACTGCTTCTATACAACATGTTGATGCACTTTTCGTGATTTCTTACCATTCAGACTTTAGTTATGCTTATTACTCACTGAGTTGGAGTACTCACTTTACTCCCTGCACCTTATGTGCAGATTCAGGTATTTCAGAACCCGGTAGCGGTTTGGCTGATTAGAGGAAGAGTCATCGGAGTTTAGCAAGGTAGTTGCCGGCGTTCGCAGCACTGCTTTTCTCCCTCTTTATTTCATTAGTTCGTATTTTGTACATTTCAGACTTTTCAGTTGTATTTAGACCCTACTAGATGCTCATGACTTGTCACACCCCGGAATCGGGCTATGTTTGGGCTGTATTCCGCACATTATAAAATCTTTTGCTTAGTCTTTGGTTTATTTACTCCTGCTTAGACTGTTTATTAATGTTTAACTGTTTAAAAATTGAATTTGGACTAGTTGTCTGGCCTTGTCTTCACGAGAGGCATCATCATGATCGGGTTCGGGTTTAGGGTTGTGACAAGTTGGTATCAGAGCCTAGGTTACATAGGTCTCACGAGTCATGAGCAGGTTTAGTAGAGTCTCGCGGATCGGTACAGAGACGTCTGTATTTATCCTCGATAAACTACAGATCCTTTAGGAAAAACTTCACATTCTTGAATTCTTATCGTGCGTTCTTTATTCAGCTTGAAATGCAACTCTTTGAATTCTTTTCATGTGTTCGTATGCGCGCATGAGCGCTCAGTATCATATGTGCATCGATGCCTTGAGATTCCCTGATCGAGGGGAGAGATGTAATCTCTGTAAGTTGATGTTGGGCTAGTCTGGAGGACTTGAGGCCGAATTTTCGCCTATAGCTTGAGCACCGAGGTGTTGATTGTGTGAGCAAGTGTTTTTGAACTTATATGTTCGGTAGTGTCCCTATTAGTGGTAGTGACGGCTGGATGGCTATGTGATGAGTATGTTAGTACTGTGAGATGTATCCATATAATTGGAAGCGACGAGAAGGGTCTGCTGGAGGATAGAAGAACTATTAGGTGCTTGACCATCTTGATTCGAGGTATAGCCCCGAGTTGTGGGCGTATGAAGAATCTTTTCATGTTTTCCAGTTGGGAGTGAAGTAAATTTCATGTTGCGCTATGAGTTCAGACTTAGGAAGACTAAGTTACTGCGTAAAGTTTATGACGGTGGAAGGTATGCGGAAAGGTTAGTTCAAGGCGAAGCAGGTGGGTTATCTCATGCAGAGTATTCGAAAGTTTATGCGATCTTTATGTTGTCTGATAGAAGATATCATTTGCAAGTGAAAGATATGTGCTGTAATTTAAATTGGGTCGCTTAAGAGAGTGGGTTTAACTGTTGCGAGAGTGAATGTGAGATTTGCAGAAGATTTAAAGTACCTGATGTTCTGTGTTCTCCCAAGCTCACAAAGGATTTGAGTTTAATCTCACTATGGTATTATGGCAGCAATAGAGTATATGTGTTATGAGTTATTGAGTGTGTTTTGATCTATGGCTTCGGGCCAAGTGGGGGAGCCTGCTATTGATTAGTTGATTGCATGGTTATGTGCTATGTCGGTTCTAGTTTGAGGCGTTCGGGTGAATCAGTTATGGCCGGTGGAAATTAGACGGTCTCATGGCTCGAGTAAAGGAAAATTCTTAACAAAGGTTATAGGATGCTTCACAGGTGTGTGAGAATCACGGGATGTCTTGAGTCATTGTTGGTAAAGGATGCTCGGTGCATAGAGCAGGAAGTTACTTGGTTGTAATGGAATGATGTCACATTTTTCGGTGTTAGAGTGCTAATGAGGCATGGGTTGTTCGGTTCGTTTGATCAGGCTAATTGCAGTTTGAGTAGAATGGATGACTCTCGAGAATGGTTCTAATGGGTTCAAGATTTTTCATGTAACAATTGGGTATCTTCAAGTTGTATATGTGTCTAGAAACTGAGTTTTCATTGGAAGATGTCAAGACTTGTGGTATTTTCTATATTAATTATGGAATTCTATATATTAGTATTAGAAGATGAAGGTAATGGCTCTGGATTCTTAGGAAGTCTCTTCAGGGTAAGCATTTTGAACGCGGTGTTGTTGGGAATATCTAGAGAGTATTCAGCAGCTTATGGACCATAGGACGGTGTGGTTTTATGCTTGGGTCGCGTGTGGTAAGTCTGGGTTGAGGAATTGTAATGTTATAGCAAAAAAGAGTATCAATTTGAAGGTAAATCATAAGGGATCTCGGATAGATGGGACAGCTTGGTAGCAGGCCAGATCGGTATGGTAAGGATATGATTAGTTCCTTGGGTGTTTACGAGGTAATGAGTTTCTACAGGTATTTCGCGGCAATGCTCTTGGGTTTTAGTGGCATGCGTAGGTTGGTTGAGCTAGGAGGATTCAGTCCTGATAGGCTTGTTTGTGCAGAGGGGAGTCAGAGAGTTCTTGTCAAATTCTACCATGGCTAGAGATGTATATTTTCTGATGGCGTGAGGAGCGTGGGATGTATAGTGATTTTCTTCTAGATTGGGCTCAATGGAAAGTTCTTGGTTGGTTGAGTACAAAGTTGCTTGTAGCTCGGAATGAGATATGAAGTTCTCACGTTACCCTAGGGTGGTATGGCATATGCGGTATGTTATGAAGGATTGAGATTGCATGTGTAAGGTTACAGTTCAGTTCAGAAAGGAAGGTCATAAAGCTCTTAGGCAGCGGACAGTTTTAGATGATTGAGAAATAGTATTGCTAATTGGAGGAAACTTTGACGACAGTATGAGTTTCAGAAAAAGGCAGTATGGTTAAGTTAATGGTATTTCGGTAGTATTACGGCACTTTCTTGCTAGATCGACTGTTGATATTCGAGTTTGCTTTGCGGCACAGAAGAATTTTATAGTATCTCTCGTAGAATGATTTGGTATTAGAGGTGTGGTATGTAATCGGACGGCAAAAATGGGATCGGATATGGTGATTCATATGCCATATGGATTTAGAGACGGGGAGTTCTCATATTCAGACTATGTTGTGGTTGTGGGTCGCGTGAATCGGCACTGTTTAGTGACTATCAGGGTTTGGAGACCGAGCAAATCTTTTGTTGCTTGGTATGTTAGATTTTGGATGTGATATTGGGTTCAGACTGGTTGTCTCTGTGTTGTGTCATTATGGACTATTGCGCTAAGGCGGCATTGTTGGCTATACCGGGAATGCCACGGATTGAGTGGCGAGGTTCGACGGATTATGTTTTTGGTAGAGTGGTTTCATATTTCGAAGACCCAGCGGAGGGCTGGGAAGGATTTCCTTCCTTATTTGGGCTCTCGTGAGGGATGTCAGTGCGGAGGCTCCTCATATTGATTCAGTTCCGGTGGTGAGGGACTTTTTGGATGTGTTTCTTGCGGCCAGGCATGTCGCCAGACAAGGTTGTTGATTTCGGTATTGATTTGATGGCGAGAACCATATCGTATGGCACCGGCAGAGTTAAAGGAGTTAGAGGAGCAGCTTCAGGATTTCCTTGATAAGGAGTTCGTTGGCAGGCCAATGTGGATGTGTGTTATAACTTGAGTCGGCTTAGTTGGCTCCGAATTGTATTGTTGCTGGATGTGTTGATTCGATTGTTATTGAGCTTATAAGTAATCGGGGGAGATCTATGAGTTACCTTTCCGTGTTGCGAGGCGTTAGGATTAGTTGGTTATTGGCACATGTGGTGCAGTATTATTGGGGTCTCTCAGTGGAATTCGAGTGGGAGGAGTATTGGATATTGTTTGGCGGGTGGCGCATCGGTTATGTACTTTCGGGTTGTGTGGTGTTATGTATTTGCTTTACCGTGGTTATGATGATTTACTTTGGTTCTAGGCATCAATTGTGCATGGTCATCAAGCTCGAGCAAAGTGACTTGAGGTGTTTCATGTGGAGCAGTGTTTGGATAGGATCGCGCTTTGCAGTGAAGTTATGTGGAGGTATGACCTTGCGGGCTATATTTGTGTGTTCTGTTTCTATGATGTGAGACGGGTTCTTAGCCTTTGTGGTGGTACTGGTGAGCTTGCGGTACAGCTTATTCATTTGAGTCACTTTTCATGATTTGAGGATGTTCGGATTATTGCTTATTGGTGCACAAATTGCGCAAGTTGCGGATTTAGTCTGTATTGAGGTATCATGTCACCAAAGTGGTGTTGGATTAGATGAGATCGTTGGGATCTTTAATGAATACAATTGGATTCGGTTTCAGCGTGTTGGAAAGATAATATCGAGGTTCGGCTCAGAAATTTGCTATAGTCTTTACCAAAAGAGAAGTGGCTTCA
The DNA here is from genome assembly GCF_000393655.2 of Nicotiana sylvestris. Taxonomy (NCBI): domain Eukaryota; kingdom Viridiplantae; phylum Streptophyta; class Magnoliopsida; order Solanales; family Solanaceae; genus Nicotiana; species Nicotiana sylvestris. Next base: position 87,526,183 of record NC_091063.1, read on the forward strand.
TGAATGGTTGGTCTGAGAAATGGTTATGGTTTACTGCGTATTTCGTTTATCATTGGCAGTATATGGAAGCGTTGGAATAAGACTTTAGTTGATAAGAGGTTTTCTATCGGTATTCGATTGTTGTGTGCAGCTGCTGTGATCAGAAGTTATCACTACTAGTGTTTGAGTTATGAGGTATATCTTGTAATTGCACCCGAGGTTGCAGGTATGGGTTATTACAGTTGGTTCGGGCTTATTCTGAATACAGATATGAGATTCTGATCTTGTAAATGATTTCGAAAGTGGAAATATGGTTCTAAGGTTTATGGGCTAGGTTGGATTGTGAAATTTCAGTTACATTATGTTATCGGACCTATATGAGATAGGGTGACATGGGATCACCCCCGGGTATATGCATGGTAGGGTTATTCAGCGATTGATTGGCTTTGGGAAAAACTCTGGGCACGTTGGAGGACGAATGTATGTTTAAGTGGGGAGGATGTAATGACCCGACCGGTCGTTTTGAGCTGTTGCACTTTGCTCGTCAGTTCTCGGGCGTGACCAGCCCCGTGTGATGTAATATGACTTATGTAAATCATTGGTTTTGGTTTTCAGGGTAATCGGAATGAATTTGGAAGAACAGTTCTCAATTGAAGCTTGAAATTTGAAAGGTTTGACCAAGATTTAACTTGTTAGTATATGATCTCGGATCGGGATTTTTATGATTTGGTTAGTTCCGTTAGGTGATTTGGGACTTAGGAGCGTGATCAGAATGCATTTTGGAGGTCTGTGGAAGGTTTATGCATGAATTGGTGAAATTGAGATTTTAGCGTTTTTCGGTTGATGGGTAAGATTTTGATATAGGGGTCGTAATGGAATTCCGGAAGTTGTAGTAGTTCCGTTATGTCATTTGGGATATGTGCGCAAAATTTCAGGTCATTCGGACGTGGTTTGGTTGGGTTTTTGATCAAAAAACGGAATTCGGAAGATTTTAGAATGTTTGGCTTGAATCCGATGTGTTTTGGTTGATTTGATGTTATTTGAGGAGTTTTGAAGATTGGAACAAGTTTGGATAAGGTATCGGGATATGTTTGTGCTTTTGGTTGAGGTCCCGGGGGCCTCGGGGTGATTTAGGGTGGTTGACGGAAGAATTTGGAATTTGAGTTGCAGATGAAGCTTTTGGTTCTATCATAACCGCACCTGCGGGGAGGCCGCAGGTGTGAGGATCGCAGATGCGTAAAGCAGTCGCAGATACGGCCAATGTGAAGTCCTTTAGGAACCGTAGAACTGGTGTCGTGGGCGCACCTGCGGTAGTGCAGGTGCGAGTGTTTAACCGCAGATGCAGAGATTTGTCATTTTTAATGAAGACCGCAGATGCGGTGGAAAAGTCATAGAAGCGGTAATGGGACCGCAGGTGCGGAAATACCTGGGTCAGAAAGTATATGATGTTCCTTCGTGAAATTTTGCTAAGTTCTTCATTTCTGAAGACGGGAAGCGAGCTAGGGAAGTGAATTCAAGGGAGAATCGATGAGAATCAGTTGGGCAAATTCCCTAAGCCTCATTACTCATGTTTATGATCATTTTTCCATTGTTTAATCATGATATTAGTGGAAATTAAGGAAGAAAATTGAGGGATTAGGGCTTGAGATTAATAGACCATTGAGTGGAGATTTGAGGGGTCATTTGAGGTCCGATTTTGATGTTCTTGATATGTATGAATTCGTGAGAGGATGAGGATTCCATTGATGTTAATTTTATCGGATTCCGAGACGTGGACCCGAGGTCCGGGCTTGAGCAATTTCAGGATTTTGATGTAAATTGGATATTTTCGAGTGAACTTCGTTCCCTTAGCACATTTTAATGATTATGTGCTGATTGTTTCTAGATTTGGAGCATCCGGAGATCGATTTGTGTGAGCAAAAGCATTGCGGGCTAGAGTTTAGACCATCGAGGTGAGTAAAGATTGTAAATGATGTTCTGAGGGTTTGAAACCCCGGATTGTACATCGTAGTGCTATATGGAAGTGAGACACACGTTTGATGACGAGCGTGGGGTCATGCACTATTGGGAACTGTGACTTGGTCCATCCCTATTGGTGATTTTACCGCGTATTTGACTGAAATCTATTTGTTATCATCATTATTTGGGCTGAATGTCATATTTGGGCTGAATGCCAACTATTTGAACCCTTCGGGGATTTTTGTTAATATTTCCTCACTGTTTTGACTTTATACTTGAATTCAATCATGTTATTTTCCACTGTTTTCAAAACTCAGTCATGTTTACTTTGCTTTAATACTTGAAATGATATTTCAAATAATATTTTGGGCTGAGCATCATGTTTTACTGTTGCTCGAGTGACTTATGTGATTTTTGACTGAGTAAGGCTGAGGGCCTGTGTTGTGAGGATATCTTTTGGGTCAGGCTGCACGCCGCAGCGGTGATACACTGATTTTGATTATAAGGCCTAGGGACTAAGATATCTCCACGAGGTGGCTTGTTGATATGAGGCCGAGAGCCTAGAGATGATGCCACGAGATGGCTTGATATTGCGCTTGGGCCGTAAGGGGCCCCTCCAGGAGTCTGCACACCCCCAGTGAGCGCGGGTACCCATTGTGATGTGAGATATAGCCCGATGGGCTGATATTTTTCTATGTGATTGCCCGAGGGGCTAGTATTATTCTATGTGATTTCCCGAGGGGCTGGTATTATTCTAAGATATTGCCCGGGGGGCGCATTGTTGACAGAGTCGCCAGAGCTGTCACACCTCCTTTTTTACCTACACCCCCGGAAGGGTATAAAGGAGTTTTTCCAATTAAAGGACAATCGAAACAGGATTTATTTAAAGATTCAGAGTCTCCACTTGGGAGATTTATGGTGTCCCAAGTCACCGGTTTAATCCCGAATCGAGGAAAAGTTCGACTCTGTTTAACAGTCCGCGAACCAAAAATCCGAGCAAGGAATTCTGTTAACCCGAGAGAAGGTGTTAGGCATTCCCGAGTTCCGTGGTTCTAGCACGGTCGCTCAACTATTGTATTCGGTTTAATTATCCGATTTTAGTACATGTTCAAACATATGTGCATTTTCAATCTTAGCCGCTTTTTATTCATTTTTATGAATATTGCAATGCTGTTAAAACATGTCTTGAACCGCGTCACATAAATGCACCCGCGGTCCTCGACATATTTTAACATTGTTGAGATTTGGATTTGGGTCACATAAATGCGCACCCGAGTTTTAGGAAGGTAATATTATTAAATGACACGCCTAAAGCAACTACGCGTTTTAATTTTGCGAGGGCCAGGGAAAATTTGCTAAATGGCACGCCTCGAATTCTAAACAAATAGTTTCTGAACTAACTTATGAGGGTCATAAATTATAACTTGTCTAATATGGCTCGCCTCAAGTATAAACCAAAGTTCAATTAACTAGCTAAGGCTTAATGTGATTTGAATTTAAACTAAACAGACGTATAAGCTAGCCTTGGGAACCAGAAAAATAAAATGAAGCCCGTATTTGGCTACGCGAGAAACTTGATCGACCAACAGGACCAATTAGCATTTATGCGAGCATGCTCGTTGAGAACCCAAAAGGGAAAATAGGTTCGAGTGAAGCCTGTACTTGAAAGACAAGAGAGAACGTTGTGCCAATGCTATGGAATCCAGATGCACGTTCTGACATAATTAATTAAGCAAGATCACCCATTATGTATAGAGCTTAGAATTAAACAATTAGGGGTAGGCTTTTGCAAATGTAGACAAATACAAAGCATGTTTTTGATATTCAAATCCCTCCCAAGATGGCAACACTCTTTAAGGTCATGAGAACCCAAACATATTCATTTAGACTCTGGCAAACAAACACAACGTCTTCTTCCAATAACTAAATCTCATTCCAAATAGCCTTAAACAAATGGTTAATTTCAAGTGCATTCATTACTCCACACCTAATAATATTCAACCTCTTAGATTACTCAATTTTGAAAGTGTTTACAGAATAATATGCAATCTCTCACACTATGTCCCTGAACTGTTTCCTTACAGTAGAACAGACTTCAAGACTACAAGATTCAAACACTCATTTCACAGGACATTAAACAGTGGATTGATTCCTGCCCGAAACTTTTAAGCAAGACTAATGGGTAAATTAAACTATTCTTAACATGGATCTATATATCACAAGTCAGACCTTTTCCTCCAATCAACACTTAACAAGCAAACCTTAGATCACATCATTTTGCAAATTCCATATGAAATCGTCACACTGACTCTCAATAGAAATAAGAAAAAAACTGATAGCATAACTAGCACAAACCATCTGTTGCACTATCTCTAACAGTCCCAAATCAAACATAGGCATACAAACTCAACTGCCTAAATCAGAGATTAAGCAGAAAACACAATGAATCAAGCTATTAAGACATCATACAAATGAGGAACTCTTAAAAGGCACAAATTCATTTCTACAGTACAACAATTAGGCTAGCATGTATAATATAAGATCTATTACAGATCATTCAAAGAAGTAGAAGAAGAGAATGAAGGAAAATGCAGAAAAAAACAAAACAACTTGTATTCAATCTGGCCTCAACTCGAAGTACATGTTCTTAGTCACTCGTTGACAATGATTTAAAGTAATACCTGTTAATGAACAAGGAAAACAAAAGAGGTGAAGAATCAGCAACACGCAGCAGCAGAAATCAAGTTAGCCCAGCAATGAAACAGTAACAGAATCAGCAAGTCAAGCCTCAGATTTTCAAACCCAAATTCTGATGTTCAAAAATCCAAATACACCATTTCTGCTGAACCCTTTCAAATCTGACTTCTCACAAGGGAATTAAAACTTGAAATCAAGAAGAAAAACTTAACAATTCCAGTATTTTTTTTAAAAAAAAAGGGACTTCAGCCGTTTTCAATTTTTGCAGATTTTTCTTTCTTCAAATCTTTTCAGCTCTCCAATCTCTTAGGTATTTTTTTCCTCTTTTTTTTTCTTTTTCTTCTTTTCTCTTCTTTTTTTTTCAATTTTCATTTTTCTTCTCTCCCTTTTCGTTCTATTCTTTTCTCCTTTTCCTTTACTTATCTTTCACGCTTGTGTTTCTGATCTTTGCTACTGATCCCGAAAGAGGGGTACAAAAGAAAATAAACAAAGCTCAAAGGGGTAACGAAGGATAAGGTGTTTAGATAGCAGAGCAAAATGCCTTCGTCATTCCAATCTTCAAAACATGCCAAGTACCAACAACCCAATTAAACAAACCAAAGAAAACATTCGTAACATCTTTTGATTGCGCCAGACTAGATGACCATATCCATACATTTGCCTTCTACATCTGTTACATACAAAACACCATTGGACAACACTCTCACTCTCATTACCACGAACGGCTCCTGTCAATTTGAGCAAACTTGCCTTTAGCTTCAATTCGATGCGGCATGATACATTTCAATAAGGTTTCTTTATGCTTTATTTGCCCCAGTTTCACACAATTCGGGCTTGAAGTGATCTCAAAATGCCTTTACTTATTTACCTCAAATGTCCCTACATTTTCAACATTGTTTCGTTGCTTCGTGACTAAACTGACTTTTGAAACCAGGCTGAGAATTACGCGTGCATGTCACGTCACTAGAGTCAATAGGAAAAGAACTATAAAAAGAAAAAAGAACTAAACAAAAATGACTAGGAATTACAGAAAATAGAAAATTGCATTAGACAGATGGTGACAGGGTTTGGACAGCAAAACAAACAAACTAAATCGGGGCTACAAACCTAGAACAAACCTAGACAATACTAAACAGGCTACCATGACTAAACAAATTAGGCAAAATAAAAGGATAGAAGAGTTTGAGCCACGAGACAATGTCTGGATTACAACCCTGAAATAACCCGGACAACAGAAATGACAACAAAATAAACCACCAAAACTCCTCCCTGGCTAACCAAGACAGGAGCGTCTTTCCAATTGCCAAGCTCGGCATCTTAGCCACTGAATTCCGCATCAATATTACTAGGACCTTCAGAAACTTCCATCACATTGTTCTTAACAAATTGCTTTTGGGTTCCCTTTGCTGGCTCGTTCTTAAGATCGACCTCTGATAGCACTAAAAACTTTGCAGCACGTGGACCTCCAAGGCTCCCAGAAGAATCATCACATTCCTTTTCAGAATAAACCATACCCACCATATGCGTCTCATTATGCACAGTCGTTGGACTTTGGCTAGTGTTTGCTGCATCTGGATTTTGTACGGCAATGTCGCCTACATCAATAAGCTTCTGAATTGCTTTCTTTAGATTCCAACACTTCTCTATGCCATTCTCCGGGGCATCTGAGCAGTATACGCACGTTTGAGAAAAATCAAACTTCTTTGATAGAGGGTTTGGCATTTTTATATGAATCGGCTTCAACATGTCCAATTGCTTCAACTTTTGGAACAAACTGGCATATGATTCTCCAATAGGGGTGAAAGCCTTTTCTTTTTTCAGCAACCTCTCATTCTTAAATGCTTGATTGGGCCGGAAACCTGATCCAGGGGATTTTTGGCAGGCTCGTGGGGGCGGGTAAGACATTTGGGAAAGTGGTGTGGGCCATCGCGGGCCATGTGGGTGTGGAGCATATGGTGGTGCATTGTGGACAGGGTATTGGGAAAGTGATGTACGATTTTGGGAGTTCTGTGGGGAGAAGTAACATTGGGGAGGATTACAAGCATATCCACGAGGTCGACATTGAGGCTGAAAGCGTTTAGCAAGAATGACCACTGGACCCTGTCGTCGGCGGGGCTCACCAACATCTTTTCTATCAATGGGAGGACTATCCCGAGCAATTTGTTCGTTCCATCTGAGCCAAAAATCCCTAAATCATTTCTTGGGTTTCTTTTCCATTTGAGATAGGGAGGAGCGGTCTGGGGTAACACCTTGATCTGTATTGAAAGTATCGAACAAAATCTTGGGTCATGTTACCCAATGTAGGCCACTTACCAACATCTTGATGATTATGCCATTCCAAAGCTGCCCCAGTCAGGCTCTCACTAAAGTACGCCATCAACAAATCATCTTTCCCGCCAACACTTCTCATTTCACTGTAATAATCCCTCAAATGGGCTACTGGATCCCCACACCCATCATACAAGTTAAACTTTGGCACTTTAAACCCCGTATAAAGACGAACGTCGGGGGACATAGACAATTCTTTGTGAGACATGCTACCCTGGTCTCCCATTCCTTGCTTGTTCTTTAAGGACTGTTCTATGCCTTTCAGCCTCCTGGGTATCCCATCTCGCCCCTTTCTTCCTGTGAACTTTTCATTTTCAACATGAGGCTCATCCCGCGGGCCCTGCTTGTATGAGTTAGGAACCTTGTGGGCAACCTCTGAGGGGTAATACTGGGCATCATGAGCTTTGAATGAGTATTCATTGTCGGGGATAGTAGATGTGACAGGAGGGCAATTTTGGGGAGAGGTAATTGGAGAATGAGTGATGGAGCTACTAGGATGGTTGGGAAAGCCATGATAAGCGGGTGAATCTGGAGAGTATGGAAAATCATCTAGCACTGTGACCGATGTTCGGGTAAGGGTAGCATTTAGGAAGCTAGGTAGTGGCGGGGCTGGTGCCTTCCCAGTCATCCAGGCCTGATACATGTCCGTCATGTGTTGTCTTAACATCTTTACCTCTTCAACCAACCCATTGTCCTGTTCAACCGACTGCTTTCGAGTGCCGGTGTCAACCAACTCAGTTCTGTTGTTGTCTACCATTGCCTTTTGACTTTATGTTGCAGAGAAGAGTTACCACTTTGAAACCACAAACCAACCACCCTTCTGCTATGAATATAACAAAATGAAGTCATCACGTTAGCGTTAGGGCATTTAACATAAGATAATCTCATTTTATGTGCAATGCACCTAGCCACAGTTATCGGTTCTAAAATGACTTCGAGGGTACAAAGGTCAGTTGGCATCATCCCAATTTGTTCATTTCAACCTCTCTTTTCTTTGCTTTTCTAGAACCTTTTGGCTTGCCCATTTTCCTTCATTTCTTTTTTTTTTTTATCATCACTCTTTTCTTTCTCTCATATCTCACATCCCATAATTTCACCTCCTTTTTTCCCTCTTTTTCTTTTTCCTTTTTTTCTCTTTTCTTTTAACAATAAAAAAAATGAGTCGATCGAACCCTATGTAGGTTGCCTACGTATTATGACACCGCATGAATCAGATCTTTGCGTAGTTCGGGAAGATCGGGAATAAAGTAAACAAGCTAACATTTTCATTTTCTTTTCTTTTCTATTTTTTTTTAAACAAATACTCTATGAGAAATTATCAAGGAAACCCCCTAAAAGAGAAAAATATTTTTGATTCTTTTTTTTTTTTGAAGGAAATCTAAGGAATAAACCACAGAAAGACATTTTGAATCCTCATTTGATATCCTGACGCAAGATCTCGAAGTAAGCAATGAAAAAGATAAAATAGCATGTTTTTGGATTTCAATTTTGATTGCCTAAAGGAAAAATTCCAATGATAAACAAAAGATAAAGTATTATATTTTTTATGTACAATATCCTAAAGTTCTAATGAAAAATAAAAGCATTTTTTTCATTTTTCACTAATTTCCCGAAGAAACGCCTCAAAAGAAAATCTTTTTGGATTTTGAAATTAACACCTTAAAGAAAGCTTTTAAAGAAGTACTAAAAGAAAATTTTTCATTTCTAGAATTAGTATTCTAAAGAAAATTTATAACGAAATATAAAATGCAATATCTCTTTTTTTTGGATTTTTACTTGTAACACATTTCCAAATGCAAAATAAGAAATACAGTAACAAAAGACTATACAAACTTAACTAGACAATGCAAACTCAAACATCACCTAAAAGACTAAATACTACTATACGGGACTAGAAAAATAAAACAAAAACAATTGACTCAAAAACATAAAATGGCTCCTCGAGCAGCTCCTGAATGTAGTGATCCTGACTAGATGTCCTAGGGCTCCGTCATGCTCCAACTCTGATAAATAAATCCACACCTATATAAGAAAACTTGAACCAGCACTATGTGAGACGATAACATTCCCTATTACACACATGCAAGACATAATTGAGGCTACTTTTGAAAAATGGCTTATTTGGCCAAAAGGTGGCTAGAAGTGCAAAATTTGGCTATGATCCCGCAAAACCAAGAACCTAAGATTTACTAGGAAGACCGGACCCTATGTGGGTTGCCTACGTATCACGCCCCGAAAGACGAGAATCAGGTATGCGTAGTTTGGAAAGATTGGATACGGGCGAAAAATAAAAATAACAACTAATTTAGAGAAAATATTTTTTTTTTGTCTTTTCTTTCTCTCTTTTTTTTTAAAATGATGAAACATGTAAACTCTTTTTTTATTTTCTTTTTCCCCCTTTTTTTTTTATTTTTGATTTTTGAAAAATGATGAAAAAGTACAATTTTTTTGAATTTTCAAGCTCTTTTTTTTTCTTAACAAAATGTAACAGAAAACATAATTAGGCCCCACTCGCTTTATATTCACACTTCACCCTCTCTTTTTTTCTTCTTTCTTTTTTCATTGTTTTTTTTTCATTTCTTCATCTACCCTCAGTTGTCATTGGTCCGCCAAATGACCCTTTTACCCTTGAATAAATGCAACATGTAGCACATAAGATGCATCAGGATGGTCTTTTATTTTTTGGGGGTATACCTGTCCTAGACAGACCCAACCCCTGTGTTGAGTCCCCTAAGTCAAAATGCACATGATGCAAACAAACGTTCCTACTAGAGATCCGGCATGAGGTATTATTATACTAGGTTTTACAAAATCTGGGTTTATTTGTTCTAGACCTGGCTTACCCGAGCAGACAACTCGAGCCGAGGGGGAGGGCTACGTACCAGTAACCAAAAGATCATCTGGCTTTGCAACTTGTCCGAACCTCGTCCTATTTGGGATTTGACACTAACAGAAAGAAGTCACGACCAGCGTGCACTCCTCAAGAGAGGGAAGAGAGGGGTTTCGTAGTAGTTTATGTACAGTTCAGATAATATCAAAGCGGTAAAAGCAATATTTAGCACATTAGGCCCGAACATGTAATAAAATCAGATAATAAATGAAGCCAAATATAACAATTCATCTAAGCTCGAATTCTGAACCCTGAATTAGAAGTTCTGGGTTCTTATCCCCAGTAGAGTCGCCAGAGCTATCACACCTTCTTTTTCTACTACACCTCCGGAAGGGAGTATATAAGGGAGTTTTTCCAATTAAAGGACAATCAAAACGGGATTATATTTATTAAAAGATTCAGAGTTGCCACTTGGGAGATTTATGGTGTCCCAAGTCACCGGTTCCAATCCTGAATCGAGGAAAAGATTGACTCTGTTTAACAGTCCGCGAACTAGAAATCCAGGTAAGGAATTCTGTTAACCTGGGAGAAGGTGTTAGGCACTCCCGAGTTCCGTGGTTCTAGCACGGTCGCTCAACTATTATATTCGGCTTAATTATCTGATTTAGTACATGTTCAGACCTACGTGCAATTTTAGTTTTAACCTCTTTTATTCATTTTTAGAGAAGATTGCAACATTATTAAAACACGTTTCAAACCACGTCACATAAATGCACCCCTGATTTTTGACATATTCTAATATTGTTGAGATTTGGATTTGGGTCACATAAATGCGCACCCGAATCCCTTTAATCTAATTTGACGTAGTTCAGTTGATGAATAGTAACCCAATTTTCATACTGTGACAAAATCATGTTCAGCTATAACCAATTCGAGTAAACACGAGCCTCAATTTCTTTAAAACAGAGATTTGTATTCAACTATAACAATCGAACATAGTCGAATTCCACAAATACTAATGTGCTTCTCTTTAACACTATCACCAACCACTCAGCACTACCATGTACGATTTAGCAATGGAATAAAACTTATCCCTCAAAAGATCAACAAAATGCAGTAAGACCTCTCAAACTTCGTACCCGTGGGTCTAATTTGATGAAACTAATCGATTTCCAAAGATAAGGCCACAAAAGGGCTATTTGAAATCAGTCGATTTCCTTTGAGCACAAACCAAAACCAAACATACGTCTACTGTACTATTCAACTTCAAATACAAGTAACAACTTGACAACATAATTTAAATAAGGAAAACTCAAGGAAAGAAAAGTAGGCGATTGTACTTCTCAAAGTTTTATATATGTATATAAAAATGGTCAGGCATAGAACCGACATAATAGCATTTATAAGAAGTGCAAATTCAAATGAATTAAAAGCAACATAACAGAAACTATAAGGAAATGCAAACTCGACGCTCTAAGAATTCAAATAAGTAGCGACCAACCTCGTTAAACAGAGCATATAGCCGTGAATCGTTCACATTGAAAATATGGTCACCCACTAATGGACCTCAGACCAGCAACCTCGACGGACCGAAGATCTCATCGGAAATTCAAAACAGTCGAAATCTCGGACAGCGTATCAACGAACACCTCGACAATACTGAACAGATTCACTCGACATGGATTTGGGTAGCGTCTTTGAGCTGACTTTCGCACTGATTTGAGTTAGTTTCAGGGAGTTTTGGAGCTAGGTTTACCGTTGGGTTCGAACCCAGTTCGCCGGATTCTATGGCAAGTCGTTTGTGACGTGAAGTTTCGCCGGAAATGGCAGCTTCGCGGTGAACGGAGGTCCAGCGACGATGGTGAGCTGTGTGAGGTCGCTTGGTTCTGTTTGTCGCGTCTGGAACTCGTTGATCCGACGAGCAGGTGGAGCTCGTTTTTCTGGCGAGTTTTAGGCAGAGACGAGGTCGTTGGTATTTTCTCCGGCGAGCTAGGTTGTTCCCGATTTTGGGGGCTGTTGGTCAAAGAAGAAGAACGGGGAAGAGGTCATTGGAGAAGAAAACGTGAAGGGGTTGGGGTCGCTCGTATGTGTGCAGCCTTCTTTAGTTGTTGCTTTTTCGTTCCTTTCTTATTTTGTTCCCTCCATGCGCAGCTTTTGTTCATCCGTTTCTTTGTTTAATCCCCTTCTCCGTTATCTCTTTGTTCCATTCTTTTTTCATGTGCAGCTTTGCGTTTTGCCTTTTTATCTGTTCCCCTCTTTTTGTTCATTGTTTTTCTATTTATATAGTCTAGGTTTTGGTAGGGTTTTAGGTTAAGGGGTATGGGCCTAGGAATTATGGGTTTGGCAATTGTGGGCTAGGTCCAAAATTAGGCCTAAAGATGGGTTGCTCGAGCCCAAGTTCTATTCTTTCGCTGCGAACAAGATTAAAAATACGGGCCCATTTATTAATTAATCCTACTATTCAAATAACTACTAAAATAAAACTAACCATTAAAATAAATCTATTTTTTGTATTTTCAAATATCATATTAAAATAAAAATACGATACTATTTTTGTGTATTTTTGTAGATTAAAAATGACTACAAAACATTAATGAACCTATTTTTTGTAATTTTTGTTTTCTTATACTAAAATAAAGTAAAAGAGTCAAAATTACTTAAAATATCTATATTCTAAATTAAATATTTTACGCTAATATATAAAAAATCTCGAGGAGGGTCAAAAATCACATGTCTACACCTATTGTGATGTGAGATATAGCCCGATGGGTTGATATTGTTCTATGTGATTGCCCGAGGGGCTAGTATTATTCTATGTGATTTTCCGAGGGGCTGGTATTGTTCTAAGATATTGCCCGGGGGGTGGATTGTTGACACTGTGCCCGAGGGGCAAACCTTGTGTGCTTATCTTTCTTATTTGCCTATCATTTACCTGTTTAATTGTATATTTGTGCCTGAGGGGCGGATTTTCTGTGCTTATCTGCACTAATTATTTTGCATTCATTTGCGTAACTGTTGAAAAGTCATTTTCAAAGAAGTTAAACTGAGCTAAGATGTTTTTAAGAGATTTTACACCTCCATTGCTTTCTTACTGATTTTGTACTGCTTCTATACAGCATGTTGATGCACTTTTCGTGATTTCTTACCATTCAGACTTTAGTTATGATTATTACTCACTGAATTGGAGTACTCACTTTACTCCCTGCACCTTGTGTGCAGATTCAGGTATTTCTGAACCCGGTAACAAGTATTGGTTGATCGGAGGCAGAGTCATCGGAGTTTAGCAAGGTAGCTGCCGGCGTTCGCAGCACTGTTTTTTCCCTTTTATTTCATTAGTCCGCATTTTGTACATTTCAGACTTTTCAGTTGTATTTAGACCCTACTAGATGCTCGTGACTTGTGACACCCCGGTATCGGGCTGTGTTTGGGCTGTATTCCGCACATTATAAAATCGTGTGCTTAGTCTTTGGTTTATTTACTCCTGCTTAGACTGTTTATTAATGTTTAACTGTTTAAAAATTAAATTGGGACTAGTGGTTGGCCTTGTCTTCACGAGAGGCGCCATCATGACCGAGTCCGGTTTTAGGGTCGTGACACTTTTGATATTTTCAATCAATTGGAACAACACTCAATCCAAACAACTAACAAACTCAAAAAATCTTATTTTCGAAAGCAAAGCTTTGAATGGCCTTCAATGGTGGACTTCTACTTTTCAATTTTCTTACATTGCATTTAGATGACACAGGGTAACAAGCATCAATGACGGATGCCCTTTGAAGTATATGCAGAAGATGTAGAAGAAGAGAGAGTGAAAGCAATGCTTGTGAGAACACATATTTAACTCCACAGCTTTAAGAAGCAATGGTTGTAAGAACACAAGTTTTGAATTTGCTAGTGCTTTCAAAATATGTACAATATGGGCTAGATTGGGTAAAACTTAAAAACATGGGGCATTTTTTGTTATGGTGTGAAGTCATGTGTATTTTCTTGTAATTCTTTCTTTTGAAAACACCAAAAACAAACAATTGACCACTAGCAAATTTCAGGAATTTTAAAAATTTTATGGTCTATAATGATGAAATCAGCAAATGATATTAATCCTAACTTAAAAAACCTCAGCATTTAAACTTAGTGAAGCAATCCCTGAATCTGAGAAAAATGAAAAAAATTCTCTAAGCAAACAGAAGTTATTTACATGATTAATCAATTATGTCACGAAAAAATATTTAAGGATTTAAAGAAATTCTTTTTTCTTAAAAAAAAAAATTGAAGTGCCAGCCCGCCCTAGCCCGCGGCCCTCTTAGGACTAGGTTGTGCTGGCCATTTTAACGCCCGTTCATGTGGCGGGCCGGGCCGTCCTAGCCCTCCAAATTTAAAAGCCCATGAGGCTTGGGCTGGGTTGGGCTGGCCCGTTTTGACAGCTCTAGATACGACCCTTTTCTCTTTTCTTTTTTCCTTTTTTTTTTTTACCAAAACAAGAGAGATGCTTTTCCTAAATCTATCCCATAATATGGTTAAAGATACTTATACTTTAATTTATTTTAAATTTTAAATGTTCATATAGAACAAGTATTAATCAGATTGTTATTATAATATTACATGTTTTAAGTATGTATGTATATATATATATATGTATGTGCTGTGTGCATATCATTTCTATCCTATTCTCTATTGTCTATATAGATAAACGAGTTTTGATCATCATTAATGGAATATTTTCTAACTTTTAACTTAACTATTATTTACAATATAAATAGATAAACTTTAAGGAATTTGTTATGAAATCTACCTCTATTTTATTAATTATTTTTGTATTAACTAGGATGAGATATATTTATAAAGATATTACCCTCTTTTATTTTCACTTGTGTAAATAGATATATATTAGAATTTTGATTGTCATTAATAAAATTAATTTTTTATTCTGCTTATTTATTTCATTATAGAACGTCCTTAACTTATATTCTTAGTTACTGTTTCTCACTTTTTTCATCTAAAAATAATATTTCTTTTTATATAGGTAAGTTATTCACATATTAAAAAGGAAATGATTTAAAGAAGTAAAAAAGAAAAGACAAAGGTTGATAATATACGAATAAAATAAGCATTTTAAAAAGTCAATAAACATATGGGGCTTAAAAGCAAAGTGGGGGGTATAAATGATTTTCATAATCAAGTAAATTCATATGTTTGGTTTTATCTAAATCTACAATTATTTTAATGAAAATATTTCTCCTTTAATTAAGATAATCTTTATTTAGATGTTAAAAAAATGAGAATAATGATCTTAGATTTCAAAATTTGTGGGATACGTGATTTCTTTTCCAAAGTTGGAGGGACGATTTTCCAGAATCTATCCCCATAATATGGTTAAAATACTTATAAGCTAATTTAATTTAAATTTTAAAACTTCAAATAGAGCAAGTATCACCTATGTAAACGATTTTCCCCCGTAATAATAGCGTCTGATGAAAATGGGACAAAGCTAAATAGTTAATACCATTTGCTTCTCTGTAATTCTTGGCAGGGGTGTTCATAAAAATTCGAAAAATCGAGCCAAACCGAAAACCAAATCAAACCGACCAAAAAAATCGATACATTTTGGTTTGGTTTGGTTTTGATTTTGAATATTAAAAACCAATCAAATTTGGTTTGGTTTCGGTTTTAGTCACAAAATAATCGAAAAAACCAACTATAGGAGTAGCTATTTCAAATTTATTATTACACCTATATATGTATATTTTTATACAAAGTTTCAATTTTTTTATGATAAATGTTAATCTTTTGCACTTTTAGTATAGTTCTTTACCTTTACATTATAGTTTGATTGGTAATTTTCTTTTGTTAAGTATAAGAATCCATTTCATGTTAAAGAAATATATTTTTAATTGAGTCCTTAAATTATTCATTACTATTTGATTCAATTATCATCAATATATCTTAGTAAATAATAGATTTTTCAAAGAGCAATTGATTTGATAGTGTTACATTGAAAATGTGGTCGCCAGAATATGTGTTTGATGGTGTATGTTTTATATTTAAGAAAAAAATCGACAAACAACCGAAAAAACTAAAAAACCGATAAAACCCAACATAAACTGAATCGAGAAAAAATCGACCTAATTGATTTGGTTTAGTTCTAATATTTGAAAAACTGACTTATTTGGTTTGATTTCTTCAAAAATCGATCCAAAACCGAACTATATTCTTTAGTTTGTAAATTGCAACAATAATTGACAACTTCCTGTTTGCGTTCCTTCCAAGAGAAGCTGAGGAGGACACGACCGACGGACTGTTCATTGAAAATCTTGTGATTCCTGTATTGCCCCTCGAAGCCACAAGAAGCAACTCTTATTTAAAACGTTATAATCTGATGTCAAATCCGTAATTCCATTCAATACAAATCCTTCTTCAAAATTTTATGTTTTTTCTTTTTTGGTTTTTTGGTACATAAACAGACCAGTGTCACGTTGCCGAAGTAAAAAAAGTTTGCGCAGCTATGGCAGACAAAGTGGCAGAAGAACCAAGTGTGATCAATAAAGGAGAAGAGAAAAGGATACCACATTACTCTTCATATCAAGAAATATTGTTAGTGGGTGAAGGAGATTTCTCTTTTTCTCTCTGTTTGGCTCACTCTTTTGGCTCCGCTTCCAACATTGTTGCTTCCTCTCTTCAATCTTATGGTATTATATCCATTTTCACTCTATTCTCTTTCTAGGCTGTTTTTATTTTACTTAATATTTGATGGGGTTTTCTCAAAATCCCAACTTTGGTGTTTCTTTTTTTGGCCCTTTTAGAAGAAGTGATCAAAACGTACAAGAATGGAAAATCGAACTTAGAAAAGTTGAAAGCTTTGGGAGGAACTATATTGCATGGCGTGGATGCCACAAAACTGCAGCATCATACTGATATCAGTAACCGGAAATTCCATCGGATTATCTTTAATTTCCCTCATGCAGGTTTCTATGGCAAAGAGGACAATAATCATCTGATCCAGTATGACTCCCTCTTTTTCTTCTTGGATACCTTTTTTACTACTTTTCTTATGCCTTATAATGTGTATGTAACATATTTTTCCTGGAATTTTTTAACAAGGGTTTTACCTAGTGTTATAGATTCAATAGGAGAGTCCAACCCAAAAGACCAGTCTGTTAGTATTTCTCTTTTTAATCATTGAGGGACAATTGGCACACAATATACATTCGCCCCCGCTTGAGGACCAAGTCAGGGCTGGCATCTTAGTTGGTCACGGTTGGTACCCCTCGTGGTTCCCGGCCACCACTCTGAGTCGCCGATTTCATTCGACCTGCTCCGTTACCAATTGTTATAGATTGAACAAGAGATCCCTACCAAAAATACTAGTCTATTAGGTGGGCGAGCCCACTCAGCCTATAAACACATTAGTGTTTCCCTTTTTAATCGATAAGGGACATTTGGTGCACAATATTAGTGACAGAGTTACCAGGTAGCTGCGCTGCAGTTGCTGGTGAAATAGTCGAGCTGCACTTACACTGCCCTTGAGAAAAAAAATGGGTAGAAGTTGGAGAAAGATGGATTTCGTTTTTTAAATTAATGCTTCTACTTTTCAACTCATATTTAGTATAAATATATACATTTTAACCAGTTTTTTAACAACTACATTTGAGTTGAAAACAATGTGTGGAGTACCTCTGAGGATATAGGAATGGAGTAGGGTGGTTAGGATATCAATATTGAAGATTTGCTCAAGTGATATGTAGTTAGATTTTGTAGGGGACTTGTACCCTTATAACACAAAGTTGTTTTCTTCAATCTAAGACGAGCAAATATTGTAAAATGATTTCATCAACATAACCTACCGAACGCACCGTTAGTTATGTCCATCTCTTCGTGCCGTGGCCAGTTTCTTTTTGGCTCATTTTGGCCAATTTTGATCATGCTGGGAAGGAATAAATTTCGGGTGCTGAAAGTGTTAGCTTTTGCCCTCAGAGACTAGACTAGTTGCTTAATTGGCTTTTCTTGCACTGGACTTTGCCTTTTCTTAATGTAATGCGTGTTTTTTTCTATCTGTAGAATGCATCAGAATCTTGTGGCAGGTTTTATGGGGAGTGCAAAAGAGAGGTTGCGAGCCGATGGTCAAATTCATGTTACCCATAAAACGACTGAACCATTCAACCTATGGGATCTTGTTGGACTTGGATCACAAAACTCCTTGAGTTGTATCAATTGTGCTGATTTCAAGATTGAAAATTACCCTGGTTACAACAATAAATATGGAGCTGGCTCGAAATGTGATATGTCTTTTCCACTGCGTGAGTGCACTACTTTCATGTTTATACTCAACCCAACTAGTAAGAGTATGCATAAAACGAAACAAAACAAACAACAAAAGAGAAAACGCGAGTATTTACATATGCCATCTCAGAAAATTCAAAAAGTTTCCAACTCCATAAGTCCTCCAATTTACCCCTTCCAGCAACAACTAAGTTCGATTTACAGTAGAACTTCTCCAACTTATCTCAATGACATGAACGGTTTTCCAAGTTATGCTGGTTTACCTGCAAGGCATGACCACGGAAGTAAATGTTTTAGGATCTTCAAGAGGAATTTCAGTTATATTCAACAAACATTTGGAAGAAAGGACATTGATGTTGAAGTTGCAGTTCGTAAAGCTCTGCTGCGTGCTTCTTTGATGTTCAGGGCCGAGAATGGGTGGCTCCCTGACCCCTACTTGAAAATTTTGGAAGAGCTTCAATTTTGGAAGCAGTCAAGATTTTTCAGGTTAGAACAGATGCTGCTAGATATCGATCGAAGGCTGTATGAGCTACAGGGTATGGGATATTACCTATAAATTATTATGTCTGTATAGTGAATATTGGATATTTATATCCAAGCATCTGTTGTTAACTTAAGTGCTACTATTCTCCATATCTTTCTACCAATAATCTCTAGAAAGGTTGTTTGATAAGGTTGAATTATGGGAGAAAAAGTTTGACTTGCTCTATAGTTTGATTGTTGACTAACTAGTATGCTTGATATTAACTATAGTTTGGTAACCAGTGTTTTCTAAAGAGGTTCTTTTGATAACGTTTAATTATGTGAAATGATCTAGTAATATGCTTTAAACTAACTGTAGTCTAAATCTAATACGAGTGTTTTAAATACATTCTAAACTGTCTCTGTTAATTGCTGTGTGTTGCCAATAGAAATTAGGCTTAAGTGGCAATGATCGAGGTTCTTTACCGGAGATTTTATCAGTCTCTGGTAAATATATGAAGCGAGTAAGAAAAGAAAAAGCAAAAGGCAGGTTGCACCAAATTTCCAACTCCATGATAGAAGTTCATATTAGAGTAAATTTCACTTATCTTTGAACAACAATACTTTCTTCCCCTTGTGAATGGATCAATAATTCCCTTGACTCAAAATTCAACGGGTGAAAAATAAAAAATTGCCATCGGAAAAATTTAAAAAGTCGAGACAATCCTTTTTTAGAGAATTTTGGTACTACAAAGTTGTACTTTCTACCTTATGTTAAAAATTCTTGTGAAATGTATCTTAGATGAAAGAATTTGGTCGGTCTCATATTTTTCCAATTGGATCCATGAGTTGTTTATAGGCCGAATAACCAAATAGACAGCTCTACTTGTCGCGTTTTATCATCCTGCCTCCCTTATTTCACGAAGTTCCATTCGAACATCTGAACCTGTTCAAAACAACTTTTTTAAATCCCTTATTTTTTACTTCGGTCTAATTTTTTTTTATCAAAATTCAAAGTTATCTTAACCATAGGAAAACTAAAATTGGATACGTAATCTCATTTAGCCATATCGGAGAGTGCTTTCCTAAAATCCATCCAATAACTATAGTCTATCGCTAGTATGTTTGTTAAGTTTATTTGATTCAAATTTAAACTTTTAAAATAATTTGACTCATTTAACAAGTGTCACTTATTCGACTGATGAACTGAATACTTGGGAAAAGAAGCAAAATTTACAGCTTGTTTGGAAAGCCACCTTGAAAATGAATTTGGGTGTAATTGGGTGTAATTACACAGTTTGACATGTTTTTTTGGCCAAGTAATTACTTGGTCAGCATGGAATTGGATGTAATTGGAGGGGTGTAATTACACTCTTCAATTCTCAAGGAGAAGATGAGAATTGATGGTAATTACACTGTGTAATTACAAGGTTGCCTTTTAGTTTCTTTCCTTTTTGTTTTTATTTTAATTTATTTTCTTTATAACTTTTTATTTCTATTATTTTAATTTTTTAATTTTATTTTTACTTTTTAGTTTCTTTTGAAATTATAAAATATATTTTTCTTTGTACATTATTTATCTTTTATTTCTCTATCTTTACTTCTCGTGATTCCATGTAATTGCTTACTATATTTTATTTTATATTTATTTTATTATTCTATTTTTTTAAATTACACCTCCTAATATTAAAAATAATGAGTCATTAACAAACTTGACATATAATGAGTGATGCAATTAAAGTAAAATTTCATTGTTGAATGTGGTTATAAACTTATCATGTTTCCTAATTATTAAGTTGCACTGGAACTTACTATTATTATATTGAAATTTGACATATGATAAACTATTTTATTTTTTTTGAATTTTGAAATTGTGTTATATTCATGATTCAAATTTACTTGTTTTAGTAATATTGGCTCACATTGCATGCTGTTCATTTTTAGTTAGAATTGATAGATTAGTTTTGTCAAACATTTGAATAATGTTATGACATTATATTTGTAAATATTAATTTATTTTATAAAACATGAATTCCATGATGTTATTACAAAATGTATTCTTTTTTATTTTTGTAAGTATCTAAACTAAATATTATTAATTTAAAAAATATATAAAAATTATTTTTACAATATTAGTTATAAATTTATGATTACTAAATTAATGTATAGGCATCTATTTATTATATACATCTTAAATACAAAACATAATATCATTTATACTTATAAACATTTATAGGCATATACTTATTATATTAACTTTTAAGTTTTGATAATTACTTAATTTAAAATTTAATCTAATTGTATAATTACACTTGTGCAACCAAATAGTAAACTTGTAATTACACTGTAATTATACTATGACAAACAAACAGATCGTCGTAATTACACAACTATGTAAGTACTAGGTTGTAATTACTGCCCTAGTAATTATATCAATTCCAATTACATGGTGGCTTTCCAAACAGACTCTTAATATCATGTGTCAAATTTATACTAGCCAATTTCAGTTTCATAAATTGTATCAGTAATTTGAAATTTCTTTGATTTATTCCTTCCAAAAGTAAAGCTTACCCGAAAGTCTTGGGGTGATGATATTGTTGCCCCCCCCCCCCCCAATTAACGTTCATTTAGGTATTTTGGAGGTAAAAACTTATCTTATATATGATGTTTGCATCATATTAACAGATGAATACATATAATTTGTCCGATTTTAGTGTGTCGGAGCCTCATAGCTCGAGAGATGTCAATTGATACTTATTTGTCGAAAAATTATGCTATTTAGAAAGGAAAATAATTTTTTTAAATATATATTCTATATATTGAATCCCCTTAACTTATTTATGTATTTATTTCTTTGAATTTTAACATTCATTTAATAAAAATTCTAGCTCTGCTTTTATATAAGGTAATGTAAATATAGGATGCAAATAAAAAATTTACCCTTTGGTATGGACCAAACACCGAAAATTTCGGGAAGATATTTTCCATGTTCCATGTTTAGTTACTACCCCATATTCTCCTCATAACCCCCAAACACATCTCACACAATTACCAAATTATCTTATATTGCTATTATTGTATTATGCATTTTTATGGTACTAATATATCGGTTCCTGTTGCTTTTTTTTTAGCCGAAGGTCTCCTGGAAACAGCCTCTCTACCCTTCGGGGTAGGGGTAAGGTCTGAGTACATATTACCTTCCCCATACCCCACTTGTGGGATTATACTGGGTCGTTGTTGTTGTTGTTGTTATCAAATATTACAAAATAAGCATTAAAAAAACTATACTCCGTAGTACTTATTTTTTAAAGAAACATATTTCTTCATGCCAAACCTACCCTTAAAACGTTGTACTATGATGTCAAAATCGTAATTCAATTGCCCATCCTTCCTCGTAAAATTCAAATTCTGATTTCTTTCTTTGGTTTCCGAGTACATAAGCACACACCAGAGTCACCACCTTGCCCACAAAATGAATTGCGCAAGTATGGCAGACCAAGTGGCAGACGACCCAAGAGTGATCAGTGATGAAGAACAAGAAGAAGAAGAGAAAAGGATACAACATTATTCTTCATTTTATGAAATACTCTTAGTGGGTGAAGGAGACTTCTCTTTTTCTCTCTGTTTAGCTCTTGCTTTTGGCTCCGCTTCCAACATTGTTGCTTCCTCTCTTCAATCTTATGGTATTATATCAATTTTCACTCTATGAACTTCCTGGGTTGTTTTTATTTTACTTAATATTTGATGAGGTTTTTCTTTTTTGCAAAATCCGAAATTTTGTTGTTTACCCCTTTTTTGTCTTTTTAGACGAGGTGATCAAAATGTACAAGAATGGGAAATCGAACTTAGAAAAGTTAAAGTCTTTGGGAGGAACAGTATTGCACGGTGTGGATGCTACAAAAATGCAGCTTCATCTTGATCTTGCAAATCGGAAATTCGATCGAGTCATCTTTAACTTCCCTCATGCAGGTTTCCATGGCAGTGAGAGTTCTAATCGTCTTATCCAGTATGGATCCTTTTTTTTAGTTATTAAATAGTAGTATACATTTCTTATTACGTGGTTTAAACTCTGTTTATATGTTTTCCGTTGGAATTGTTGAAGGTATATGAGTAGAAGGTGGAATTTGAACCTAACGGTACCGTCTAGTGATCAATAAAGTGGATGAAAACTCTAGGGGCCCATAGTTCAAAACTCATAAAAGAAAGACGTTAACTATTTTCGTCGTACCTGTGTTGATGGGAGCTAGCAGGTACCCAATGAAATAACCAAGTTGTACGTGCAACTACTTTAAATGGTTTACTCAATTAGTACAAGGAGGAGGATGGATAGATAGAGGTAGATTTATGTTATGACAGTGGAACTCCGGTCGATGGTTTACTCAATTAGTTCAAGTAGAGGCTTGTTTACTTGTATTCTCTCATATGAATCTTTTGTCTTTGGCTATTGGGGTGCGTCTGCTCACCACCTACAACACATATTTTGGATAAATATACACATTTTACCAATATTGTAACTACTAAATGCGACTCGAAGACAATAAGTGTGGAGTACCAGAAGGGTGTTTAAGATATCCATAGTGAAGAGTGGCTCAAGTGATATGTAGTTAAAGTTTGTAGAGGAGTTATACCCTTAAAAGACAAATTTGTTTTCTGCAATCAAAGGAATCAAATATTGTAAATGTTTTCTTTAATCTAAGCCCTTTTGATTTTTGTGATCAGTTTATTTGATCATACTGGGAGGGGAATAAATTTTGTATGCTGAAAGTTTTAGCTCTTTTGTCCTCTATATTAGTTGCTTAATTAGCCTTTTCACATGATTTTGCCTTTTCTTAATGTAATGCGTGCCTTAATTTTGTTCTATTTGCAGCCTTCATAGGAATCTTGTGGTAAAATTTTTCGGGAGTGCAAGGAAAAGGTTGCGACCAGATGGTGAAGTTCATGTTACCCATAAGACGACTCATCCATTCTGCTGTTGGGATCTTGCTGGACTTGCATCAGTGCACTCCTTGACTTGTATCGAGTCTGCTAATTTCAACATTAAAAATTACCCTGGTTACAACAATAAAAGAGGAGGTGGTAATAAATGTGATGAGTCTTTTCCATTGGGTGAGTGTTGTACCTTCAAGTTTATATTCGATCCATCTCATAAGAATATGCAAAGAACGAAACAAAACAAACGAAAGAGCTCCAGAAGCTCTCCGATTTACTCCTTTCAGCGGCAACTAAGTTGGACTGACAGTAGTAGAAATTCTCCAACTTATGTCAATGACATGAATGGTTTTCCATGTCATGCTGGTTTACCTGAAAGGCATGACCCCAGAAGTGAATGTTTTAGGATCTTCAAGGAGTATTTTAGTTATATTCAAGAAACATTTGGAAGAAAGGACATTGATGTTGAAGTTGAAGTTTGCCAAGCCCTGCATCGTGGTTCTTTGATGTACAGCTCGGAAGATTACCTTGAAATTTTGGAAAAGCTTCATTTTTGGAGCTGGTCAAGAATTTCCAGGTTACAACAGAAGCTGCAAGATCTTGATCGAAGGCTGTATGAGCTACAGGGTATGAGATATTACCTATCAATTATGTCTGTACAGTGAATACTAGGTATGCATATGCAAGTTATCTGTTTGTTGGTCAAGTACTATTCTCCATATATCTCTCTTTCTTACTGAAAGAATTTAATAACAAACCAATGTTCTCTATAGAGAGAGGTAGTTTGATACGGTTGAGTTATGGGCGACTAAGTGAATTGCTCTACTAATTTGATTTTTGTCTAGGCTTAAGTGGCAAGGGTCGATGTGCTTTAACCAAGATTTTATGAGTTCGATTTTGCAAGATATGGTAGTTTTATTGATATCAATTTCTGTTGAGTATTTCAGCTGCCCACTCCCCACGTATTCATGTAGAGTATAAGGTAGAAACATTCTGTAATAAAATACATTCTGTGAATTATACTTTAAGAAATGCATGTTTAGTGTTCTGCTTACGAGTCAACTATCAAGAATGAATAGTTTGAGATTTTACTTTCTGCTTAGTCAATTGTTTTCAACTGATATATGTATGCTCTTCATTTATAGTATACTTATTGCAAATTTATGTGCTACTGTGTGTTTTTAAATGAGATCTTTCTTTGCTTAAGATTCGTTTGATTTTTGGCACTTATTTCATTCAATACTAAATGTTGGATGTGATATTTTTTTTTGGGGGGGGGGGGGGCGGGGGCGGGGGGGGGGGGGGTTTAGGAAAGGAAGAAGGGGAGAAACCAGAGTTACCTTACAACTTTGGTTACAAATTCTAAGTTTACTAATTTTAGGTGTTTGGTATGGTCTTGAGAATCAATGCCAGATGAAAGTATTCTGGCTGCGTAACACTACTAAAATTTTGTTTTATTTATTTTTTTAACACTGCTAGACTTGTGAATTCAACAATCACTAGTGGTACTCAAGTCTTGAGATAAAATGCAATGTCTACTGGAGAAACCATTTTGTGCAGATACAATACATATATAACGTAACATCCTAGAAGTTGCATGCATGCTGCAACAATAGTAATGCCCAAGAATAAAGAAATGATGCAGTCTATTGTTTTGATATTATGGGAAACGCTTGAATCGCCATGACAATAATCGTAAGTCGCGTCATATTCGTGTTTCTCATTTGTAGTGTTATATATTCAGGGCTAAGGTCTCTGTGCTGCCAAAACGTAATAGAAAGCTTCAACTGCACGAAATAAAAAGCTTATGGAAGAAAAATAAAATCATGAAACGATCAGAATGATTTAAAGAATGTGCTAGTTGTTTTCTTTAGGTTCTGCATGCAAACAAATTGATTTAAATGCTATTCGGCATTATGCATTTTATAGACAGGAAACAGAGATGTCATTAATAACTTATCTAATTTGCACTGGCAGTTCAAATAAAATTTACACTACGACGTTGCTTAAAAGCCAATATATAGGTAACTTTTTTACAGCATCGTGCAGTATTTGTGGGTTTCAAAACACGGAAACACCCTTTAATTTGATCCAAGAGTTGAACCAGCAAAATGCAAAAGTCCATTGCCAAATTTTAAGAAATATTCCATCTGTTCACTTTTACTTGGCACATTTTGATTTTTTACGACCCTTAAGAAATAATAAATAAAGTGCATAATTTACCATGATACCCATATTAATTGAGACATATTTTATTGGATTTGAAAAAATGATTTAAAATGAGTAATAAATATTGTGGGTATAACACCAACAAAAAATTATTTTCTCTTGATATGCGTAAAGTGACAAGTAAAAATAAAAATCTATTTTTAATATACATGCAAGTAAAAGTGAACGGAAGAAGTATGTCATAACCAGAGGCGGCTGAACCCCAAGGCAGGTAAGGCAAGGGCTTTAGGTCCCATAAATTTGAAGGCCCCACTTTTTAGTAGTTTTAGGTTTATATATTTATTTTCCTTTTAGAAAATTTAAATATTTAATGTGAACAACAATAATTTTACTGTGGAAAAGGAAAATAAAAGTTTACTTTTACCATTATTGCATATTGGGGATATGAATTGTTACTTTTTACCGTCTTTGTCTTTTTGGGATTGACTTCTTTTTTTTCATATTTTTTCACAACTACAAAGTTGAGACCTTCTTGCCTTCTTCTTTTCTTCGTTAAAAGCTTTATGATAATTCTTATTCCTTCCTATCAAAAGAACTACAAGACTCTTATGATCCTTCTTTGTGGATAATATACAAAGTTGGCAAGTATAAAAAAAAATTAATGATAAATTTTTCTTTCTTTTCAAGCATTTCTTTTTCTACATATTGTACTTGGGACTTATTTTCTACAAGAATGATTTTACAAGTTTTCAAGCACAAAAGTATTAACAAGTTATTTGGGATCAATTTATCAATTGAATCAAGTTCTATTGTTCTAACCTTTGGCTATTTTTTTAATCTAAAACTGTCATTTTTTATATTTTTACTTTATAGATATACTGTTGTCACACCTCCTTTTTGCGCACCTGCCCCGAAGGATAAATGCGTGAGAGAGTTTTTCCAATTTAAATGACAATATTCGAAATGGGATTATTTATTTAATTCAGAGTCGCCACTTGGGAAAGGTTTGGCTTTTGGTGTCCCAAGTCACCGGTTTATCTTGAGTCCCAATTCGAGGAAAATATTCGACTTTCCAAATGAAGTCTGCGAACCAGAAATTCTAATTAAGGAATTCTGTTGATCCGAGGGAAGGTGTTAGGCACCCCCGAATCCCGTGGTTCTAGCACGGTCGCTTAAATTATTGTAATGGCTAAATATCTGATTTTTATACATGATTTGTGTGCTTTTATTAAGTTTAAACTGCTTTTATTATTTATTTATTTTAATAGAATTGCAACGTCGTGAAATGCATATCGAACCACGTCACAATCAATGCACCCGTGGTTGTTAATACGTTCCGACTCCGTTGAGATTTGGATTTGGGTCACATAAATGCGCACCCGAATTTAAGCATGTAATTTAATTAAAATCGCGTCTAAAGAGTCTAACGTGTTATTATCTTTGGGTAAAGTCGTGAAGTTCGCTAAATGGCCACTCTCGAAATCTAAGTAATTATTAACATCTATTGAGGGCCCCGCAGTTTATGCGTCTTTGTTTGGCGAGGCTCGCCTCATTTATTTTAAGGATATCCTAAAGTTACTACATTTCTATTAAATTCGTTTCTAAAATAAAAGAGAAAAAATCCTAATTAGTTACATGCTTAAAAAAAGGGCGTAACATATTAAATGCTAGATTAAGACAAATGTTAACGGAAAGGAATATTACTAAAATTGAAATTATAAATAAACTACGGAATCGACAAATAATATGTTCAAAAGAAACTAATTATCCTATAACTAGATTAAACTCGCATTGTTAGATGACTTGAACCGTTGGAATTAATTATTTACGACTATTTGAAACTAGAATCAATCTTAATTACTAATGCATATTCGAAAATTTATTAAACTCAAACGTTAACTCGTCTTGTTTGAACTCAAATCATGCCATAATGTCTAATTCACGAAATTAATTTAAATTCATGTTTTAACTAAATTTAGCTACATGTTCACGATTAACCTACTGTTGACAATATTAAAACCTTCAAGCTAGTGAACTGACCAGTTTTGCCAAGCCGATTCACTAAAGACCAACTTATGTTATTTTTCTCTTACTCCAATTGTTAAACAGTTTGACAGTAATGAGCATGCTTAAACATATACTACCTAATAACTAAACTAAAACAGAGTATTATTTAATACATCACTACAAGATGCCTAGTAATGCAAAGCAACCGAAATTTACAAAATAATAATACATGAGATAACCTAAACACAATCAGTAAAAGAGGCAAAGAAAAAAAAACTAAATTAAAACTTCAAAGTTTCATTCTTCATATGTATTCATGCTTTCACATTTCAGCTTACAATATCGATAAGGTTACGGCCATGTACCTGGTATTGGAAGTAAAAGAAGAGGAAGATCAGTACAAACAGCAGTAGCGTAAATACACAGCAACAACAGGTTCAGCAACAGCAAAACCAGTAACGACTAGTAGAATAACCCAGTAACAAATTGAAAACCAGCAGTACCAGAATGCAATCACAGTCAAAGCAGAAGAGAGACGGATACAAGACACAATAGTTTACTGATTTTTAAATAACACTCAAGGAAAAGCAACCTGAAATTATTCAAGTAAAAGTTCAGCTTGTTTTTCTCTTTTTGCTCTCAAATTCTGATTTCTCAAAATTCAGTCAACTCTCTCAACTTTCTCCTCCTTTTCCTACACTGTGTAAAAAATGACTCTATTTATAACCAAGACTCTTGTCTTGAACCACTAACCCGAAATATTCCCATAATTGCATGTCTTGCCCCAACTACTTAATGTTTTTCTTATTTAATTCCTTTGTTCCTCATGCCTACATGTTTTGTCCCTCACGATATTAAACAAATACATTATTCCCACTCCATTATGTCTTGTCCCCCACTATATTAAACAAATGCATTATTCTCACTCTATAATGTCTTGTCCCCCACCATGTACTATTGTAATATTATTAATGCCTAATGGACGGAGCACTCAGATTAAATAATGGTTCAAATTTTTAATTCCAAAAATACCCCTCTGAACTTACTGAAATTACCATTTTACCCCTGAAAAATACTGCAATTTACCATTCTACCCCCATCAGCTATAACCAATTCGCCTAATCAATTCTAACCAAAATACAACAGTTATAACCAATTCAAACAACAAATTCAAACTAAATGATGAACAACAAAGAAACAACTGGAATTATTTTGACTGAACAATATTTTTATTTTATTTTTTCTTTAACAACAAAACTACTTTCAGATTCAACAACAATAACAAACAAGTAGATTCAAATCACTAAACTCAAAAAATCAATTGAACTTCCAATTAAATCTAACAACATTATAACCAACACACTTCTATATTAAACTAAACAAAAACAAACTGAAGAAATAATCAAGAAATGAATCAAACATATACTGATTTCAAATCCAAAAATATCAAACAAGATTCGGACAGAACTGAAACTTAAACCAACTAACCGGATCGGATCAACGACGAACTCGACTGGACCTCAGTGAACGACGAACAACGACGGAGTCAAACAAAACCAAACGAGCCCTTGAGCAGATGGCAGCTCTTAGTCAGGCTCGAACCAATGAAAGCACACACGAACTCCATGATGAGACAGAAATCAAAACTAGCATGGAGACAGGAGGCGGACTGGTTATTTGCTCGTGCGATGGGCTGAAGAAGAAGCAGCTGCGTTTGGTTTTATGGTTGTTTGGATGTGAGGCTGTGTGTGTGTATGTTGAGGTGAAGCAGCAGCAGTGGCTGCTGGACATGGAGCTTCGCGACTGGAGAGGGCGAAGAGAAGATGAAGCAACAACAACGGCTGCTGGAGATGGGTCGGCGGTGAGACTGGGCTGTGTGAAGGGAGGTGGTAGGGAGGTGGTCGTTTGGATGAAACTGGTGGTGGTTGCATGGCTGGAGGTCGACGAGGGGTAGTTCATGGCTGGAGCTCGACAAAGGGGAAGCTCGACGACGAAGAAGACGAAGGAGCTTGGGTAGCAGCTGCCATGGGGGTGAGAGGGTTGTTGGGACGTGAAGGGGAAAGGGTAGCCATGGGAGGGAGCTTGGTTTGGAGAAAGAGAAGAAGGGGGGGCGGACAGTTTAGGGTTTTTTAGGGTTGGAAAAATGAAAAAAAATGAAAATGGGGGTGGGCTGGGATTAGTTTGGGTTATGGGGCAGACTGGGTCGGGTCGACCCGGTAGGAGTTTATTTGGTTTGGGCCATGGTTGATTTAAATTAGAAGGTGGCCCAATCCGATTTTCTTCCTCTTTTATTGCTTCTTTTCTTTTACTTTCTAAAACTAAAAAATTCTAAATTAAGTTACAAACTAAATTAACTTATTAAAAATACTAATTAATTCCTAGCAACAATTATCATATAAAATGAAAAATGACAATTAAAATACAATCACCCAATTTGGACATTAAAGGCTAAAAATGCAAAAGATGTCTATTTTTGTAATTTTTATTCTTGTAAAACAAACTTAATTACTCATAATTGCAAACTTAAATCCTAAATGCAAATGCGACATATTTTTGTATTTTTTATTAATTTAGCAAATAAACATGCACAGACAAATGCAAACAATATAAGAAAAATAACCCAAAATTCACAATAATTGCAAACAAACAAAAAATTGTTTTATTTTTTGGAATTTTTGGGGAGTGATTCTCATATAGGGCAAAAATCAGGTGCTTACAGCTGCCCCTCTTTTTCCGAAAACACGAAGAGTTTTCGTGCAAAGATAAAGTGAGCGATTTTTTCCCATCCGAGTACTCCGTGTGAAACATTTTTTTGAAAAAGATTTGACTGAACCTTTGCTTCAAAGGCTTCATACATATCCTGGGCTAAACAGGAATCAGGTCAATATTCGAGAAGTTTTAGTAGTTAGGACTATCATGGAACTGCGATGCTGCTGTTACTGCTGTTGCATGTTGTTACTACTGCTTTAATGACCTCCTTGTTACACCAAAGGAGAATTAAAACTAAGCTAGTTATGCCTATCAACTATTAGTTACAAGATTCCTATCTATAATTCTTTCGCAAATTGATCTTGAGTCTTAGCTGATTCTGCTTGTAGACTTCGAAATGAATCTGGATACTTGCAAGTTGTAGGCGCTTGTTTATTTCTGCAGCATTGGGTGAAGCGGGATTGGCGGAGCTCGTGACTTCAATCATATTTTGAGCGATACGCACTTTGTTTGTTCCAGTATTTGGGCTCATCTTCTTTTGTTCTTTTCTTCCTTTCTTTTATTCTGGATTGAGACTCACTCCATAGGTCATCTCGATCCCTGTGCCTCGAGGTCAAACCTGCTCAAACAACGAAACAAACAAACGAACGAAAATTTCTGCCCCAATTTCACTAGGAAAATTTCGTGAGTTAATTGCCATAACAATCTACAGAATTGATGAGGGGATTGGAAACCTCAAGTCTAAAAGACGCAACTCAGGGATTGGAACCCTAATGTCGGCTAAAGAAAAATCGCTCAACTCAGGGATTGGAGCCCTAATGTCAGCTAAAGGAAAATTGCTCAACTCAGGGATTGGAGCCGACAACTCAGGGATTGGAGCCCTAATGTCGGCTAAAGGAAAATTGCTCAACTCAGGGATTGGAGCCCTAATGTCGGCTAAAAGAAAAATCGATCAACTCAGGGATTGGAGCCCTAATGTCTGCTAAAGGAAAATTTCTCAACTCAGGGATTGGAGCCCTAATGTCGGCTAAAGGAAAATTGCTCAACTCAGGGATTCGAGCCCTAATGTTGGAAAAGGTGACTAGGGAATGGAGGCCCTATGTCTAAAATCTCAACTTAGGGATTGGAGCCCTAATGTTGGCAAAGGTGACTAGGGAATGGAGGCCCTATGTCTAAAATCTCAACTCAGGGATTGGAGCCCTAATGTTGGCAAAGGTGACTAGGGAATGGAGGCCCTATGTCTAAAATCTCAACTCAGGGATTGGAGCCCTAATGTTGGCAAAAGGCGACTAGGGAATGGAGGCCCTATGTCTAAAATCTCAACTTCAGGGATTGGAGCCCTAATGTTGGCAAAGGTGACTAGGGAATGGAGGCCCTATGTCTAAAATCTCAACTCAGGGATTGGAGCCCTAATGTTGGCAAAGGTGACTAGGGAATGGAGGCCCTATGTCTAAAATCTCAACTCAGGGATTGGAACCCTAATGCTGGCAAAAGGCGACTAGGGAATGGAGGCTCTATGTCTAAAATCTTAGCTCAGGGATTAGAGCCCTAATGTTGGCAAAAGGCGACTAGGGAATGGAGGCCCTATGTCTCAAATCTCAACTCAGGGATTGGAGCTCTAATGTTGGCAAAGGTGACTAGGGAATGGAGGCCCTATGTCTAAAATCTCAACTCAGGGATTGGAGCCCTAATGTTGGCGAAAAATAGGTTGATATTGGGGATTCTAAACTAACCCCTTTTTTGAAATTTTCTTCTTATTTCTCTTTTTGTTTTTTTTTAATTATTTTTTTGTTCAGTAAAAATGCAGGAAAGAATTTGGAGGAAACTTCCCTTTTGGGTTGATTCCTTGCCGCAAAGATGTTTCTTGCACTTGTGCATTTCTTTTCCCTTTTGGTTGCACCTGCTTCTTGCACGGTTGCTTTGGATTGCACCTGTTTCAATTTTCCAAACAAAGAACAATTGTCAGTTTGAAAACGGTGGTTGGTTCGAAGGCCTTGCTCATTCCAATTTCTTGGTCCCGGCCTCATTTCTGTTGAGAAACTTTGCCATTGATTGGCTTCAAATGCGACCCCCTTTCAAACTGATAAGACTCAGATTTCAGGATTTCATGATGACTCGCCGGTGTAAGGCTTTGGTTTTCATTCCACTTTCCAGACCTTTGCCTTTGACTTTCTTCTCTTTTTTTTTCTTTTTTTTTCAATGCCTTTACTTTGGAGGTAATCAAACATCATGATCAGTCGGGATTGGACTGACGCACCACTGAGGCTGGGTATTTTCTTCACCTCTTGCCAGACGGAGCTCTGTGAAACTGGTCCTGCCACCTTTTCTTTCTAACACATTTTGGAATTTAGGGTTAAGCCGAAAGGGATTCAAGGAAAGGTAAACAAAGAGCGGAAAAACGAATTTAAAATAGAAGCGTCCCTTTCAGGGGAAAAGAAAGGACTTATCTAAGGTGCATGCTGGCTTTAAACTGACATGACATGCTTTTTGGACTGGATGCCCGAACCTCACAAACTTGCATTTCCTTATGAACCAAAACGGATCTATGTTTCCCAACCAGGGAACCTTGCCAAAACTTTCTGTGGTGAAATCATCTTTTCGGCCGACAACGCCCTTTGCGGGTTTTCGCTAGTTGACCTCTCTCATTTCTCTTCTCACCGTCGCCCGATAGTACTTTTTGCGGGTTTTCACTAAACGCACTCTCTCATTCTTGGTTTCTCTACTCTCGTCGCCTTATGGTGCCCGAAGGTTTTCACTGACAAGACTCTCTCATTTTATTTCTCTCAATTTTAGAATGCATCGGCTTCCAACCATGATATTTCTTGGTTTCCCCCGCCTTTGGCAATTGATCTGAAGGACTTGTACTTGGTTTTTGGTAAAAAGAATTGTGAATGAAATTACAACTTCGAAACCATTTGGTGTGCCCGTGGTTGAACTATTATAACATCTGCCCCAGTTTCAACTTCAGGGAAAATTGGATTTTTGTTTTGGTGTGACTGAACCCCAGAGAGAGGCTGCCTATGTATCCTTTCAGAATCAAGTCAGACGTAGTTCAGGCCAACTTTGTTTTTTGATTTTTCTTTTGTTTTTCTGTTTTGTTTTCTCCTTTTTTTTTGCGACACTTTCAGGTTCCAAAGAGGGTAATGAAAGAAAAGTAAACGGCTCAAAGGGTTAGCAAAGGATTGGAGTGTTTAGGGTAACGAGAATGAAAGTCTTCGTCATCCCAATCGGATAATGTTATTGTTGCAGAAGGATTAGACATAGTACCTTTTGACCGCATCTGCATTTACAGCTGTTTCAAGATCATTTCCTTCGATATCGCCAAGATACAATGCTCCTCTTGGCAATTTTAATCTGATGACGTATGGGCCCTTCCAATTAGGAGCGAATTTTCCTTTTGCTTCCTGGTGATGGGGAAGAATACGCCTTAAAACGAGTTGCCCCACTTCAAAATTTCTAGGTCACACTTTCTTGTTATAGGCACGAGCCATTCTTTGTTGGTACAACTGCCCGTGGCAGACCGCATCCATTCGTTTTTCATCGATCAAGGTTAATTGTTCCAGACGGGTTTTAACCCACTCACTGTCTTCAATTTCGGCTTCAACAATGATTTGGAGAGAGGGGATTTCGACCTCGGCGGGTATTACGGTTTCCGTGCCATAAACCAAAAGATACAGGGTCGCTCCAATTGATGTGCGCACAGTAGTGCGATATCCCAATAATGCAAACGACAGCTTTTCATGCCACTGCTGGGAACTTTGAATCATCTTTCTCAAAATCTTTTTGATGTTTTTGTTTGCTACTTCAACGGCACCATTGCCTTTAGGCCGATAAGGAGTAGAGTTCCGGTGCATTATCTTGAATTGCTCACATATCTCCCCCATCAAATGACTATTCAAGTTTGCAGCATTGTCTGCGATAATAGTTGCAGGAATGCCAAAACGGCAGATAAGATTGGAGTGCACGAAATCTACCACAGCTTTCTTGGTGGCAGACTTGAGAGTGATTGCTTCAACCCATTTTGTAAAGTAGTCAATGGCAACTAGTATGAATCTGTGTCCATTTGAGGCTTTTAGCTCAATTGGCCCAATGACGTCCATGCCCCAGGCGACAAATGGCCAAGGTGCAGACATGGGATGCAGTTCTGTGGGAGGTGCATGAATCAAATCACCGTGCACCTGACACTGATGACACTTCTGAACGAAACTAAAACAGTCATTTTCCATGGTCATCCAGTAATAACCCGCTCGAAGGATTTTCTTTGCTAAAACATACCCGTTCATGTGGGGCCTGCATACTCCCACGTGTACCCCATGCATGATTCTTCCAGCCTCTTCTGTGTCAACACATCTTAATAAATTGAGGTCCGGAGTTCTCTTGTATAAGACATCCCCACTCAAAAAGAAACCACTCGCGTGCCGCCTAATGGTTCTCTTTTGGTCTCCACTGGCTTGCTCGGGGTATTCTTGAGCTTTCAGAAACTTTTTGATGTCATGGTACCATGGTTGGGTATTTGGTGCTGCCTCGATTACATTACAGTAACCGTGTCTTTCCCTGATTTGGATTTCCAAGGGATCGATGTGGGCGTTGCTTGGATAAGGTAACATTGAAGCTAAAGTGGCAAGCGCATCAGCTAGTTCATTGTGACATTGCGGGATGTACCTGAACTCTATTGAGTTGAATCGCTTGCCGAGATCTTCCACGTGCTGCCGGTAAGGAATAAGCTTGACATCTCGAGTTTCCCATTCACCCTGGGCTTGCCGGATAATGAGATATGAGTCTCTCATAATCAACAACTCTTCGACATTTTGGTCGATTGCCATGTTTATACCCATAATGCAAGCTTCATACTCGGCAATGTTGTTTGTATAGAAGAACCGAAGCCGAGCTGTGGCTGGATAGTGCTGACCAGTGGGTGAGATCAAAATTGCCCCAATTCCAACACCTTTTGCGTTTACCGCCCCATCAAAGAACATTTTCCAAGCATGAGTGTCTTCAGATATTGCCTTAACTGAATTTACTTCTTCATCTGGAAAGTAAGTTCTCAAAGGTTGGTACTCATCATCAATCGGGTTCTCAGCCAAATGATCTGCTAACGCCTGGGCTTTCATTGTCGTGCGAGTGACATAGACTATGTCGAATTTAGTAAGTAAGATTTGCCACTTTACTAATCTCCCAGTAGGCATCGATTTCTGGAATATGTACTTCAAAGGATCCAACCTGGTTATGAGGTAAGTAGTATGAGCTTGGAGATAATATCTCAATTTTTGAGCGACCCACATCAAAGTACAACACGTTCTTTCCAACAAAGTGTACTTGGCCTCATAACCTGTGAACTTCTTGCTTAAGTACTAGATCGCCTGCTCTTTCTTTCCAGTTATGTCATGTTGTCCGAGGACACAACCGAAAGAATTTTCCAAGACTGTCAGATACAAGAACATGGGTCTCTCTGGCTCTGGCAGGACCAAAACTGGAGGATTTGAAAGATATTCTTTGATCTTGTCAAAAGCCTCTTGACACTCAGCCGTCCATTTGATTGTTGAATCCTTCCTCAATAGCTTGAATATGGGCTCACATGTGCTAGTCAGTTGGGCAATGAATCGACTGATATAGTTTAACCTGCCCAATAGACTCATCACGTCTTTCTTCGTTCTTGGAGGAGGTAGATCTCGGATAGACTTTATCTTTGTTGGATCTAACTCGATACCTCTCCTGCTTACTATGAAACCCAGAAGCTTGCCCGATGGGACTCCGAAGGCGCACTTAGCCGGATTCAGCTTCAGGTCGTACTTTCTCAGCCTCTCAGAAAATTTCCTCAAGTCTCGAACATGATCGTCTTGAGTCCTAGACTTGACTATCACGTCGTCTACATACACCTCTATCTCTTGATGCATCATATCATGAAAAATGGCAGTCATGGCTCTCATGTAAGTTGCCCCGACATTCTTTAAATCGAACGGCATAACCCGATAACAGTAAGTACCCCAAGGTGTAGTGAAGGCGGTTTTCTCGGCATCTTCTTCATCCATCAACACCTGATAATAACCAGCGTAACAATCTACGAAAGACTGTATCTCATGTTTAGCACAGTTATCAACAAGGATGTGGATGTTGGGCAACGGAAAATTGTCTTTGGGACTTGCCCTATTCAAATCTCGATAATCCACACACACTCGAGTTTTCCTATCTTTCTTCGGTACAGGAACTACATTAGCCAACCACGTAGTATACTGGACTACCCGAATTACTCCTGTTTTCTTTGGGATTTCTTCTTTGATCTTATCACTGATATCAGTCTTGAACTTCCTTTGCTTCTGTTGAACTGGAGGATAATCAGGGTAAATTGGCAATTTATGCACCACTAGATCAACACCTAATCCTGGCATGTCATCGTATGACCAAGCAAACACATCTTTAAATTCAAAGAGGAGTTGAATTATTGCATCTCGCGTTTTCTCATCTGTGTGAATGCTTTATTTTGGTTTCTCAGATTTCTTCAGGAGTTCCCAAATTAACCGGTTCGGTGTCATTCAAATTCGGCTTAGGTTTATTCTCAAAGTGTTCCAATTCTCGATTTATTTCCCTAAAAGCCTCTTCTTCGTCATATTCCAGTTCTTGGTTCATTATTTCACAATTAGACAGCTCGTTTGGATCTGGGCATGAAGTACACAAGCATGTCATATTATTTAAAGTCGCATTATTATAACTGAAAGGAAAAGATAAAAGAAAAATAGCAAAAATCAGAAAGAATAAAGAAAAAATGATGAAATACTGATTTTATTCCTTGGAATTGGGAAGATAACAGGGTTTATATTTCAGGAAATTAAAACAGGAAACTAAAGAAAAACATCCGAGTTACACCCTAGGATAACTCGTGATGCAGGAAAGGTGGCAGGACAAGTCTACCCGGACTCCTGCCTAACTGGGAACGGTGTAGCCTCCCAATTTTGAAGCTTAGCATTTGGCCCATGTATAGCACCTCAGCGGTGCTTGTGACTTCTCCCAGCTGAACCATGTGGGTTTCGTAAAGCATTACTCTCATCACCCCATATATTTCCTCAATCTTTTCAGCCGTAAAGGCCTCATCATCTTCTTCTTCAGTGTACTTTGGTCTGACAAAAGTTTCGTACAAATGTGGCAATGGTTGAGGCAACTTCCATCCCTTATTTTTTCTCTTCTTTTCCCAATCTTCATCGTTTGGAGTAGGGTGGAAGCCTATCCCAAAGAGTTTCTTAGTGGAAGGCAAGGTGATATGTTCAGTTAATCCTTGCAACGATTTTCCAAGTCCTTCTCCCGGTTTGAATCCCCGTCGGATCATTTCTTTAGCAACCATGATTGAAGCGTTGGACAAGAAAGGTTGGGGGCAAGGTCTCCCTTCTTCATACTACTCCGCCAGCACAACTTCAAAAGCCTGATAAACTGTGTGCTCACTCCCTTCTCTTGCTTCAAGATATGGGATGGATGGGTCCCGATAAATAGATTGTTCGTCTTCTCCGTGGACCACAATTTCCCGATCTTCATATTCAAACTTCAACATTTGGTGGAGAGTAGAGGGTACAGCCCCTGCAGCATGAATCCAAGGTCTTCCGAGGAGAAAGTTGTAAGATGTGTCCATATCCAGTACCTGGAAAGTTACTTCGAACTCCACCGGCCCGATAGTCAATATCAGGTCTATTTCTCCGAGGGTGTCCCTCTTGATGCTATCAAAAGCTCTTACACAGACATTATTGGGGTGAATCCTTCCGGTCCCAATATCCATTCTTTGCAGCGTGGAGCGCGGACAAATGTCAACACCCGAACCCCCATCCAACATTACTCGCTTGACGTAGTAGTCTTCACACTTGACTGTCAGATGTAAAGACTTGTTGTGAGCTGCTCCCGCCGGAGGCAAATCGTTCTTGCTAAAAGAAACATGATTAACCGCAAAGAACCTTTTCGTCATTCTTTCAAGTTTTTCAACTAAAATCTCAGCTGGCACATACGCTTCATTCAAGGTTTTGAGCAAGATCTTCTGATGTTCGGCGGACCTCATTAGCAAAGATAGCATAGACACTTGTTCAGGGTATTTGCGCAACTGATCCACCACTTCATAGTCAGGCATATTCATCTTCTGGAAGAAAGCCTCTGCTTCTTCAGCGCTTACAGGCTTCTTGGGTGGGAAGCGCTTCCGTGTGGCATTGTTCACTTCTTGAATGTCTGAATGTTTTCCAACAAAGGTATTTTCTGGAAGTACCCTCGTGATTTCTTTGCATTTGTATGTTACCAATGTTTGTTGATAATTCCACGGTACCGTAGATGGGTCTGTCATTGGCTTCTGTGGCACGCGTCCGATAACCGCTAGCTCATTCAGCCGAGGTGGTTTAATCGTCCCCTAGATCACATAGGCCCCTTTCGACATGTACATCGGTATTCCCCTTTTCACTTCGAATCTCTGTGGCTTCTCTGATCGACCTCGTGGAATATAGAGAACCTCATTCTTCGAAGGCACCATCGTCTTTGTCTTTGTCTCAGCCTTCTTTTCGAGCTCAGTCTGTAACGACCCGACCGGTCGTTTTGAGCGTCATTCAGCAGTTTGAGGCCATGAGCGGCTTCATCTCAGGTATATTGACTTGTGTGTATGGTCAGAATTAAAATTCAGGAAGTTTGGAGTCAAATCTAAATGGAAATTCTCATTTTGAAAGCTTAAAATTGAAGAAATGAACTAGGATTGGAATTTTGAGTAAACGACCTCGGAATTGGGATCCGAAGGTTCCAGCAGGTTCGTATGATGATTTCGGACTTGGGCATATGCCCGGATCGGGTTTTGGATAACCCGGGAGCATTTTGGCGCCTATTGTGGAAGATAGCATTTTAGAAGAAATTGCATCAGTTTGGTTTAAAATGCATTTCAGTGTTATTGATGTCCGTTTGGGATTCCGAGACTCGGAGTAGCTCCGTATGGAGATTCTGGATTTGGGAGCGCGATCTAAAGTGAATTCGGAGGTCCGTAGGTCATTTTGGAGTCGTTCGGCTAAAGATGGAAAATTGAAGGTTTTTGAGAAAATTTGGCCGGAAGTGGAAATTTTGATATCGGATTCGAAATGCGAATTTTATGGTTTGGATAGCTTCGTTAGGTTATTTGGGACTTAGGAGTGTGTCCGGAATATCTTTGTGTTGAAATATATGAATTATGGGAAAAATTTGAAAAATTTTGATATTTAATATTGTTAGAGTTGACTTTGGTCAACATTTTTGGTAAACGGACCCGTACCCGTGATTTTTCAATCTCGAAAGGTCCATAGAAAAATATGGGAGTTGAACATGTTTCCGGAATCGAATTCCGAGGTCCCAGGCCCGAGAAATGAATTTTTTCGTGAAATTGTTTTCTGAAAATGTTTAAGGAAAATGAAAATGAAATTTGATCAGAAAGTAATGGTATCGGGCTCGTATTTTGGTTCCGATGCCCGGTACAAGTCATATATGTTGGTTAAGCGCTTCCTGTAAAGTTTGGTTACAAACGGACGTTGTTTGACGGGTTTCGGCCTTAAATTGGAAAATTTGAAAGTTTATGAAATTTGAAAGAATTCTTGGATTTAAGGCTCAAATCATTGATTTTGATGTTATTTTGGCGATTTGATCGCTCGAGCAAGTTCGTGTGATGTTTTAGAGTCAGTGTTCATATTTGGTTTGGAGCCCCGAGGGCTCGGGAGTGTTTCGGAGGTGTCTCAGAGTGATTTCGGACTTAGGAAAAATTGCAGAAAATTGCAGAAAATTCTGTTGTGCCCAGAAAATTTTAGGTGTGAGTAGTCCAGTTTGGAAGCTCATATCTTGTAATCTATAAGAAATCAGAAAAAGTGCAAAACACGAAAGTTGTAGCCCATATATTCTAGTTTTCGGAAAGTTAAACCATTCGCGATTTGGATATCATCTCAGAAAGTTACGATGGATCGAAAAGGGCTGCTGGAGCAATTTCGGCAGAATTTACGATGCACTTTAGAAGCTCATATCTCGGGATATATAAAGAGTTATATGGTGTACAACCTATCAAATTAAAGATCTTTGAGTCTAGTTTCTAAATCTTCAAACGGTTTGTCATTTGGATATTTATACAAGACGTTATGGGTGCTTAAACACAAGATGTCCGATAAGGAACAATTTTAATAGGATGTACAACTTGTATAGCACAAGTGCAAGGTACAACTCGACGAAGCACAGGCAGATTCTTTTATACACGGATTTCGCTCACTTTTCTTCATTTCTTCAAAGTATGGACGATTTTTGGGGAGCTTCAAGAGGGGATTTTCATCATCAATGTGAAGGTAAGTTATCCCCACCTATTTACATCTTATATATGGATTTGAGCATGAAAATTGTAGAAAAATTGAGGATTTAGGCCTAGGGATTTGAAAAGATTTGGTGATTTGAGGGGTCAAATGAACTCCATTTTGGTAAATTTTATATGTACGGACTCGTGGCGAGACGAGGAATCCGGTGATGTGACTTTCGTAATTTTTCGAGAAGTGGGTCCGGGGCTCGGGTTTTGCAAATTTCGTAATTTTCGATATTTTTTTAGTCTTTTCGATTGGGTTATATTCCCTTAGCCTATTGTAATATATTACTTGTGGTTTTGGCAAGATTTGACGCGCGAGGAGGTCGATTCGAAAGGAAAGGACATCGCGGAGTAGACTTTTGGCCATCTTGAGGTGAGTAATAGATGTAAATGCTGTTCTGAGGGTTTGAAACCCCGGACTTTCACATCGTAACGCTATATTGAGGTGTGACACGCACTCCATAGCGAGTGCGGGTTCGGATACTATTGGGGATTGTGACTTGGTCCATCCCGTGTGATGTTTATACTATGTTGGTGATTAATACCCATACTTCATTGATATTACTGGGCTTGATGCCATGTTTGGGGCCTTGTGCCGATT
The DNA here is from genome assembly GCF_000393655.2 of Nicotiana sylvestris. NCBI lineage: Eukaryota > Viridiplantae > Streptophyta > Magnoliopsida > Solanales > Solanaceae > Nicotiana > Nicotiana sylvestris. The sequence goes on from NC_091063.1 coordinate 87,567,436, forward strand.
TGTAAAATCCTTCAAGGATTGATATTACTACTTAGCATGATTTGCATATCATTTAATTTCAGTCCAAGGTTTTAAATGCTGTTTTGCAAACTCAGCCATAATTCTAAGTGTTGAAAACTTAAATGATATTTTTAAATGTATTCCGGGCTGGGAACTTCTGTTTTGTAAATGCCCAAGGGGCTTATTATATTATTTTCTGGACTGATTATAAAGTGACTTGAAATAGTGGTAACAATGACACTGTGTGATATACTTGAAACAGTGGTAACAATGACACTGTGTGATATACTTGAAACAGTGGTAACAATGACACTGTGTGATATACTTGAAATAGTGGTAACAATGACACTGGATGATATACTTGAACAGTGGTAACAATGGCACTGTATGATATAAATTGGTCAGGTAACAATGGCTGACCGGTCAGGTAACAATGACTGACCAAGATATTGCGCTTGGGCTGTAGGAGCCCCTCCGGAGTCTGTACACACCCCCAGTGAGCGCCGTCGACGATAAATAAATATGGATGGCTCGGGCTGCACGCCGCAGTGGGTACTGGAATGTACCATCATATGCATTGCATTGCATTCATGTATTTGTATTTATACTGGTGTTTAGCTGCTCAGTTCCATATGTTGCTGTATATTCGGATTGTAGCTTACTTTGTGTATTTACTGGATTTTCTTATCTTCGGACTGTAGTTACTTTTATTACTCACTGGGTCGGAGTACTCACTTTACTCCCTGCACCTTGTGTGCAGATCCAGGGCAGTCTCAGGCTCAGTAGATCCAGTTGATCAGCAGATCCAGCCTCTGGGAGTATCGAGGTAGCTGCACGGCGTTCGCAACCATTGATCTTCTCCCTCCTATCCTATCTCTTTATTTCCGCATTATCGGACTTTAGATATACCGTGTATTAAAATCTTCAGTACTTTAATCTTGCTTAATTGATATTTCTTTCCGCTATTTTTGATAAATTGGGTTAAGTGTTGAATAATGGTCGGCCTTTCCTAGTAGTGTGTTGGGCGCCATCACGACCGGGATTTGGGTCGCGACAAGATGGTATCAGAGCCTAGGTTACTTGGTCTCGCGAGTCATGAGCCAATTTAGTAGAGTCTCGCGGATCGGTGCGGAGACGTCTATACTTATCCTCGAGAGGCTGCCGGACCTTTAGGAAAACTTCACATTCTTGAATTCTTATCGTGCGTCCTTGATTCAACTTGAAAAGAAACTTTTGAAATTCCTTCCGCGTGATCGTATGCACCAACGGGCGCTCAGTATCAGATGTGTCTTGATGGCTTTTGATTCCCCGATCGAAGGGCAAGGTGTAATCTCTGTGAGTTTGAAGTTAGACCAGTCTGGAGGTCTTAAGGCCAAATCTTTGCCAATGGCTTGAGCACCGAGGTGCTGATTTTGTGAGCAAGTGTTTTGAACTCATATGTTCATTATTGTCCTTGTTAGCTGGAATGGCGGTTGGATATCCACGTGATGAGTATGTTAGTGTTGCGAGGTGTATTTGTACGACTTGGTAGTGGCGAAGAAGCCTACTAGATAGTAGATGAACTGTTAAGTGATTCGTTTCTTATTGTGATCTGTTGAGTAGCCTGAGTTATGGGCGCGTGAAGAATATTTTTTCGTGTCTCCTAGTTAGATAAGTCTGGGAGCTGAGATCGCTTCCGTAAATGTATTATGACGAAATCGTTGAGTCAAGGAGACCACCTTGAAGGTCGAAAATATTAAAGAAAGAATATGTTCCTACTTGGTTGAATAGCCCAATAATGGAGGGTTGAAGGGTATTTTCTATGTGTTATGATTCAAATAGGTGCAACGCATGTCCATGTATCAATTTAGATTTATGTAATTGATATGCATTGTGATGCTTTGTCAAGTTGTGGATGTGTTGTTAGGATGGTTTTGGTGATTCTCTGGCAGGTGGATAGGACCAATTACAAAGGAGGCTCTGCCGAAATTTTTGAAAAATTTAGGACTTAGTAAAAAAAAATTGGTCGCCTAGAGAGTGGGCTTAACTGTTGTGTGAGTAAATGCAAGAATTGCAGAAGAGTTAAAATTCCAGATGATTCGTGTTTCCACGAGCTTATGATGGAGTGAGTTTAATCTCACCATGATATTACGACAACAATAGAGTATATGTGTTGTGATCTATGGCTTCGAGCCAAGTTGGGGAGCTTGCTGTTGATTAGCTGATTGCACGGTTTATTACCTGCGTGAATTCTGGTTATTGGCGTATTGGTGGGTTATTGCAGCTACGGAAAAGGACCATGAGTGGTAATTTGAGTAAATGAATTGTTGGATGCATGCTATGGTTAGCCTTATTGGCTCATGTTCAGACTTGAGGGAAGATTCATGATTTATGCCTCGTATAGGTGCAGGCTTCGAGGGAAGTGATCCCTCTAGGTGCTTTATCGAGAGGGTATTCATATGTTATAAAATTCAGTAGAGTTGGTTGCATTCGGGGCCAAGTCAGAGTTGGGTGGCTCTCAATAGCGGTCCTAGTTAATTCAAGAGGTAAAGTGTGGTGCCTAATGATTTTGAGTCTATAAGTACGGTTAAGAGTCAAGCTTTTGAAGCAGCTTATGAAGAAAGGCACAGAATGTTCTATGATGTTTTGACTTGCGGTGTAGCATTTGAGAGACATGAAATGGTCATGGTATTTGAGACAGCATGGTCTCGTGATTTAAGGTCACTCGGGGTGAGTTTGGTTGAAATAAGTTAGGTGTTAAAGGGAGATATTATTATTTCTAAGGCAATCAAGGATAAATTGGAAGGAAGTAGATTGATTAGCCATAGTTGAGTTGGTATACTGGTGTCAGTGATCGGTTCGTTCAGCGTGATCGAGTTATGCATGTGAGGCTTGTCGGCCGCAGTGATTGATGTTATTCTGAAGCATTCTTTTGTTAGGGCCTATTATGAGTAGGCGGATCCCAGAAAGTGTTATGGTGGCTTGGACAACTACTTAGAGATTGGCATATTCGACGATTATGAGGATTCGCCTGTATGCTGCTATAGTTCTCCTGAAGTGAGTTAAATGGAAAGTCTTATGTGATGAAGTATTAGCCTATCGGCGGTTCCAGAGTTGTGATGGAAATCGCGTCTATCGTATATTGGCACGTGAGGTGCAGTGAGTGGTATGGAATTTGAAGTAAGGACCAAGGTTGCAGTTTGGTCAATGACTGTGATGTCACGATCTCGGATGAGCAGTATATGAGTTTCAGTGTTTTGAGTAAGATGGGTATTGACGTCAGTATCACCTGAGGTCGGTGTTCTGTGAGAAAGGCTTTGCATCCTGGTTAGGGATTCTTGATCGCTTTTCAGTGTTAGTGCAGCCGGTGGTTTGGATGTGCAGACCCGTTAATTATTTCGGAAGATGGTGGGAGCTTGTCCCACAGGAATATTGTATAAGTGTGACATGTAGTCACTTGATTAATTAGAAATTTAAACCAAGTATGAGGATTTTGGTAATATCATCCATTTGAGAATTTATGCCTGGAGGGCACTCTATTTATTGGGTTATGGACCTGTGAAAGATTATTGGCCTAGCTTGGCACGATCAGGATCGACTTGAGGTCGGTGGATAGATTTAAATGTGGAAGTGAGCCTTACGTCAGGCCAATTGTGTTTATTTCAGCAATGCGCTCTTTATGGAAGGATAGTCGTGGTCTTATTTCGTGGTCAGTTAATTCATGTAAAGATATATTGCACCGTATGAGTTGTGAGACAGCTTGGTAAATTCCTTATGTGTTGAGGTTCCGCTCAGCGGTGATGTTATATGAGCAGGATGAGACTTAGATCATGTATCGCACCTTAGTTGTGCTTGAGTTTGTAGCCTATAGCGCTATATGTTTCCTTGGGAATGATATTATGCACCTTAGTGTGTTTATGACCGATATTCAGTATTTTGATGTGATGAGCTATTCAGCTCGATGTATATCTCCTTATGTGAATTCTATATGTGGATCGGGTGGCACACCGCCATGGGTATGTTATTTGGATCGGGTTGCACGCCGCAACAGTGTGATGTTCAGTTCAGTGCCCATATTTGCTTTTGTGTGTTCTGTTTCCATGTTTTCTAAGGAAGTCTATGTTAGTGTGTGAGTTGAGTAGTTCCTTCTAGAGTTCGCCTTCCTTTTGTATCGCGTTTGAATTGATAGCATACTGGCACATTGTGGCGTCTTGTGGGATTTTTGATTATGTTTGAGGTGGCTTATTGCCTGAGCAATTCGTACTGGGTGAGACGAGGTTACTAGATTTGGGGTCAGTGCAAACTGTTTATATGAACTATATTATAGAGCAAAGATCATTCTTTGGTTTGGGACAAGGTAATGGAACTTGTCATGAGTGTAGATCCAATGAATTGTTGATTCAGCAGTTGGTTGTGAATTTCGGCACATCTCTTCAGTCGTATCGGTGTTGAAAAAAAACTAGAGCAAGACCTGTGTAGATCATGAGATGCAATGGGAGCATCAGATTCGTGGAATTTCGACTATTGTGTTTAAAGAATGTTATTGTGGTTCTATGAGTAAAGTGATGCAAAGTGTGAATTCAGCAAAGTTATGCAGTCATGTTTGGGTACAGCGTGTGGAGATTGATATTGTGGTCGTATGATGGAAACAGGCTTGGCATGGAAATTCAGGATGTTGGAATTGGGCCTAATAGCTTATTTGCTTGAATAAATAAGTATATCTACAGAATTATCGAGCTAATGTGCTCAACGGAGTAGTGGTAGCATGGGAAGGTGCATGATGTGTTAAACAAGTGATTTCAGACTACTTCAGTGTAGTTCTCAGCACGTTCGAGGACGAACGTATGTTTAAGTGGGGGAGATTGTAACGACCCGACCGGTCATTTTGAGCTCCGGCGCGTCATTCAGCAGTTTGAGGCCATGAGCGGCTTCATCTCAGGTATATTGACTTGTGTGTATGGTCAGAATTAAAATTCAGGAAGTTTGGAGTCAAATCTAAATGGAAATTCTCATTTTGAAAGCTTAAAATTGAAGAAATGAACTAGGATTGGAATTTTGAGTAAACGACCTCGGAATTGGGATTCAAAGGTTCCAGCAGGTTCGTATGATGATTTCGGACTTGGGCGTATGCCCGGATCGGGTTTTGGATAACCCGGGAGCGTTTTGGCGCCTATTGTGGAAGATAGCATTTTAGAAGAAATTGCATCAGTTTGGTTTAAAATGCATTTCAGTGTTATTTATGTCCGTTTGGGATTCCGAGACTGGGAGTAGCTCCGTATGGTGATTCTAGATTTGGGAGCGTGATCGAAAGTGAATTCGGAGGTCCGTAGGTCATTTTGGAGTCATTCGCTTAAAGATGGAAAATTGAAGGTTTTTGAGAAAATTTGGCCGGAAGTGGAAATTTTGATATCGGATTCGAAATGCGGATTTTATGGTTTGGATAGCTTTGTTAGGTTATTTGGGACTTAGGAGTGTGTCCGGAATATCTTTGTGTTGAAATATATGAATTATGGAAAAAAATTGAAAAATTTTGATATTTAATATTGTTAAAGTTGACTTGGTCAACATTTTTGGTAAACGGACCCGGACCCGTAATTTTTCGGTCTCGAAAGGTCCATAGAAAATATGGGAGTTGAACATGTTTCCGGAATCGAATTCCGAGGTCCCAGGCCCGAGAAATGAATTTTTTCGTGAAATTATTTTCTGAAAATGATTAAGGAAAATGAAAATGAAATTTGATCAGAAAGTAATGGTATCGGGCTCGTATTTTGGTTCTGACGCCTGGTACAGGTCATATATGTTGGTTAAGCGCTTCCTGTAAAGTTTGGTTACAAACGAACGTTGTTTGACGGGTTTCGGCCTTAAATTGGAAAATTTGAAAGTTTATGAAATTTGAAAGAATCCTTGGATTTAAGGCTCAAATCATTGATTTTGATGTTATTTTGGCGATTTGATCGCTCGAGCAAGCTCGTGTGATGTTTTAGAGTCAGTGTTCATATTTGGTTTGGAGCCCCGAGGGCTTGGGAGTGTTTCGGAGGTGTCTTAGAGTGATTTCGGACTTAGGAAAAATTGCAGAAAATTGCAGAAAATTCTGTTGTGCCCAGAAAATTTTAGGTGCGAGTAGTCCAGTTTGGAAGCTCATATCTTGTAATATATAATAAATAAGAAAAAGTACAAAACACGAAAGTTGTATCCCATACATTCTAGTTTTCGGAAAATTAAGCCATTCACGATTTTGATATCATCTCAGAAAGTTACGATGGATCGAAAAGAGCTGCTGGAGCAATTTCGGCAGAATTTACGATGCACTTTAGAAGCTCATATTTCGGGATATATAAAGAGTTATATGGTGTAAAACCTATCAAATTAAAGATCTTTGAGTCTAGTTTCTAAATCTTCAAACCGTTTGTCATTTAGATATTTATACAAGACGTTATGGGTGCTTAAACACAAGATGTCCGATAAGGAACAATTTTAATAGGATGTACAACTTGTATAGCACAAGTGCAAGGTACAACTCGACGAAGCACAGGCAGATTCTTTTATACACGGATTTAGCTCACTTTTCTTCATTTCTTCAAAGTATGGACGATTTTTGGGGAGCTTCAAGAGGGGATTTTCATCATCAATGTGAAGGTAAGTTATCCCCACCTATTTTGAGTTAAGTACATCAATTATGAGCATGAAAATTGTAGAAAAATTGAGGATTTAAGCCTAGGGATTTGAAAAGATTTGGTGATTTGAGGGGTCAAATGAACTCCATTTTGGTAAATTTTATATGTACGGACTCGTGGCGAGACGAGGAATCCGGTGATGTGACTTTCGTAATTTTTCGAGAAGTGGGCCCGGGGCTCGGGTTTTGCAAATTTCGTGATTTTCGATATTTTTTGAGTCTTTTCAATTGGGTTATATTCCCTTAGCCTATTGTAACATATTCCTTGTGGTTTTGGCAAGATTCGACGCGCGAGGAGGTCGATTCGAAAGGAAAGGACATCGCGGAGTAGACTTTTGGCCATCTTGAGGTGAGTAATAGATGTAAATGCTGTTCTGAGGGTTTGAAACCCCGGACTTTCACATCGTAACGCTATATTGAGGCGTGACACGCACTCCATGGCGAGTGCGGGGTCGGATACTATTGGGGATTGTGACTTGGTCCATCCCGTGTGATGTTTATACTATACTGGTGATTGATACACATACTTCATTGATATTACTGGGCTTGATGCCATGTTTGGGGCCTTGTGCCGATTTGTAAAATCCTTCGAGGATTGATATTACTGCTTAGCATGATTTGCATATCATTTAATTTCAGTCCAAGGTTTTAAATGTTGTTTTGCAAACTCAGCCATAATTCTAAGTGTTGAAAACTTAAATGATATTTTTAAATGTATTCCGGGCTGGGAACTTCTGTTTTGTAAATGCCCAAGGGGCTTATTATATTATTTTCTGTACTGATTATAAAGTGACTTGAAACAGTGGTAACAATGACACTGTGTGATATACTTGAAACAGTGGTAACAATGACACTGTGTGATATACTTGAAACAGTGGTAACAATGACACTGTGTGATATACTTGAAACAGTGGTAACAATGACACTGTGTGATATACTTGAAATAGTGGTAACAATGACACTGGATGATATACTTGAACAGTGGTAACAATGGCATTGTATGATATAAATTGGTTCAGGTAACAATGGCTGACCGGTCAGGTAACAATGACTGACCAAGATATTGCGCTTGGGCTGTAGGAGCCCCTCCGGAGTCTGTACACACCCCCAGTGAGCGCCGTCGACGATAAATAAATATGGATGGCTCGGGCTGCACGCCGCAGTGGGTACTGGAATGTACCATCATATGCATTGCATTGCATTCATGTATTTGTATTTATACTGGTGTTTAGCTGCTCAGTTCCATATGTTGCTGTATATTCGGATTGTAGCTTACTTTGTGTATTTACTGGATTTTCTTATCTTTGGACTGTAATTACTTTTATTACTCACTGGGTCGGAGTACTCACTTTACTCCCTGCACATTGTGTGCAGATCCAGGGCAGTCTCAAGCTCAGTAGATCCAGTTGATCAGCAGATCCAACCTCTGGGAGTATCGAGGTAGCTGCACGGCGTTCGCAGCCATTGATCTTCTCCCTCCTATCCTATCTCTTTATTTCTGCATTATCGGACTTTAGATATACCGTGTATTAGGATGATATTCTGTATTCTAGAGGCTCAGATTCGTGACACTGGATCCTAGTGAGATTATATTGTGTATTTTGTTAAAATCTTCAGAACTTTAATCTTTCTTAATTGATATTTCTTTCCGCTATTTTTGATAAATTGGGTTAAGTGTTGAATAATGGTCGGCCTTTCCTAGTAGTGTGCTGGGCGCCATCACGACCGGGATTTGGTTCGCGACACAGTCTTGACAGTATTAGTCTTCTTTTCCCCTTTCCCTTGCTTCGGGGCTGCTTTAGGCTTTCTCTCTGCATCGACAATGGCAATTATAGCTTTCAGGGCAGGATCAAACTCCTTGTCCTCACAGATCATCCCAATCAACGGCCCATTATTGTGAGCGGACAACGGATTGTTGGTCACATTTGGGACCTCCTCGTCCCTTAATACTATCTTTCCCTGTTCTATTAAGTTTTCTACCGCCCTTTTTAAAGTCCAACAATCATTGATATCATGCCTTTCTGCTCCCGAATGATAAGCACACCTGACACCGGCTCTGTAAGCAGGTGATGCTGGATTTTGCCTTGTCTGAGGGACTGGTTGCAGGAAACCCATATGGACCAGTTTTAGGAATAGGGTATAATACGGTTCACCAATGGGTGTGAAAGTTTGTCTTCTGGGTGGTTCTTGAGGGTGGAAATTATTTTGTGGAGGACGGGGGTTGTAGTGGGTTTGGTAAGGAGGTTGCTTTCTAGGGAATGGAGCTTGATTTCTATTGGCTTGTTGTTGTGGCCGGACATAAGGCTGAGTATTCATGACCGAGTATGGCTGAGGAGTATAGGCCAAATCTTGGTGAGGGTAATAGTGTTGCGGGGTCCTTTCTGAGAAAAGGGATCTGGGAGTATAGTTTCTCCTTGTAGCTGACGCTGCCATGAATGTTTCTTCCCTTTCCTTTCCCTTTGCTATTCCTCCAGACCCACCCTGAATGGCTTGGGAGGTAGTTCTGATAATAGATTGGCTTAGAATTCGACCCGTTTTTAGCCCATTTTCAACCATTTCGCCAATCTTGATAGCTTCAGCGAACAGTTTACCCATTGCGGACATCATTGTCTGGAAATAGTCAGCTTCCTGAGCTTGAAGGAAAACTGTGACCATTTCAACTTCATCCATCGGAGGCGTTACCCTTGATGCCTGCTCACGCCATTTAACTGCGTACTCTCGGAAGCTTTATGAGGATTTCTTTTTCAAGTTTGTCAATGAGTTCCTATCTGGAGCAATATCAATGTTGTACTGGAACTGCCTGACGAAATCTCTAGCAAGATCATCCCAGATGTGCCAGCGGGATATATCCTGGTCCATGTACCACTCAGATGCGATGCCAACCAGACTTTCTCCGAAATAGGCCATGAGTAGTTCTTCCTTTCCACCGGCTCCTCGCAGCTGATTGCAATATCTCTTGAGATGAGCAATAGGATCACCATGCCCATCGTACTTCTCGAATTTTGGGGTTTTGAATCCCAATGGTAGGTGCACATGAGGGAACATGCATAAATCAGCATAGGATACACTTTTCTGTCTGCTCAAGCCTTGTATGCTTTTGAGACTCTGTTCCATACTCCTCATCTTCCTCATAATCTCTTCTTGCTCGGGAGTTTTGGTGGTCTTTTCTTGCCCCACAGTGAACTCAAATTGGGGTGGTTGAGGGTAAGTATAAGTAGGAAACTAAGGAGATTCCACTTGGAAAGATGGTGCTTCAAATGTGAAGGAAGATGAATCAAAGTTAGTCCTGGGTAAAGCAGGTTGTGTCGTAGCTGAACAAGGTGGAACGGTGAATATGTTTGAAGCCGCGCTTGAAGCTAAAACCTGGGGGCGAGACTTAGAAGGTGTTCCAGCAAAGTGGGCTGAAATGGTGGGATATCCCAGTGGGATATTTGGATAACTTATGGGGATGTTGGAGGTCCCACTTGTCCTGGGGAAAAGTTCAGGGAATCCAGGGATCGCACTTGGCGGTTCTTTTCCATTGGCCCAGGCGTCCCACATTTCCATCATGCGGAGACGCAGAATTTTATTTTCCTCAGCTGTTGCTGACTCAGAAGTTGTGATGGCCGAGATCGGACTATCCTCTGGAATAGGAACTGTTGGCAGAGGAATTTCTGAAGATATTTCAACGCTTCCTTTTGACCTTGTGAAGTATGAATGTGAAGCCAGACTACCACAAAACCAACCACCTTACTATAGAACCTTTGGATTGGACAAACAAACCAGTTAGTTTGAAACAATTAACACATAGGAAATCACACGTTGGGGTGTGATGCACCTATACAGTTAAATGTGTTTCTACATGTTTTGCAACGGCTGCATGTTTTATCCCGGCCCTACTTATTTTTTCCAATTTTTTTCTTTTTCTTTCCACTTTTTATTTTTATTTTTTTATTTGAAGTTAAAAACGTGACCGGATCCGATGAGGATTGCCTACGTATCATGACCCCGCGTGAATCAGATCATTACGTAGTTCAAGACAAACAAGTGCAAAAATAAAGAAACATTTTTTTATTACTAAAACATTCTATTACAAACTAAACATTTTTGAAAAAGAGAGAATAACAGACTTGAAATAAATACAAACTCAAAAACAACTGATACACCCTGATGCGAAAAGACAAATAAAAGACGCCAAGACGGAAAATACAGACTCGACCTATAAATACATTAAAGCTTTAAAAATTGGCGCTCGTGGGGCATCGTTCGGCATCGCCACGGGCTTAGGTGCGAGGTCCCTTTCAAGTTGTTCCAGCTCATACATGGTTCGCTTGACATAAATCATCACTACCAAGAAAAAGGTAGTGCGGGTCATATCTTTGCACCGTAGACACCTCCTAATGATGGCATGGGCAATGGTCTTAATCTTATCCCTGGTTTGCCCCTTTTCTATGAGTAGGCACTCTATTTGATCATTACGGGCCTTCAAAACCCAAGAATCCTGGAGATGTTGATTCTGCCACTGCTGAATTTCTACTTCCATCTGGGCCAGTAAATCATAGCAATGTCTATTTTCAACTTCAAAGGTTCGGGCTTGCTTAGCCGTTTTGTCCTCAAGAGTGGCCACCTTTCTCTTCAAATTGGCAATGGTTTGCTCGTGATCCCTTTTCAACTGCTGTAGGTACCGGTTGCGCTCCTCTGTTCTTTTTGCCCAGTGTGCCTCGAGTCCTGCTATGGTATTCTCAAAATTCTCCAACTCACTCCGGCACTCACTAATTTCCATTTTTAAACCTTTTATCGGTCGCTCATCCGACCGGCTCCTTTGTTGGTTATCAGCGGCTATCCTTATTTGCTGGATTTGGGCCCTAAGCACCTCGTTTTCCTGGGCCAACCTGTTCTTTTCTCCCAGATCAGTAGCAACTTGCACGTTCTTCTCAAATTTTAGACCTTCAATTTGTTGTTTCAGCTTGCTGATTTCAGCCCGATAGCCTTTTTCTTTTGCTAACCAATCCCATTGCTCCTGTGATAACTCGGCAAAATTCAGGATATGGGGTCTTTTAGCCGGCCTTTTGTGCTCAAGTTCTCTTCTGTACCACACAAGGTACCCTGGTGCTACTTCACCTTTGGCCCGATCCTGCACGCAAGTATCTGCTTTTAAACATTGGCATTCATTCCAGATCTGGCGGACTTTTGCTTCAGGAAATTGTCTGTCATGGCTAATCTCAATTGTTTAAGCACTAAGATCTTCCTCGGGTGGCACTATCTGGCATCTCCCGAGTTGTCTCAAAACTCGATAGGGCGCGTAAGGCTGAATGCTCTTAAGTCTCATCAATAGAAAGTGGGTCCTAGCTGCCGGCATATATATGACCTCATCAACAGGCAACCATGCCAGTGTCCACTGTATTTGGCTGGCGGTAAGGGTTCGAAAGAATGACGTCCATGTCGTAACTCCCTCGGGTAGACTGACCTCCTTGATTCTCATGTAAAACTCTTCTATGCAAGTCTTCTTCGAGGAACCATAACTCAAAAACTCGGAACGGTGGCAGAGATGTTCAGTCATCCATATTTGTAGCATCAAAGTACACCCCTCGAAAAAATTCCCTCTAGCTTTGTAGGCTGTGAGAGCTCGAAAGATATCAGATACTACCATAGGCGTGAGAGTGCTTTCATTTTGAGTGAGCAAAGTACTGACGATCCCGGATATTTTTAGATCAATGTTTCCGTCTTTCCTTGGAAACACCAAAAGGCCCAAAAATATTATCATGAAAGCCACTCGTCTATGCTCATCCCACTTCTGACGGTTAACTTTACTGCATAACTTGTTACCCGGATTGTTGAATCCTCCTACATGATCATATCTGTCGTATATGAAGCGCAGATTACAGAAACCTGCAGCCAAATCTAGGTTATGGACCTTCCTGGGTATCTTTAATGAATCTAGAAACCGATGCACAGTGACAGTTCTTGGGGCAACCAGGTATTTTTGCCTTAATGGAACTTCAGCATTTCCGATGTACCCGGCTATTTCCTCAAGGGTCGGGGTGAGTTCAAAATCGGAGAAGTGGAAGACATTGTGTGCCGGGTCCCAGTAGGTGACCAAAGCTCTTATGATATTTCCCCGAGGCTGGATTTCCAATAAACCCGTGAGACCTTTCAGATATTTCTTGACCTCATCTTGCCCTTCACCACCTAGATCATCCCACCATAGCCACAACTTGACAGGGACTTTAGTCATTATCGAAAAGTGTTCATTTTACATTGTGCTCATCCTGCACATTTATTAAGGTGATTTAAGCAAAAATTATTTGACTAAAAAATGATTTGACTATATTTTAGAAAGAAAGATCCGATTTTTCAAACACGGCCTTTCAGCACTTCGGGGATGAAGATTTTAAGGCTGTGAGGGTCAACCGATCAAAACTCTAAAGGATGATCGAAAATGGCCGTTTATGCAAAGTCAGCCTTCCGTCGTCCCTTTCGGGAACATTTGGCTGTTTTTGACAAAAACAGCATCACTTGATTTATTTATGACTCTTTTTTTTAAATAGTGGCCCGACATTGGGAACACGGCCTCACAGAGCCTCGGGGACGAGGATTCTAAGGCTGTTGGGCAAATTGGTCAAAATTCAAAAATAAATGACCAAAAGCGGCTGTTTATGCGAAGTCAGCCTTCCGGTGCGTCCCTTTCGGGAACATTCGGCTACATTTGACAAAAGCGGCATCATCCGACTCATTTATGATGAAATTAAAATTCTGACATTTTGGCTATTTCTGGAAAATGGGAGGTTAGACCCGATGAGGGTTGCCTACGTATCTCACACCCTGTGAGAATCAAACCGGCGTAGTTCGGGTAGATAAAACGAACTTCTTTTGAAAAACAAGACTTTTTCCATTGGCCAACAAAACCATTTTTCATAAACAAAACTCTTTTTTTTCTTCAAAAATTCGACAGAGTTTCGACACTATTTGGACGTTGATTTTTTTCAAAGCAGGCGATTAACTACCTCTATCCCCCTTTCCTCAAGACATTCAAAAGCCGGTCGGCATGCAAGTCCGAAACAAACAAATGCACAAGTAGCAAGTTGGATGTATCAGGATGGTCTTTTGTCATTTTGGTACATCTGTCCTAGACAGATCCAACCCCTGTGTTGAGCCTCTAAAGTCAAATGCATATGATGCAAACAAACGTTCCTACTAGGGATCCAGCATGAAGCTGAGTTATTCTATGTTCGTAACCTGGGTATTTGTTCTAGACTGTGTACCCGAGCGGACAACTCGAGTCGAGGAGGGGCTACGTACCGGGGATCTGCGAGATCGTCCGGCTTTGTAACTTGTCCGGCCTCTTTCTTATTTTAGGGTATGACACTAACAGAATAGGGAGTCTCGACCAGCAAGCACATCCCAGAAGATGAGAAGAGGAGGGTTTCGGCACAGTTTATATACAGTTCAGATAATATCAAAGCGGTAAAAGGCAACATTTAACACGTTATGCCCCAAACATGTCATAAAGATCAGATAATAAAGCCAAATATAACAATTATTCTAAGCTCGAATTCTTGAACCCTGAACCAGAGATTCTGGGTTCGTTCCCCAGCGGAGTCGCCAGATCCGTCACACCTCCTTTTTGCGCACCTGCCCCGAAGGATAAATGCATGAGGGAGTTTTTCCAATTTAAGTGACAATATTCGAAATGGATTATTTATTTAATTCAGAGTCGCCACTTGGGAAAGGTTTGGCTTTTGGTGTACCAAGTCACCGATTTATCTTGAGTCCCAATTCGAGGAAAATATTCGACTTTCCAAATGAAGTCTGCGAACCAGAAATTCTAAGTAAGGAATTGTGTTGACCCGAGGGAAGCTGTTAGGCACCCCCGAATCCCATGGTTCTAGCACGGTCGCTTAAATTGTTGTAATGGCTAAATATCTTATTTTTATACATGTTATGACTTGTGTGCTTTTATTAAGTTTAAACCGCTTTTATTATATTTTTTTTAATAGAATTGCAACGTCGTGAAAATGCATCTCGAACCACATCACAATCAATGCACTTGTGGTTGTTAATACGTTCCGACTCCGTTGAGATTTGGATTTGGGTCACATAAATGCGCACCCGAATTTAAGCATGTAATTTAATTAAAATCGCGTCTAAAGAGTCTAACGTGTTATTATCTTTGGAGAAAGCCGTGAAGTTCGCTAGATGGCCCCTCCCGAAATCTAAGTAATTATTAACATCTATTGAGGGCCCCGTAGTTTATGCGTCTTTGTTTGGCGAGGATCGCCTCATTTATTTTAAGGATATCCTAAAGTGACTACATTTCTATTAAATTCGTTTCTAAAATAAAAGAGAAAAAATCCTAATTAGTTACATGCTTAAAAAAAAGGGTGTAACATATTAGATGCTAGATTAAGACAAATGTTAACGGAAAGGAATATTACTAAAATTGAAATTATAAATAAACTACGGAATCGACAAATAATATGTTCAAAAGAAACTAATTATCCTATAACTAGATTAAACTCGCATTGTTAGATGACTTGAACCGTTGGAATTAATTATTTACGACTATTTGAAACTAGAATCAATCTTAATTACTAATGCATATTCGAAAGTTTATTAAATTCAAACGTTAACTCGTCTTGTTTGAACTCAAATCATGCCATAATGCCTAATTCACGAAATTAATTTAAATTCATGCTTTAACTAAATTTAGCTACATGTTCACGATTAACCTACTGTTGACAATATTAAAACCTTCAAGCTAGTGAACTAACCAGTTTTACCAAGCCGATTCACTAAAGACCAACTTATGTTATTTTCCTCTTACTCCAATTGTTAAACAGTTTGACAGTAATGAGCATGCTTAAACATATACTACCTAATAACCAAACTAAAATAGAGTATTATTTAATACATCACTATAAGATGCCTAGTTATGCAAAGCAACCGAAATTTACAGAATAATAATACATGAGATAACCTAAACACAATCAGTAAAAGAGACAAAGAAAAAAAAACTAAATTAAAACTTCAAAGTTCCATTCTTCATATGTATTCATGCTTTCACATTTCAGCTTACAATATCGATAAGGTTACGGCCATGTACCTGGTATTGGAAGTAAAAGAAGAGGAAGATCAGTAGAAGCAGCAGTAGCGTAAATACACAGCAACAACAGGTTCAGCAACAGCAAAACCAGTAACGACCAGTAGAATAACCCAGTAACAGATTGAAAACCAGTAGTACCAGAATGCAATCGCAGTCAAAGCAGAAGAGAGACGGATACAAAACACAGTAGTTTACTGATTTTTGAATAACACTCAAGGAAAAACAACCTGAAATTATTCAAGTAAAAGTTCAGCTTGTTTTTCTCTTTTTGCTCTCAAATTCTGATTTCTCAAAATTTAGTCAACTCTCTCAACTTTCTCCTCCTTTTCCTACACTGCGTGAAAAATGACTCTATTTATAACCAAGACTCTTGTCTTGAACCACTAACCCGAAATATTCCCATAATTGCATGTCTTGCCCCCACTACTTAATGTTTTTCTTATTTAATTCCCTTGTTCCCCATGCCTACATGTTTTGTCCCCAACTATATTAAACAAATACATTATTCTCACTCCATTATGTCTTGTCCCCCACTATATTAAACAAATGCATTATTCTCACTCTATTAAGTCTTGTCCCCCACCATGTACTATTGTAATATTATTAATGCCTAGCGGACGGAGCACTCAGATTAAATAATTGTTCAAATTTTTAATTCCAAAAATACCCCTCTGAACTTACTGAAATTACCATTTTACCCCTGAAAATACTGCAATTTACCATTCTACCCCCATCAGCTATAACCAATTTGCCTAATCAATTCTAACCAAAATACAACAGCTATAATCAATTCCTAAACAAATTCAAACTAAATGATGAACAACAAAGAAACAACTGGAATTATTTTGACTGAACAATATTTTTATTTTATTTTTTCTTTTAACAACAAAACTACTTTCAGATTCAACAACAATAACAAACAAGTAGATTCAAATCACTAAACTCAAAAAATCAATTGAACTTCAAATTAAATCTAACAACATTATAACCAACACACTTCTATATTAAACTAAACAAAAACAAATGAATAAAAACAAACTGAAGAAATAATCAAGAAATGAATCAAACATATACTGATTTCAAATCCGAAAATATCAAACAAGATACGGACAGAACTGAAACTTAAACCAACTAACCGGATCGGATCAACGACGAACTCGACTGGACCTTAGTGAACGACGAACAACGACGGATTCAAACAAAACCAAACGAGCCCTTGAGCGGATGGCAGCTCTTAGTCAGGCTCGAACCAATGAAAGCACACACGAACTCCATGATAAGACAGAAATCAAAACTGGCATAGAGACGGGAGGCGGACTGGTTATTTGCTCGTGCGATGGGCTGAAGAAGAAGCAACTGCGTTTAGTTTTATGGTTGTTTGGACGTGAGGCTGTGTGTGTGTGTGTGTGTGTGTTGAGGTGAAGCAGCAGCAGTGGCTGCTGGACATGGAGCTTCGCGACTGGAGAGGGCGAAGAGAAGATGAAGCAACAACAATGGCTGCTGGAGATGGGTCGGCGGTGAGGCTGGGCTGTGTGAAGGGAAGTGGTAGGGAGGTGGTCTTTTGGACGAAACTGGTGGTGGTTGCATGGCTAGAGGTCGACGAGGGGTTGTTCATGGCTGGAGGTCGACGAGGGGTTGTTCATGGCTGGAGGTCGACGAGGGGGGCTCGACGACGAAGAAGACGAAGGAGCTTGGGCAGCAGCTGCCATGGGTGTGAGAGGGTTGTTGGGACGTGAAGGGGAAAGGGTAGCCATGGGAGGGAGCTTGGTTCGGAGAAAAAGAAGAAGAGAGGGGGGGCGGACAGTTTAGGGTTTTTTAGGGTTGGAAAAATGAAAAAAAATGAAAATGGGGGTGGATTGGGATTAGTTTTGGTTATGGGGAAGACTGGGTCGGGTCGACCCGGTAGGAGTTTATTTGGTTTGGGCCATGGTTGATTTAAATTAGAAGGTGGCCCAATCCGATTTTCTTCCTCTTTTATTGCTTCTTTTCTTTTACTTTCTAAAACTAAAAAATTCTAAATTAAGTTACAAACTAAATTAACTTATTAAAAATACTAATTAATTCCTAGCAACAATTATCATATAAAATAAAAAATGACAATTAAAATACAATCACACAATTTGGACATTAAAGGCTAAAAATGCAAAAGATGCCTATTTTTGTAATTTTCATTCTTGTAAAACAAACTTTATTACTCATAATTGCAAACTTAAATCCTAAATGCAAATGCGACATATTTTTGTATTTTTATTAATTTAGCAAATAAACATGCACAGACAAATGCAAACAATACAAGAAAAATAACACAAAATTCACAATAATTGCAAACAAACAAAAAATTATTTTATTTTTTGGAATTTTTGGGGAGTGATTCTCATATAGGGCAAAAATCACGTGCTTACAACTGTTATTTTTTGTTATTTACTAGAGTTTAAATATGTCTACTAGAAAATATAAATTCCGGTTATGTAGAGCTTCAAAAAAAGAGAAGAGTTTAAACTTTAAATTAACTTTATTAATTCGCCTAGAAAAATAGACTTTAAATAAAATATATATAATTTTTTTAAAAGGAACTTAAGGCCCTCGTTACAATTTGGCTTTAGACCCCGAACTGTGTTGAGCCGCCTCTGGTCATAACTATCTCTATTTGGAAAACAAATGTCGTTGCATATATGGCAAAGCTAAAATACGACATTATATTACGACAATAAAAATCGTGCGCGCAGGAGGAGATTACGAAACGGTAGCAAAGAAATATAACTTGGCCCTAGGGTTTCTAAAATATTAAGTTTCTATCGATCGTAAAGGTAAAAAACAACAAGACAATCAGATTCAAGAATTGCAGTGGTTGCTTTATTCCTTTAACGTTGTTCGTTCCTTCTTAATTCTGTCCAAGGGTCAACGAGTACGACGCACCCTATATAGGAAACCAACCTAATTCAGTTGGTTGGGATGTTGGGACCATTCCAATTTCCATGTGTATAAATAAACCTAGTATTTTACTAGAAAACAAGTACTGTATGTATATAATAATTGGACAGTGGGATATTGGGATCGAGCAACTTGAAGTTTCTATAAAGAAAAACATTTCTCTCTATATTTTATGATATGTAAATATTATTGGCTATAAGTCATTAGGTGGGTCGACGACTGAGTTTCATATCCAACTGAATATTACCGATTTGTCATTCTCTTTTCTTTTCTTTTTTTAGGATAATACAGCAATTGTCTTCCGCGCCAGCAAATCAACAACATAATTAATTAAGAAGACTTGGGGAGTTGATTTAGTTTTTTAGTAGCGACGAAGATTGAGGTAGTCATGTAATTAGGTTACTAGCTAGATTATGATATAGGATAGAACCTGGTTGGTGTGGTTAATTTCTTGATCATTAAAACAAATTAATATAAATAGTACGGAGTATATAACTAATATATGAACACGGTATTTGTCTTTGTCAAAGAAGAATGCGATGACGATATGGCAATCATCACCCTAAATAGACCGATTTAGGCTCTTTATATATAATGTCCCTTCATTATCATTTTGAAATTAAGCTCCTATATATCCATTTAATCTATTCACAAGAACATGACGGTAATTAAGTCTTTAAGCTTGTACTATTCTTGAATATTTGTCTTTCTTTTCTTCTCTGTGTTGAGCTAGCTAGGTCTAAATTATAAAATAAATAATTAATTAATTTCATGCAGAAAAAGATTGTGATTGATCTCCCTCTCAACACCGAGAACTGTAGATCAAAGGCCATGCAGATAGCTGTAAGAAGTGCAGGTATTACTCTTTTGCTTAACTTGTTGGTGGCATAAATACTTGTTCCTTCTCAATTATCTCAACTTTTAACTTCATATTTTCTTCGAAAAATCCACGATCTATTGGAACAATTAAAAGATGGAAAGGAGTAACAGAATGGTATATTTGCAGGAGTAATATCAGTGAACATAGACAAGGAAAAAGGGCATTTGGTGGTGATAGGAGTAGGGATTGATTTTTTCAGGCTGATGAATTGCATAAGGAAGAAATTCAAGTGTTCAAGCATTGTGAGCTTGGAAGAAGTGAAACAGGAAAAGCCAGCTAGTCCTAAAAAACCAAGTTGCCCAAGTCCAAAATGCCCACCAATATGTGGTGGTCAGTACTATCCAATATGCCAACCCGTTTATGATCCTTATAATCCATCTTGCACCATTATGTGAAGGCAAGCAGCATATATTAATATTCAAGCACGTATGCTCATTTGCAATTGATATTTATGAAGCTGCTTATTTTGAAACTGATACTACTTAAGAGCATTTATTGGATAACTTATTGCTCCCTCCATTTTAATTTATGTGAACTTATTTCATTTTTAGTCCGTGTAAAAAAAATGACCTCTATTCATATATTGAAACAATTTGACTTTATGCAATGACTTATAGGTATAACATAAAATGGCTTTGGCTAGTGTGGCTTGTTTATGTGGGGTTTTATATTATGATCAGAAACCATATATCCATAAGTTGAGTAACTTTTGTAGTTACAAAAATTGACTTTTGTTTACTATTTGAGAAATTACCTCATGCTGAAACTGCAACAATTAACTTGTAAGGTTCAGAAATGACTTAGCATCGTAGACTTTGACTAGGATTAATTGTACACCTTTTAAGTTATATTTTGCCTCCCAAACTGGATAATTTTTATCGATCATTTGTGCTTAAGTTGAACCACTAGATCTAGAAAAAAGAATAGTTGAATTTCTGAAAAAATCTTAAGGGGTGCACGTAATTTGTCTTTTCGGAAAGAAAAAAAAAAGATAATCCGCAATACTCTCTCTTATTTTTATGGAGTACATGCAGAAACCAAAATCTAGTTCGAAGTTTGGAGGTTGTATGATAATAGTATTTCGGCGGTGAAAAATGAACGGATTACGTGCCACTTTAAAACCTTTTACAAATTGTAAGTGAAATTAACTTGACTCATCAGTTATCACTAAATCTGAAATGAAAGAACACTGGATATATATGTCATTGGATACAATCTCACGTAATTATGAACTGGAAATATATAAAAGACAACTTGTAAAATATTTAAATAATGAATTTTTATAAGCATCAACCCATAAGAATAATTTGAACTGAAAATTTTCAGAAAATTCTACACTAGATTGGATGTTAAAAATAGGAAAAACCTTGCTGTTTGTTTCAAATCTATAAAGTGAGGGAGAGAAATCGATTACATATGGGATAACAAGTGACATGGAGCAAAATTTATGATAACTGTGAGAAATTTACGCCCGTAATTCAAGTGATTTCTCCATTTTTAAATACAATATTTTCGTTTAAGATAACACACATCGATCAATGTAAGGTTATTAAAACTGAAAAATAATTTTATAGAAAACATAGTTGCTGAACATTTTATACCATGCCGGCAACATATCTTTGAAAAAAGAATAATACGACCATCTATTTGATCTTGAGGAACGAAAAATAAAAGAGAGAAAAATCAAAAAAAAAAAAAAAAAAAAGAAGATGGATTAAGAAGCCTATGAAATTAAAGTCAACGTTGAATTGAAGTCAAGGTAGGATTGGGCTCTGGCATCAACAAGCCATTTTTGTCTTTATCCTATCCCAATTTGAACAAACAGAGAAATATAAAATGGCCATATATTCTTTTCTCTCTCTCAACAATATATACTTTTTAAATTTGGTTTGGCTGTGGTTCGCCTTCAGAATTTCTCGGGATAGGATATGTAAGAATTTTTGTGCCTTTTAAAAAAAAAAGAATTCTATCTATGAAAATTTAAAAGGGTAGTTAGAGTACTATGATAAAGTCTTGCAACCCAACAAAAAAATACTTTAGAGGCCATCACATTCGCATGTTAGTTTTTTACTTTTTTAATGTTATATTCTTCTCTTCTGGGTTGCCATTATTATATTATAATATATGAGTAGACACCCCTTTGGAATTCGGTTGCGTGTGTCCTTTGCTTGAAAAAAGAAAATAAGTAATTATGTAATTAGTTTTAATAAAGGAGAAAAACTATTACTTTCCTATATGGATAATGCTCAATCGGCTAGATTTCACTTGTTACTCTAGAGAAAGCGTACGACACGGTTCCTAGGGAGGTCTTATGGAGATGCTTAGAGGCTAAAGGGGTCCCGGTTGCCTACATTAGGGCGATTAAGGACATGTATGATGGAGCTAAGACTCGGGTTAGGACAGCAAGAGGCGATTCCGATTATTTTCCGGTTATTACGGGGTTGCACCAAGGGTCTGCGTTCAGCCCTTTCCTATTTGCCCTGGTGATGGATGCTATAACGCATCATATTCAAGGGGAGGTGCCATGGTGCATGCTATTTGCTGATGACATAGTCCTAATCGACGAGACACGACGCGGCGTCAGCGAGAGGTTAGAGGTTTGGAGACATACCCTTGAGTCCAAAGGTTTCAGGTTGAGCAGGACGAAGACGGAATACCTTGAGTGCAAATTTGGGGCAGAGCCGACGGAAGCGGGAGTGGAAGTGAGGCTTGATTCTCAAGTCATCCCTAAGAGGGGTAGTTTCAAGTACCTGGGGTCGTTTATTCAGGGGTCCGGGGAGATCGACGAGGATGTCACACACCGTATAGGGGTGGGGTGGATGAAATGGAGGTTAGCGACGGGAGTCCTGTGTGACAAGAAAGTGTCATTGTTACTGAAAGGTAAATTTTATAGGGCAGTGGTTAGGCCTGCTATGTTGTATTGGACCGAGTATTGGCCGGTGAAGATCTCACACATCCAGAGGATGAAAGTTGCAGAGATGAGGATGTTGAGGTGGATGTGCGGGCATACAAGAAAAGATAAGATTAGAAATGAAGATATTCGAGAGAAGGTGGGTGTGGCCTCCATGGAGGACAAGATGCGGGAAGCAAGACTCAGATGGTTCGGGCACATTCAGAGGAGGAACACTGATGCACCGGTGAGAAGGTGTGAACGACTGGTGGTGGTGGGTACGAGGAGAGGTAGAGGGAGACCTAAGAAGCATTGGGGAGAGGTGATCAGGCAGGATATGACGCGACTTAGGGTTACTGAGGACATGGCCCTAAACAGGGAATTGTGGAGATCGAGCATTAAGGTTGTAGGTTAGGGAAAATTGTGATGTCTTTTCTATAGCGCACTAGAGTGAGACTAGCCAGTTAGGAATTAGTCTTAGGATGTTATTGATCAACTAGTGATGATGGGCTTTATCTGTTGTGTATTAATACCTTACATCTTTCTCGTATTTCCTATATCTCTTATATTGCTGTTACTTTGTTATTTTATGGTATTTATGTTATGTTATGGATTTTATGTTATTTTTATGTTGTTTTATTATGAGTCTATTGATAGTACTAATATAGTGTCTCTTGTTGCCTCTTTGAGCCGAGGGTCTCCTGAAAACAGCCTCTCTGCCCCTCGGGGTAGAGGTAAGGTCTGCGTACATATTACCCTCCCCAGACCCCACTTGTAGGATTGCACTGGGTTGTTGTTGTTGTAATGTTACATTTGTTGATGATGAAAATTGAACAAGAACTACAGTAAAATTAAGCTGTTAGAATATAGAATGAGCTAAAACATATTCCTAATGACACAAAAATATATTACCGAACTTTCATGAATTACTACAATACGTAATTGATTGCTACTCTTCCTGAATCGAAATATACATTCATTCATTTTGTTCTCTTTAATAAAATTTTCGTTGAGTTTTATGCTATAACCCATCGATAGTTATTTAAGATATATAATGTGTTCGTGTATTTCAATATAGAGTTAATTCAACATTACTTATAGATTTTTAATGTTACAATTCTTTTTGTCATATATATATATAGTCTCGCACGTGCGTTGCACGTGTATAATAAATCATGCACTACATAGTTTTGTAAAATAATACTAATATTATTGAAATAAAGCTTTGAATAAATACTAATACTTAAAATAATAAAATAAAAGTTTGCGCGGATGATCAAAGTGGATAATCTTATAGTGACTTCTGTTGCCAAAGTCAAGATAATTGAATATTGTTTGAACTTATAAACAAGAACAGTAAAACTTTAATTAGATGCATATAAATTTTTTATTGGTATTGCATTTAAAGACCGCAAAACACAAGAAACATATATTAGTAATCTGCCAACAATAGACCAACATAAATTAAATGCAAAACCGAATTTCTTACCTCTCTGATGTTTAGCTTAAAGCATATATATTTTCTATGTATATTGCCTCATATTTTACTTTTGTTTCGTGAATTTGGAATGGTAAATGTGATGATTTATATTAATTTGAAGTGTTTTTAGATGTAGGAATAATTCGGGAGCAATTGAGAGCGAAACGTGCAAAATTAGAGCCAAAACGAACGAAATCGGGAAACTTGCGAATTTGGGCACCACAGGCAACGCCTTGGGCCACCTGTGGCGCTGGAGGCGGTAGCTGAATTTTGAACAGTGCCCTGGTGGGCGCCTGGTGCTAGCCAGGGCGCCAGTGACGTGAATTTTCTCCAATTTCGTCGGGGACACGATTATTTCGACCCTAGACCTATCCAACACATATAAAAGCAAGACTAAACTTATTTGTGAAGGGGGATACGCCGCTTTGGAGATATCTAACAAACATTGAAGGAGAATTCACGTGGAGGAACACACTCCATGCTTGGAGGAGGCTTCTAACTAATTTTTCTTCTCTTCCCTTCTTTTAGTTTCATAGTTTATTAGTTCTAGAGTTGTTAGGTGATGCATGAACGTTGTTGTTTGAAGCTTGAATTGTTCTTATTATTTTATCATATTGGTTTATTAATTCAATCTTGCGCTTAATTATTCGATTGCTTAATCACCAATTGAATATTATCTACGAATCTAGGATTGAACTCGGGAGAGGGAAATCTAAATTGCATATAAGATTGAGTAGAGTAAGATCTTAACTCTGAGGGGGCGGATTTGCGGTTAGGATAAGAATATAACTAATCGCCTTGCTTGGTTATTATACGGGAATTATAAATGTGTTCTTGTTAATCCTACTGCCATAGGAATATAGGTGTTAGATTAGCTTGAATAGGTGAGTTGTACTTCGGGAGAAGGCTACGAGCAATATTAACCCCGTCATCAATAAACTAGATAAATTAATTAGACGTTTTAAGTAAAAAACTCAACGGGATTGTTAGCCAATCCATAGCTCTAGAATATTCACTCACATTGAATTCGTCTCTATAATTCGCCAACTTGTTTTCTTTAATCTCTTAATTTATTACTCTAGTTTAATTTTAGTTAAATATTTACACTTTAGGATTCACTTGAATAGATTAATTGTTTGGGTTTAATTTAGTTGATAGTTAATCACAAGTCCCTGTGGGTACGGTATCTGGACTTGCAATCCTATATTACTTGTTGACAACGTATACTTGCGTGTGCGTTTGGGAACAACAAGTTTTTGGTGCCATTGCCGGGGACTTAGAAATTAACTAGTCCACTAGATTAGATTTTTACTTTTTTGTCTATTCAAGTTTTTAAATTTTAGCTTAGTTTAATATTTTATTATCTTTGTTGACATTACATCTTGGAACGAGAATTGGTCGAACATTGGTTATTCTTATTATGGTGATCTTTGTCCATATTGTGGGGGACCATACTTGTGGAAAAATTGTGAATCTCAATCTTATGGGTAAAATATTTGTAATATGTGTGGTGGTCAAGGTGTCCATTGGGATGGTTGTCCTAATTCTTATTATCCTTCTCAGAACTCTTATTATGATATTTCTAATAATATTAGTGAGTTTGTTAGGGGTAATGAAGTGCAGGATATGAAAACCGATGCATATATTAGGGATATTTTGAGGCAAGTAGCAGAGCAACATGATGAACTCAAAAAAGATATGAAAAGAATGAGGGCAGCAATCACAAGAATGAAGGCCAATATGGAAGAACTAAATGAAGAGAGCGAGTATCAGCAAGAGACAAATTTTGAATAAGCAGATGTAGTGAGCCAGTCTTGGCTAGAGGAACAAGCTCAACTGATAAAATCTCAAGAGTTTCTCCGTGATGATCTTTCAAATATGACAGAACAACTAATAGAAGGAAGAACTAAGCTCAATCACGAGATAGACCAATTTGGCTCAGATATCCACGACCTGCAGGCTCAATTGAATAAAAAGGTTGAGGCGTCTGATGCCCTACAACCAATTGTCGTAGATACTGGCCAACTTATGGAGCAGAAAGAGGAATTCCAACTATTCGACCAAAATATTATTAATGATGCCAAGGTTGACGAAGAGTGCAAAATTGAGGATGTCAAAAATGATGCAATTTTGGAGTTGGAGCGTATTGGGCCTCATTCTAAACACTTTTCAACATTGTGTTTGGTTGGTGACATGGGAATTGATCTAGTCGAGCATATGGATGAGTCAATGGATGAGAAACAAAGTGTTTATATTTTGAAATTTGTCATGCCAAGGAGGCAAAATGACATTCCTCACTTAAGGGCCAAGAAGTGTAAGATGCGATATCTATTACTTGGTTCCTTTATTTTTACACCACCGCCCCAAGAACATGACAGAAAAATTGATGCAAAATTGGGGGCACAATTCATTTCTTCAAAGTGGAAGGAAAAGTGGTGAAAGTGGTGGCGTCGTGCTGCAACATTAAATAAGGCGCTTGTTGGAAGGCAACCCAGCCTGTATTTTAATTTTTTTTATTTTTCTATATAGTGTCAAGTTTCGTGTTATTTTTGTTTTACAGAGTAGGGGAAGTCTGAGTACCAGAAGGTGAACCTGAGAAGCATGTTAGAGCTTAAATGTGGGGTCGTCCCAACCCTTAATATTGAGGATCATGTCTCGGGCCTCAGGGAGTATTTCTCACCCTCGTTTTAATATTTTTCTCTATGATCATGCATCGAGGACTATGCATAATATAAGTGTGGGGTGGGGAAACTACTTTATGAAGTGTAATTGTATAAAACTATTTTTTTTAGTTTTTCTTTTAGAACTCGTAGTAGAAATAGCCTTTGGCATCATCACCAATCCCGAGGTAGTACCCGACCTCGAGGACCTCCATTAAAAAGAAGTTAGGCTCTAAAAAGCCAACGACATCATCGCCAGTCTCGAGGTGGTACCCGACCTCGAGGACCTCCATCAAAGAGAATTTAGGCTCTAAGGCAACAACATCATCACCAGTCCTGAACTGGTACCCGATCTCGAGGACCTCCATCAAAAAGAAGTTAGGCTCTAAAAAGCCAACGGCATAATCACCAGTCCCGAGGTGGTACCCAACCTCGAGGACCTTCATCAAAAAAGAAGTTAGGCACTAAAAAGCCAACGACATCATCGCTAGTCTCGAGGTGGTACCCGACCTCGAGGACCTCTATCAAAAACGAATTTAGGCCCTAAAAAGCAACCGACATCATCGCCAGTCCCGAAGTGCTACCCGACCTCGAGGACCTCCATCAAAAAATAAGTTAGGCCCTAAAAAGCCAACGGCATCATCGCCAGTACCGAGGTGGTACCCGACCTCGAGGACCTCCATCAAAAGAAGTTAGGCTCTAAAAAGCCAACGGCATCATCGCCAGTCCCGAGGGTACCCGACCTCGAGGACCTCCATCAGAAAGAGGTTATGCTCTAGTAATCCAATGACATCATTAAAGTCTCGAGGTGGTACCCGACCTCGGGGACATTCATCAAAAACGATTTAGGCTCCAAGGAAATAAGCATTTAAGCTCCACCCACATGGGCTTGGTGCCGAGATGCCATCTGAATTCGGGTAGACCGTCGTTCAGGATCTACCTACAACACCTTAGGGCTATCCACGCTAAGTTCAAAGTAGGTTTCCAGATGGCCCGGGTTTGAATGAACCCCCACTCGGGGATTGCTCTCGAAAGCTTAAAGTCAGTCCCTATCCTCGGACCTCCGAGCAAATTTCCCCGAAGATTACCCGAGGTCTAAATGATAAATCACGGTTTTAAGGCTCAAAACATTACTCTCCTTCAACTCGAAGTAAGGGTCCCGACGACCCGAGTTTATCGACCCAATCCAGGCTCGATCCAAGGGACCGCAAAGGGTTCCGCAGGAAGCCGTATTAATCAATCATAGGTCAGAAAAAACACCCGCATCCGGGTTCGATATTGGCAGTAGTAGATAGAGTCACACATTTAGAGTCTCCATAAGTGCAAATGGAAAGGAGTTGAAAGGCACTTGGGATAAAAAGATAGTACCGGAAGGCCCCCATTTATAGGGGCAATAGTATGGCTAACAACACCATCAATGCCTTTGAAAGACGGATCAGCAGGCACAATCAACGCGTCCTTGGAAACTAGATCGACAACTATACTATCTCTTTGAAGCATGGAAATCGACAGTGCATTGAATGACGCTGAGAAGACAAGTCCATGGGACATCCCGGTTATCATAAAGGCTTACGTCATAAGTATGATATCGTCAATATGACATCATTGCGGGAAGTCCTAAGAGTTGGATGTTAAAATCGTTTCTTGTCGCGCCTCTCTAAGAAACACAGGGATTATCTGTATACGGTAAAAGCGGAGGGTCCAATTCCTCGTCATCGAAGCACCTTAGAAGATCATCTCGAAGCCTCGAGACTATAAGGCTATGGTCGAGTTTCTTCCCTCGAGGTTTGTCGACACCCGACCTTGGGACAATGTTGACCCCGGCTATGGTAGAAGTGGGGAGTTCCCAAGGTACACAGCTAAGACTGATAGAGCCTAGTGGGCTGCCCTAACCCCGAATCAGGATGTCATATAGCTGTCCCATCTCTGCTTCTTTGTCATTAATGCATTTTGTACTATGTTGGGATTCCCCTCCTATATAAAGGGGATCCTTGCTATTTTGTAAATCTCTATTGCTTCAGTTGCTCCACACGAAATATACAAGAAGATTTGCTCTGCTCTCTAACACATTCTCTTTATATTATTGCTTCCATTTATTATATTCATTATTGTTCATTATTTATTGCTTATCATTGGCTATAAAGAGCATTCGTTGATTTTATTATAACTGTTAGTCATACCCTGACCACCTTCGATAGCTCACAGCCGAGCTCCGAAATCAACCTCGAGGCCCCCGAATGGACAAGCTCGAGGCCCCGATTGTTAACCTATCGGTTTGGATATCGCCTTATCCTTAACTCATATTTTGTTTCTAAGTCTCACATACATAACATCAACTGCTTACCAACTAGCAAAGAAATAGATCACGTATTCTTAGAGTCTCATAATCAAATTTAATTGTTATTACCATTTTCACGGTAAACAGTTTGGCGCCCACCGTGGGGCTAAAAATAATAGTGATTATTTTCTTGTTGGTTTAGCTACACAACGCAAGTTATCTTTCACGCTTTTTCTTGTCCAAGATCTTCGATTTCAAGTCAAAATGTTTGATTCAGTAAACAACAATCTAGAGAACCACGAAGAAAATGGCATAGATGTTCCAGGTGCTGGAGTACCACAGCGAAACCCTGAGAACGCGCCAGAAGCTATCCCCGTGGATGCGGTCTCATACGATGCTCAACACGTCAATGTAAGCTCCCACACTAACAGGAGCGTGAACCAAGGAGACCGACAAGAAGCTCAGTAAACCCCAGCTAGGGAAGAACGGGAGGTTAGCCTTCATGTTATTTTTGAAATATTGCAGGCACAACAACTAGCGATTGCTCAGCTACAAAGTCACCAGAAAAGTCCCAACGAGATTGCTCCGGAGACGGCTCCCTTGGTCGAGCAAGTACGGGAGAGGTGAAGCAACAATGGGTCGGTAGCCGACCCCACCATCATAATGATACTCGAGGAACACACAAAGAGGATCGAATCGGGCGAGACGAACATAGAATACAACAACAAGAAGGTCGAGACCTACATCTCCAGGGTTGACCAAATTCTCGGCGCACCCCCGGTCCTGAAAGGTATGGATTCGAAGAAGTTCATACAAGGTCGTTCCCAGAAGAAGCGCTCTGAAACCCATTCCAAAGAAGTTCAGAATGTCAGACCTCCCAAAATACAACGGGACCTCAGACCCCAATGAGCACGTTAATGCTTACACTTGCACAGCCAAGGGAAATGATATATAGGACGACGAGATCGAGTCCGTATTACTAAAGAAGTTCGAGGAAACACTCTCGAAGGGGGCCATGATGTGGTATCATAACCTAGCTCCTAACTCTATAGACTCATTTGCCATGCTGGCAGACTCCTTCATAAAGGCATGCCGGTGCCACCAAAGTAGCAACTAGGAAATCTAACGTGTTCAAGATCAAGCAGAAGGAGAACGAAATGGTCCGAGAGTTTGTATCTCGTTTTCAAATGGAATGTATGGAACTACCGTCAGTCTCGAACGACTGGGCAGTGCAGGCCTTTACTCAAGGACTGAATGAACAAAGCTTGGCGGCTTCAAAGTAGTTAAAACAAAATTTGGTCGAGTATCCCGTTGTGACCTAGTCGTACGTCCACAACCGATACCAGTCGAAGATTAGGGTCAAAGACGATCAGATAGGAGCCCCCTCGGGCTCAGTATACCCAAGCAGGCTTCCAGTGAAGGAGCCAAAGACAAACAAAGAAAGATATCAGCCGTACACCGAAGACAGAAGGAACGCCCCGAAGCGCAACCCACCTTGAAACGATCGAAGGATAGACCGAGGATAGAATCCTAGGGGACTCATCAATAGAGCTAGACTCGATAGGAACGCAAGGCCAACGGAGGCACCTCGCTTATCAGAATACAACTTCAACATCGATGTATCGGACATCGTGTTCACCATTAGTAAAATCAGAGACGCCAGGTGGCCCAAGCCTATATAATCAGATACTTCACAAAGGAATTATAACTTAGTATGTGAATTTCACAACACGCACGGCCACATGACCGAGGATTGCCACCAACTCCGAGAAAAGGTAGCCCGACTACTTAACAAAGGTCACCTCCGGGAATTCCTCAGTGATCGAGCCAAAATCAGTTTCGAGAAAGAGAGACGACCAAGAAGAATGAAACAAATAAGACACAACATATCATCCACATGATCTTGTGAGGCATCGATGCCCCATAAGAGCCGTGATGAGAAGGACAAAAATATCCATCACTAGAGAGAAGCGAACCCGGGGGTATATACCCGAAGATGCCCTCACATTCAGCGAAGATGACACAGAGACCTTGTCTCAACCCCACAATGATGCATTGGTAATCTCTTTCCTTATAAATACATTTCAAATAAAACGTGCACTCATGGATCCAGGAAGCTCGTCCAACATTATCAGGTCGAGGGTAACAGAGTAGCTCGGACTGTTTGTCCAAATCGTGCCCGCCACTCGAGTCCTCAATGGATTCAACATGGCAAGTGAAACAATGAAATGAGAAATCACCCTCCCAGTCAACGTGGTCGGCACAACCTAGAATGTCAAATTCCATGTCATCGAAGGAGATATGAGGTACAGCGCTTTATTTGGGAGGTCGTGGATACACTGCATGAGAGCAATACCATCCACCTTCCACTAAATGATGAAATTCCCGACAAAGGATGGTTTTAAACCGTCTATGGGGAACAGCATGCAGCAAGAGAAATATTCGCAGTGCACAATGTGGCGCCGACACCAATATCTCCACCCGCAAAGGGGCCAAAGGGTAATCAAACTACATCTTTGGTTAAGCTCGATTAAACAAAGCAAAGGACCGTACCACATCCTTATCACAAGCAAGTAGAACATATAAGACCTCGAAATGTCGTCGGCACATCCCATACTAAGGTATAACCCTCTCCCCTTTCATTTTATATTTCACACTAACCCTTATGCAGGCGCCCGACCGAAGCAGTCAAAGCTCAAACCCAGCCCGAAGACCTTAAGGTTTTAAAGCATCTGTTGCACTCTTTTCCTTCGACCGAGTTTTTATCCCTAAAAGACCGAGTTTTTATCCCAAAAAGGGTTTTACTAGCAAGGATTTTAATGAGGCAACATTCACATACTACCTAAGGACGACTCGACAATTATTCAAGGCTTCTTTTGCAATCAACTTCGAACACTAGGGGGCATCCCCCCGGAAGGCCATCCACTTGGAAAAGCTAAGAAATGACAAATAGGGTCCCAATAGGAAAATGATGTACCGGGCCAAACGGTCGAATGAATCGTGACCGTATTTCCGGGCCCCTCAACGTAAAAAACATGTACACTTGTACCAAGTAATCGAAGAATATCTTTTATCAAAGCATCTCACACTCCAAAAGAAACTCGGCACCTTTGCAAAAAAGACTCCTCCGACAAAACGTCCCGAGCACTCGGGGACTGGCATTAACAATTCAACACCTGAATGACCTCCGGGTCGGGACTGCAAACTCATAAGCCCTCAGCGAGGCATCATGAAAATCACAAAGCGTCTCCAAGGCCGAAAGTGTCCCGAACACTCAGGGACTGGCGCAAAATCTCAAAAATCGCACGACCTTAGGGTCGGAATCTCTGAAATTGTAAGCCCTCATCGAGGCAATACCAAGTTTACAAGTAATGGCTCCCGAGTCAAGAAACCTTCGACGACTCAGGGACTGCCGTCAAGTGCCAGCTCCATCGACTTATCAAAACCCGAGGTTGTAAGGCCACATGTGGGCAGCCTCGGTCTTGTAAGACCTACATAAGGCAACAACAATAACTGTAAGACCTCAAAGGCATGTAAAACTTGTAAGACCTTACTAAAGGCATAAACCCGATCTCAAAGTTTCGGCTATATATCAAACTTGTAAGACCCCTAAAAAGGCATACCCTCGATATACATGCCGAAACTACTTCACTTGGGACTTAAAGGATCCGGCCGAACACAAATGATTCTGATCACAAGGCTGTACCAGCAGAACTAATGCGACTCAGGGATGCCCGACCGTCGCTACAAAATCATAGGCCTTGAATTACTTCGAATCTACTTCAAAAAGAACTGGTTACACAGGCTACCCTCGATACAGGCAAAAGATCTTCGACCATGTCAGCTCCTAAAAACACTGGCTTTGAAATACTCAACCTCCGAGCCAAACCTCCTGAGGTGCTCGATCATTGCCATATAACGACTCACAATCGAGGATTTTCAGTAAGCCATCGAAGAGTCAGGCAAACACTATTTCAAGAAATTCGTATCGAGGGAAAAATAAAGCCTACATAAAAGGTCGCTTCGACCCAAGGTGTAAGAACCATTTTCTCCAGCCCACACTAAAAGACCGCATCAGCCCAAAGCGTAAGAGTCATTGTCACCAACCCGCACAAATAGAAAAATTTAGGGTCGAATGAGCTCGAATCGAAACTCAATTCGAAGACTGAACCCAAAACAGTTAATTAAATATGCCTAAGGGAAAAAGCGTAAGAGCCACTGTCGTCAGCCCACATATATAAGAGGTCGTACCGACCCAACGCGTAAGAGCCTAAGGGCCAGCTTGCAATTCAAAAACTTGAGGGTCAAATGAGCTCGAGTCTTAACCCGATTTGGAGACTGAACACAAAATAGTTAACTAAATATGACTAAGGGCAAAAGCGTAAGAGCTATCGTAGCCAGCCCACATATACTAAAAGGTCGAAATGCGTAAGAGCCACTGTCGCCAACCTAAAATTCGACAACTTGAGGGTCAAATAAGCTCGAGTTAATGCCCGACTCGGGGACTGAGCCCAAAACAATTTGCCTAAATATGCCTAAGAGCAAAAGCGCGCAAGAGCCTACGGACCAGCCTAATGAGCTTCAAGGCCATGCCATGAATCTAAGGATTCCCCTCGGCTCGACGACCACTCAGTCTAGCTAAAATTAAGGCAAAAAGAAATACAGGAGAAACAAAACCGCAAGGTTTCTTCTTTATACATACATACGAAAAAAGACAAGCTTCATTTAAAACATACTTCTAAAGTACTACGTTCAAAATCAGAAAGCAAAATCTACATCCCCCTTGGGGGCTATGGCTCGTCGGTCTCATCTTCACTATCCTTGGCATCGGACAGAAGCAATCGAGTACCACGCTCATCCACCCTTGCTTGAGTCAACACTTCCGAGAGGTCAAAACCCCTAGCACGGATCTCCTCAAGGGTTTTATGCCGAGACTTACACCGATCGTATTCTCTGCTTCTATCTTCGCAGTCAAGAATATTCCTTAGCTTAGCTTGAGCATCGACATCATCCTTTAAATAGGCCACTATTTTTTGGTCAGCCTTAGTTCGGCTCATTACCGCTTCAGCTTGAGCATCCACAATCTCGGCCCTTATCTTTGAGAGATCGGTCTCGAGCTTCGCAATCGTATCTTTTCAAACCAAGCTATTGTCACGAGCTAAATGAAGTTGAACCTCAAGGGCGAAAGCCTTAGCCAGAGCACCCTCCTCTGTCGAAGCCTGAGAATCCGCCTGAGCTTTTATCTCATCATACTTGCGCTTGGCTCGGTCAACCTCATCTCGAAGGTGCTCCAAGCCCTCCACCTTTGTCTGCAACTGATCAAAATAGTAGTTTCGGGGGCTAGAAGGAGGAACGTCCGCTCACTCAGAACAAAAACTACTTGTTCCTTCAAGTAGCTCTCATAATTCAAGCTCCGACTCGCCCCATACCGTAAGCGTGCCAATTCGACTTCACTTTCATCTCAAAGGAGCCTCAAGGATTTCTTCTCGACCAGAACTTTTCGCAGCCCGGCCTCATGGAAAATCAGCTTAGACTTAAGCTTGTCGAAGGCCTACAAAAGAAGACTCAGTAAGGAGGGAAAGGCGTGAAACTCGAAAGGCCTGTGCCAAAAACTCACCACGGAGTGAAGTCGCTACGCTTTCTCGAAGGTCGAGTGCACATTTGCTAACCTAGCTTCCTCAACTCCGAAAGAGTCAACACCGGTCGAGGCACAATCATTCGGTGCATATGATCCCAGGTTTCTAGTATCCCTCGAAATACTGTCAATAGAAAAAGAAGGCGACAGCAACGGAGAACCCATCTTTCCAGAACCAGGAACCACGAACGCGGCAGGCTCGGACGATGCTTCCGCTTTGAAGCCCAGATCCCGTTTTGCCTTTCTTTGAGCGCCCGTTTTGCCTTGCTTTGAGCGCCATAGCCCTGTGAAAGCATCTCCCGCTTATTATTACCATTCTGTAGCCCAGAAATTATCAATTCCTCTTCCCTCCAAGGGGAAACAGCCTCGCCTCAGAATGCTCCCCGATGCCTATAATAACAGGGTTAGCACACAGAAAGAGAGAGTGATTTTTCAACTAAAATAAAGGAACAGATCGCACATCGCATACCGTGGTATTTTTGCCTCCCACCTATCCTTAGATAAAGCTCGCCACTTATGCTCGTTGTAAGACAAGTAGGTCACCAACTTCTGAACCCAATCCGGCAGATCGGGAACCTCACCCGCATCTGCAGAAAAAGAAAAGAAGGCACACTTACAGAACACCCCTTCACCATAATTGAATAACTGTAAAGGCACGAGTGTACCACTTACGTGTATAATTCCTCAGGGAATGACGTAAACTCCATGGGGATAATATCTGCAGTTCGTACTCGGATGAATTGGCTCATCCGCTCCTGATCCTTGTCTTCTTCATCATCGACAATGAAAGGCGTGGCCAACCGACATCATAAGGTTAGTAGACCTCGATGATGAAAGGGTCGGTATAGTCTGATGAAATGTCTAAGCATAAATTCAAGCCCTGCCTTCCCCGCAAAGAACCTAACCATCAACAATATCCGCCAAGATAACGGGTGAACCTGAGCCAAAGTAACCTGATACTTTCGACAGAAGCCAAACATAACCTTATCAAGGGGGCCCAGCGTGAAGGGATACGTGAACACATTCAGAAATCCCTTGGAATGGTCCGTAATACCCTCATCCAGGGAAGGTACCTATAGTACCACCTCTTCCCATCCACATTCTTTCCTTACCGACTCAAGGTGTCCCTCTCCTATCGAGGAAGTAAAACTTCAAGGTATTCTCCCGTTGGTCCTAAGCATAAGGGCACTTTTCTAGTGAAAAGTCCCCTCTCAAAGCAGAATGCTCCGAGCCCATAAGGCAAGAATCGGGGGAGGAACTTTTTCCTCCCTGCCAAACGGATCTTGATGTAGCAGTCATAGCTACAGCAAAATCGAAGAACTGGAGTAGGAAGTTAGACCAGAGCGTCAATACCGAAAAAATGAAAAGCCTAACATAGGAAAAAAGGTCAAACTCCTCAGGTGGAATCTCCAAAAGGGTAGAAACAACCCTATATATGGAAAAAGCGGCGACGATCCACCTGCCCAGAGGCCTACTAAAATGTTGGCCAAAATCACTTTGGAAAATGTACCGGCGGGGTCGCCTCGATCACTTTACAGCCGTGTCACTAATCTAACAAGAGTCGTATGACGTTTCGGGGTCGGAAACCCCCGTACCAAACAAGTCCCGAGGTGGTACCCGACCTCGAGGATCTCCATCCAAGAAAAGTTAGGCTCCATAAAGCCTTTGGCATCATCACCAATCCCGAGGTGGTACCCGACCTCGAGGACCTCCATCAAAAAGAAATTAGGCTCTAAAAATCCAACGTCATCATCGCCAGTCTCGAGGTGGTACCCGACCTCGAGGACCTCCATCAAAGAGAAGTTAGGCTCTAAAAGGCCAACGACATCATCACCAGTCCTGAAGTTGTACCCGATCTCGAGGACCTCCATCAAAAAGAAGTTAGGCTCTAAAAAGCCAACAACATCATCGACAGTCCCGAGGTAGTACCCGACCTCGAGGACCTCCATCAAAAATAAATTAGGCCCTAAAAAGCCAATGACATCATCTCTAGTCCCGAGGTGGTATCCGACCTCGAGGACCTCTATCAAAAACGAATTTAGGCCCTAAAAAGCCAACGACATCATCGCCAGTCCCGAAGTGCTACCCGACCTCGAGGACCTCCGTCAAAAAAGAAGTTACGCCCTAAAAATTCAACGGCATCATCGCCAGTCCCAAGGTGGTACCTGACCTCGAGGACCTCCATCAAAAGAAGTTAGGCTCTAAAAAGACAACGGCATCATCGCCAGTCCCTAGGTGGTACCCGACCTCGAGGACCTCCATCAGAAAAAAGTTATACTCTTGGAAGCCAATGACATCATTACAAGTCTCGAGGTGGTACCCGACCTCTGGGACATTCGTCAAAAAGGAGTTAGGCTCCAAGGAAATAAGCATTTAAGCTCCACCCACATGGGCATGTTCCCGGGATGCCATCTGAATTTGGGTAGACCGTCGCTCGGGATCTACCTACAACACCTTAGGGCTATCCACGCTAAGTTCAAAGTAGGTTTCTAGGTGGCCCGGGTTTGAATGAACCCCCACTCGGGGACTGCTCTCGAAAGCTTAAAGTCAGTCCCTATCCTCGGACCTCCGAGCAAATTTCCCCAAAGATTACCCGAGGTCTAAATGATAAATCACGGTCTCAAGGCTCAAAACATTACTCTCTTTCAACTAGAAGTAAGGGTCCTGACAACCCGAGTTTATCGACTCAATCAAGGCTCGATCCAAGGGACCGTAAAGGGTTCTGCAGGAAGCCGTATTAATCAATCATAGGTCAGAAAAAACACCCGCATCCGGGTTCGATATTGGCAGTAGCAGATAGAGTCACACATTCAGAGTCTCCATAAGTGCAAATGGAAAGGAGTTGAAGGCTCTTGGGATAAAAAGATAGTACTGGAAGGCCCCCATTTATAGGGGCAATAATATGGCTAACAACACCATTAATGCCTTTGAAAGACGGATCGGCAGGCGCAATCAACGCGTCCTTGGAAACTAGATCGACAACGATACTGTCACTTTGAAGCATGGGAATCAACAACGCATTGAATGACGCTGAAAAGACAAGTCCATGGGACGTCCAGGTTATCATAAAGGCTTACGTCATAAGTATGATATCGTTAACGTGACATCATCGCGGGAAGTCCGAAGAGTTAGATGTTAAAATCATTTCTTGTCGCTCCTCTCTAAGAAACACGGGGATTATCTGTATACGATAAAATCGGAGGGTCCAATTCCTCGTCATCGAGGCACCTCAGAAGATCATCTCGAAGCCTCGAGACTATAAGGCTATGGTCGAGTTTCTTCCCTCGAGGTTTGTCAACGCCCGACCTTGGGACAATGTTGACCACGACTATGGTAGAAGTGGGGAGTTCCCAAGGTACACAGCTAAGACTAATAGAGCCTAGTGGGCTGCCCTAACCCCGAATTAGGATGTCATCTAGCTGTCCCATCTCCGCTTCTTTGTCATTAATGCATTTTGTACTATGTTGGGATTCTCCTCCTATATAAAGGGGATCCTTGCTATTTTGTAAATCGTTGTTGCTTCAGTTGCTCCACACGAAATATACAAGAAGATTTGCTCTGCTCTCTAACACATTCTCTTTATATTATTGCTTCCATTTATTATTTTTATTATTGTTCATCATTTATTGCTTATCATTGGCCATAAAGAACCTTCGTTGATTTTATTATAACTGTTAGTCATACCTCGACCACCTTCGATAGCTCACAACCGAGATCCAGAATCGACCTTGAGGCCCCCGAATCGACAAGCTCGAGGCCCCGATTGTTAACCTATCGGTTTGGTTATCGCCCTATCCTTAACTCCTATTTGGTTTCTAAGTTTCACATACATAGCATCAACTGCTTACCAACTAGCATAAAAATAGATCACGTATTTTTAATGTCCCATAATCAAATTTAATTGTTATTACCATTTTTACGGTAAACACATATCTATGATATCTTTGACATATTATAATAATATGGTAGGTTTAAATCCAAAGCTACATTCACTTGATTGTATACATATAGAATTCAAAATATCATTATAGCTATAATCACTATTTCATACTCCTGTCAATAATTAGATAGGAGATAACTTTTTACAAATGTTTTCCTATCAAACTTTGTATGATTTTTTCTTCCCCTCTTTCAATGTGAACTAATTATTCAAATAATGATCTCAACTAATGAAAAGATTATCTTTCATCCCACCACAATCATTACTAAGAAAAATCTTCAAATCCTCTTTTTCTCTTCTCGATGAACAAACAAAAAAGCGCAACTTTTTTGATTTCTGATTACCCTGGCAAGCAGTGGCGGAGGCAGGATATTTGCAAAGGGGGTTCAAAAATTTTAAAAGTCAAATACACAATGAAGCTAGCCAACCAAAACCAAAAAAAAATAGATGTTAACAGATTTTATTAATAGAAAGAGAAGTTCTTAACACAAAGATAGTGTTAAGATAAACATATCATAGTAACAAGACTTTCAAAAGAGAAAATACAAAAACAAGTCTTGTATTAGTTACAAGGACCTAATGACTAATGATATCAACAAAAAACAACTAAGTACATTATTACAACTGCACTCGACGGGGTTTCATATCTTGAAATGTTTTAATAATAGCATCATTAGAAATACTATCAAACACAATTTTTTCTACATAAGGCACCAAACAACCGCTAAAGAAGTCATCATTCATTCGACTTCGTAAGTCATTCTTGATAAACTTCATCGCCGAAAAAGCTCTTTCAACGGATACGGTAACAACGGGCAGAAGCAAAGCAAGTTTCACTAAGCGAAATACAAGAGGATAATTTGAATGCTTCTTTGTCTGAACTAATCTTTTTGAAAGATCACAAAGCCCATATAGATCGGAGAATCTTTCATCAACATCACGAACATCAATAATATAACTTGCAAGTTGATTCTCAAGAGCACCCATACTAAATTCATCAAAGTCATCAGGATATAACTCAGCCATTCTCATTATTTTCCTGATGTCAAAACTTGAAAATGAGTTAATTGGATTCAAACAAGCAATTCCATGAAGCAAATGAGTTGTCACTTCGTCAAAACGTTCATTAAGTTCTTGAATTTGCCAATCAATAATTTTGCAAAATACATCAACCCGATAATGATGTAAGACTGTACAGTCATCAGGTTTACGACGTGATCTTAAAGAACTAACATATAGCTCATCAAACTGAGGTATCAAAATATCATATTTGATACAAAATGCAGATATCTCCGCAATAAGAGAATTCCATTCCTCTTTCCTTAACTTTTGCAACCTTTTCTTTGCTACTTCAACAAGTAGCATGGCGTTTGCAATGTCTTGCTCTCTTTTTTTTAAGCATTTATTGAGCTCATTTGTGATTGCTAAAATATCTCTCATCAAATGTAACATGAATGCAACCTCAAATGTTTGACAAGCCCTGAGATATCCCATTGCCTTTGCTCTTTCATATGTAGAATGTGCATCAAGAACAAGCAATTCAAGAACATCGAGAATAGAGCCAAACATCAGAATAAAATTATTAAAAGATTTAAAGTGAGATCCCCAACGAGTATCACATGCTCTTGAAAGACCAAATTCTTGATTCAAGCCCCCGACCGGTTGTAAACTCACCCATATCTAATGCCTCTTGAATTCTTTCTTTTTGAGATTCTCGAAATTCATCCATACGCTTAAACGAAGATCCTAATATATTCAAAATATTGGAAACCAATACTACAAGTTCCCCCACTTGAAGACATTTCTTAGAAACCGCAACAAGGGTAAGTTGGAGTTGATGAGCAAAATAATGAATGGAATGAGCCGATCTACTTTCTCTCTTAATCGACATTTTAAGACCATTAATCTCACCTTGCATATTGCTTGCCCCATCATAACATTGTCCACGCACATATGATAGACTTAAGGAGTGTTGATCAAGTAAATTAACAATTGCACTCTTCAAAGATGAAGCACAAGTATTTTGAACATGAACTACATCAATAAGTCGCTCCATCACAAATCCCATTCTATCAACATACCATAAGACAATCGCCATTTGCTCTTTGCGGGACGTATCAAAAGATTCATCAACTAGCAAGGCAAAGTAATCACCATTTAGTTCCTCAATTATAGCTTTAGTTGTTTCTATCTTACATGCAGTTACAATGTCTTTCTGAATTATTGGAGAAGTCATTTGATCATTTTGAGGAGCATGTTCCAGTACTTAATCACGAATGTTATCACATACTTTTGCATACCATGAGAGAGTTTGAAGAAAATTACCCCTACTAAGTGAAGACTTAGATTCACCATGACCTCGAAATGCTAATCTTTGAGTTATAAGAAGCCTTACTACATTAACTGAAGCAGTTAAGTGAATCCAATACTCATGCTTAAGTTGATTATATTGCCTCTCAAATGAAGATTGAATAGACCGTTGTTGCCGCAAATCTTGGCATTTCTTTTTTGACTCATTGTGAATGTTACTCGATCCATGTTTATCAAAACTTTTCTTTTTATGTCAACTCTTAAACCCTATACTTGAAAATACATTACCTCCGCCTTGATGAATATTATTATCTTTAAATAGATAGCAATACAAATAATAGGATGCATCTTTACTTACATTGTACTCCAACCAATCATGATATTCATCATCAAACCATTTAGGATTAAATCGACGCATTGATCCAGAAAAATTTGTTTTAGGAAAGTTATGAAGCTGAGGTTGACAAGGACATTGTCGAAGGTATTCTCTCCTAATAACATCACGATGATTTGGATGGAAGTCCAAGATTTGAGTTTTTTCCTCCGGATCAAACTTTAAAGAATCCAAATCAAATTCATTAGAAGATGGTACTTCTAAATGGTTGATATTCTCCAACTGGATAGGTTGAGTATGAGAAGCCAAATTTGGTTTTGGTGCTTTGGTAAAATACCTCTTCACTGAATTTTGAGACTGAATTACAAAGTAGGAATGTAGTTAGAACAAAATTACCTAACCATTTTATCAAACAACAAGTGTGCATTACTGTAAAAACAAAATTGCAGAAGGAAAGTGTTATAAATCATAAGTAATAACTTATAACTTATCTGTTGGTTGCCATACGGATTTCTAAGCTATGTTTCAATCCAATACTAAATCTAGAAAGACAGAAAGGTCATTTACATTTTAAGTTCACCATACACTAAAACCAAAAAAAAAGTTCACCATAAACTCTTTCTTTAATCTTCTTTTATCTTGTTTGAATATATTAAAAAGACAGAGAGGTCGGTGACAGAACAAGATTCATTAACCTAAATTTAAGAATCAACAATAAAACATTAATAAAATTCTGAAAAAGTTAGAAAGAACAAGTAATTTACCTGGGATGTCAATGCCATGATAGATGAAACGCCGGCGATAGGGGGTCGACTGGCGAGGCAATGGAGAGAATTGAGACGCGACTGGTGAGGCAGAAAGATCGAAGAAACAAAGAGCGGGTGGCACCAACGAAGAGAGAGAGAGATTTAGGGATCTTTTAACCCAAAATCCCTAAATTAGAAAAAGAGAAGCAGTCACGTTTTTGGAGGAAATGGACTTAAAAAAGAAGACGAGAAACGACGTCGTTTAAAATTAAAAAAAAAAAAAAAGGGTCTGAAGTGAAAAGAATTAGATTGTGACTAACTGGAATTGAATCTGCAACCTGCTACAAAATTTGAACTCCCTTAACCACTAAGCCAAGCATTTTCCTTGTGTCAAGGGAGTTCAACATATTATATCTATACGAAAATATTAAAAATTACCCTATATAAACAGTGTAATTTTCTGACGAAGGGGGTTCGGATGAACACCCTTGCGCCCCCTAGATCCGCCCCTGCTGGCAAGCATTAAAGCTGAAGTGAAAGAAGGTACAATAGATCAAGAACTCTGGAGAGCTTAAGATATATGAATATCGACAGATGAATTATAGAAATATATGAAATAACGATTTTGAAAAATAAATTGTTTACAGTATAGTTACATTAATAAGATGAAATATAGATAAATTCTGATAAAGATAAGGCTATATAGTAGTGAAAAAAATGTTAACGGATTAATGCACATTTATATTCACATATGCACAATGCATCAACTTAATAACACTAACCAACGCACTTAAAACATTAAATTTTAATCTTTTGGTGACGTGTTCATATGATTCACAGCAATCAACAGAAAAGAAGTTTAACGAAGAAGTTGCCCAAAATATTTAAGTTGGATCCTTGGAAGAAGAAAAAAAAGAATAAGTACTACATGGTCAATGACATGTATATGGTTTAAGAAAATAAATTTAATAAACACTCTATACATATCATTACAAAATGGAGGATAGGCGCAAGCACATTCCTGCTGCCAAATCTTAACAATAGACTAATGAGAGCTAGCTAACTAAAGCAATTATAGTGGTATTCAACAACAGTACACAGCCGCATAGGAAAAGGGGGGAAAAGCTCGAATTTAAGGAAGCAAAAAGCCAAAAGGTATTAACTCGATACTTTATAGCAACGATTCCCAACTTTTTCTTTTTTTACAGTATTTGTGAATTTTAAATAAACTTACAGTTTTATTTACGTCAACATTGCTTCTCTATTAAGAGCCAAAAAACTACGCTAATAAAATGATGTCAAGGTATCCTCTTCCAAAACAAAAAGATGGATAAGTCTTATTCTTAGAGTGCAGTCGATTTGGGGCTCGATCGAATGGAGAAAGAAAAGAGAAGTCCTCTATAAGTCCATGACTATTGAGGGAAAAATTAAAAAAAAAAATTACAGAAAAGTTATGTACATCCACAAGGAAGGTAGAGTAAAATTAAAATCTTGAAAACCATCCTCAATATATATGACTTTTCTTAAACAAATACCACTTTAAAAGCACATGACTAATAATCATAGACCATGCGAAGTTAGACGGCAAGAGGGTATTAAGAATCAGTAAGAAAAGTGAAAACAAAAGGAATATCTTCACAAATTTAATTCAACTTTCTTCTAAACAAAGAAGAAGAAGAAAAGACAAGTAATAATAAAATATAAAAGATAGAAAATTTATTTATTTGAAACCACATGAAAATAATCACGCAGAGTCCTACCTTAACCAGAATTGAACCAAATGATGGATGTCAAAAGAGTCAATAAGTGATAATAATTTTTAAAAAAGCAAAAGAAGTGAACATATGATGCAGTGCAAATAATTAAGTAATTAAATGGAAAACATGATCAGTCTTGGATACCTTTTTTTTTCCTTAGTTTGATGA
Source organism: Nicotiana sylvestris (assembly GCF_000393655.2). Taxonomy (NCBI): domain Eukaryota; kingdom Viridiplantae; phylum Streptophyta; class Magnoliopsida; order Solanales; family Solanaceae; genus Nicotiana; species Nicotiana sylvestris. The sequence goes on from NC_091063.1 coordinate 87,611,179, forward strand.
CATATATATATATATATATATATATATAGGTGTGCAATGTGGGGGAAATTATTCCTTTCGCCAATCCATGTTGAAGTAGAAATAAGTAAAAGAACTGTTCAAACGTATTTACGTTATAATTGTTTTATATTATTACAATAATCTTCTCATTTTTTATTGGAGGAATAAATATCATATTTAGATTCAGCATTTTCTCAAGGGACACATCCCTTCATATCAATGAGTAACGGAAGTTGTTCAAGGATGCACCCCTTCATATGAAACCGTGTGTTTGTTGCCAAGTGTAGCGGTTTTTTTTTTTTTTTTAACTTATAGTTAAAAGGAAATTAGGTTTTAGGGGTAAAAAGGTAATTTAATTTTTTAGTTTAGGGGTTCATGCTTTTATATATATATAAATAAATATAAAATATATTGTATACAGTAAAAATTAGCGGTTCGATTTTACGCTCATCAAGGCGCCTCGAACAAACTGCCCCCGAAGGCTCGAAGTTTAGCTTGGGGCTCTGGCCTCGAGGGTTTTCAGCAACCTACTTCGAGGTAGCGTAAGCAACGATCTGCCTCGAGGCAGGGTAAATCAGTGGCGTCGGTGGATTGATGTGAGGTTCCCAAGGCACGTGACTAGAGCTGACATATATATATATATAATACATTGTATACGGTAAAAATCAGCGGTTCGATTTTACGCTCATCAAGGCGCCTCGAAGAAACTGCCCCCCGAAGGCTCGAAGTTTAGCTCAGGGCTCTGGCCTCGAGGGTTTTCAGTAATCTACTTCGAGGTAGCGTAAGCAACGATCGGCCTCGAGGCAGAGTAAATCAGTGGCGTCGGTGGATCGATGTGAGGTTCCCAAAGCACGTGACTAGAGCTGACAAAGTCTAGTAGGCTAGTCCAAACCCGTATCATGGTATTAAATGGCTGTACCAGCCCCATATCTTTGTTATAAATGCATTTATACTATGTTGGAATTCTCCCTCATATATAAAAAGGATCCTTGTCATTTTGTAGGACATCTGATACTCAATATTAAATATACAAGAACATTTTCTCTGCTCTCTAACATATTCTCTTAATCCCATTACTTTCATTTATTGTCTATATTCATTGTGTTCTATTTATTGTTCTTCATTTATTGCTTATCATTGATCGTAAAGAGCCACCATTGCAGGTCTCATAACTGTTAATTCTCCTTCGATTACTCTAAGTCGGACACCCGATTCGACCTCGAGGCCCCATATACGCCAGCTCAAGGCGCCGATCTCCAGCCATTTGGTTTGGATATTACATAATTTTCAAGCTATAATCTTGCTTCCTAATCTTTTATTTAGCATTCATTGCCTAACAAGTAGCATACAAATAGATCACGTATTTTTAGAACTACAAAATAAAATTTAATTGTTATTACTATTTTTAAGGTAAACATACATAATTACCCCATTGAAGTTGTAACACACTACCTAATGCACCCTTCCACTTCACTGGGGTCCTATGACCCCCTTATTTTTATTTTTAGTGGAATTATTATCTCTTTTTGAACTTATGTGATACTTATTATGTAATGCACTTGATGCTTGCGCGTGAAAACCTCGAAAATGACATTATTTTTTCTTTTTTTCTATTTCGTTTTCTTTTCATATTTTCTCTCTCCTATTTTCTTTTCCCTATTACTTTACACGCATTTAGCCATCATTTTCATATATCTCTGCAACTTCCACCAGACTCCTCCTTTTTTTTCTTTTCTTTTCTTTCTTTACCTTTTCAATTTTGTCTTGTTTGCTCTCTACCTTTGCTACAAGAAGTATTTGGATTTTCTTTTGGTCACACAAACTTATCAATGAGATTGGAGTCACCAAATCAATTATTGTCCTTGGTATCTACACAAATTTTCTGGGCTTCAACTTCTTGGTAAATTTCATAGCCTCTTTCTGGACTTCTTTTGCGAAATGCTTGGAGATCTAGAATGAAATCTTATAAATAAATATTAAATAAATTCGGATATATAAAGAAGCAATGAAGGAAAAAGAACAATTATTTTCGTTTTCATATACTTAAGGGTTTTGAGCATTCTGGGCCTTGGATAAAAGGTGACCGAAAAATGACGGAACGGTACCGATAGTGGTGTTGATTTTTGAATTTTCGAATTTTGTCGCGATGATTTGGTGGAGATTGTAACCTTCAAAATTTGATTTAGTTATTAGTTTTATGATGATTTTAGCTTTTAAATTCTAATCTGGTGGGGATTTAATGATGTTTGGTGGTGGCTACAATGAAGGTGCTAGCTATGTCAATGGTGGTAGTGGCTACAGAGAAGGGGACACTGGTGGTGAAAAAAGCAATCGCTGATGGAGAAAACAAAAAAGGGAAAATCAAAAATAGAAAAAAGGAAAATTAAAATAAAATTGATGTGGCATCACATGATTGGTGCGTGTGTTCACGTATATTTTGTGAAACTGCTGCTTGTCGGAAAATGGAGTATTACACCACTTAAAACGATTATAAGTGTATTAGTTAATACGTTACAACCTCAATAGGGTAATTATGTATTATATATATATAGAGAGAGAAAAATAAATATTATTGGTGTATAATATAAATTATTTGGATATAAATAGAGGACAATCTGAAATTTTTTTTCTTGAAATAAGAGGAGTGAGCGGACAAATATCTCATGATTTGTGCATTTTGTCTGGTCATTAATTATGTGCATAATCTTTTCAATATACTATTAGTGTAAAAAAATCTGGCACATTATTAAATAAATAGTGATATTTTTAGGGATTGTTACACAAATAGTCCATCAGATTTAATATTTACTTTTTCTATCCGGTATACATAGATTACACATTAATTATATATAATTATGCATATATTATACGTGAATTATATATGCTTGCTATCTCTATAGTTTAAGAGATTTGGTGGGCGGATATTTGGGTTAATTCTTCTTTTTAAAAAGTGCTCAGCCGTGTAATTTTCTATTTAATAATTAAAGACGGGCCGTTGAAAATATCTTATAAAGCCCACAGTTTTGTCAGGGCTAAAGAACGAGAAAACTACCCTCTATAGCCCCTCAAAATTTTAATAGCTCATGTTTTGTCCTACTTACAAAAAATAGCCCTTCGGCCCAAACGTATTGCATATAGTAGCCGAAAGGAATAAGCATGACAACATAAGCGCCTGTAGCTCAGTGGTTAGAGTGCTTGTTTCCTAAGCTGAAGGTAGGTTTGACCCTCACCTGGCGCGATAGAGCAACCTTTTTTTGCCTTTTTAAATGTACTTCTGGATCTGATAAGTATTAGCTAACAGTTGAATGAAATATGTAATGCAGGTCATATACGAAATGTCTATTTTTATATATTTTTTGTATAATAACAGTTTATTTTTGTATATTTTTTGTATAATAACAGACTATTTTTGTATATTTTTTGCATAGTGACTGTTTATTTTGTACATTTTTTTATGGGCGGATATTTGGGTTAATTCTTCTTTTTAAAAAGTGCTCAGCCGTGTAATTTTCTATTTAATAATTAAAGACGGGCCGGTGAAAATATCTTATAAAGCCCACAGTTTTGTCAGGGCTAAAGAACGAGAAACTACCCTCTATAGCCCCTCAAAATTTTAATAGCTCATGTTTTGTCCTACTTACAAAAAATAGCCCTTCGGCCCAAACGTATTGCATATAGTAGCCGAAAAGAATAAGCATGACAACATAAGCGCCTGTAGCTCAGTGGTTAGAGTGCTTGTTTCCTAAGCTGAAGGTTGCAGGTTTGACCCTCACCTGACGCGATAAAGCAACCTTTTTTTGCCTTTTTAAATGTACTTCTGACTTCTGGATCTGATAAGTATTAGCTAACAGTTGAATGAAATATGTAATGCAGGTCATATACGAAATGTCTATTTTTATATATTTTTTGTATAATAACAGTCTATTTTTGTATATTTTTTATATAATAACAGACTATTTTTGTATATTTTTTGCATAGTGACGGTCTATTTTGTATATTTTTTGTATAGTAACAGTCTATTTGTATAGTGACGGTCTATTTTGTATATATTTTGTATAGTAACCGTCTATTTTGTATAGTAACAGTCTATTTTGTATATATTTTTGTATAGTAACAGTCTATTTTGTATAGTGACAGTCTATTTTGTATATATTTTGTGTAATGAGAGCTAATTGTACATAAATTGTATACTGGCAGTCTATTTAGTATATTTTTATATAGTGATAGTCTATTTTGTACATATTTTGTATAATGACAGTCTATTTAGTATAATTTTTGTATAATGGCATTCTATTTTTGTATATATTTTGTATAGTGACACTCTATTTGTATATAAATTGTATAGTGACAGTCTATTTGTATATAAATTGTATAGCGACAGTCTATTTTGTATAATTTTTGTATAATAACATTATGTTTTGTAGATATTTCAACTTTATGCATAATCATCTCCTCTGTTCTTCCACTCATTGAGAAACCAGCCACCAGCGTCCATGGCCTCACAGTCGCCGAAAATGGTAACAAGATCGCCGGAGTTTTAAACTTTTAGCCAAAAATCTTCAAAATATTATCTACATATTCACAGAAACTATAAGAGAAAATCTGAGAAGAAGACAAGGTTGTCTCTCTCGTTGCCTTATGCTACACCACTGCCGAAATCCATCCAGCCAACTATGACCATGACTACTCCTCTCGCTTTCCTCTTCTTCCCTATAGGTTGCTGCTACTGATTTTTACTAGTCACCGTCGGAATTGACCACTGGCTGGCGACGGTATTAGTTCACATCAATTTCCCAAGCAATGATTTAATCCTTGAAATAAATTTCACCAACAGATGCAAAAGTCACAAGCTCAAAGTAAGTGGATTTTGAATTTTACTCGTTAATTCGCTTCGCCCAATTCATCAAATCACTAAATTAAAAGTATTTCATTACAACGGAACAATTTCAAATCTCACTTTTCAGTAACAAACAAACATTAACAGAAGTTCCAAACCCAGGCATGAGTTTCTTTTCTCGATTCAAAGTGCAGAATCAATGACACCAATAAGAGCAGTAGTGAAATTTCTTTTTTAATTTTCTGATTTTGAGTTTTGTGGCGACGTGTAAAAGTCCAGATCTTCTTAGATCTAGGATTTTCCGGCGAGGGAATTCGATCAGTGAAGTTTCCGGCTAGCACTTGTCATTATTTTTAGACTATGACTTGTATGGGTCAATTTGTGGACTACCAGATGAAATTTATTTTGCCCGATGGGCTATAAATGAAGTTCTCTCCTAAGGAACACTGTTTAAGAATGAAGTGCATGGATTTTGGACCAATCCGTTTTAGAGTGTTTGAGCCCAATAATGAGGATATTTAACACGTTAAACAAGACCAATGACCCTTCTTCCATAATAGTAATGGACTTTAAAGTGGTCTATCAATCATTTTGGCAAACTTAATTATTTGAAATTATTTATTTTTTTAGAAAATAAGAAGTCTTTGTTTTGTGGAAAATAAGAAGTCATTTATTGCTCTTTCTCAAAATATTTCCTTATTTCTTCAATTAATAAAACGTTAAACAAAAGAGGTTTTTAAGGAACACATAATAAGTAGTTTAAGATAAAGAGTAGTTCATGTTATCAATATCTATAACTATAATATAATATTACAAAATAGCAAATTTCAGTAACATAAAACACAAGTAAAACAGAAAATTAGACGGAAATCGGAGATTATCAGAAACCAGAATCAGTAAATATATTTCGAAATAAAATTGAGCTATCTGAATGCACAGTGTGTCTTTAAGGAAATTATTTCCCTCAAGCAGTGGCGAAGCCAGAAAATTTAATAAGGGTGTTTAAATTTTGAACACCCTTTACTGGTGGGCTATGCAAGGGTGTTCAAAGTCTATTTTTAATCAGTAACAAATAATATTTTACCTTAGTAGTATAATTTTTTTGGCAAAGAGTGGTTAGTTGACCACCCTTGGGCCAACATAGTTTCGCCCATGCCCTCAAGTACCCGAGGTGCTGGAATATTATCTTCCCTGGGATCAAGACATATTTATAGCCATTTTTTAGCATTGTTTCTAAAAAGTTTGCAACCTTTCAGAAACAGCCATGGCTGTTGGAACAGATGGGAACGTTTCCCGTTTGAAATATTCCGAGAAAAAGATTTAAAATAATTCGTGAAAGAAACGGACCGGATCGCGGGTCCTGGATTATTCTGGGTTGAATTTTTATTAATTAATTAAATAATTGAAAGAAATTTTATTCAAAAAGATTAATCAATCTATTAGGAGCCGAGCGATGACAACAACGTCGCGACACTTACTTTCTTTCCAACTCATTTAACATCAAAAGAAGTGCTTTCTCAATATAAGCACATTCATTTTTTTTTCTACCGCCAATGAGGGACACTTGCTCTCTCCAAAGCATAAAGGAGCTCACTTTCCCTTCACTTTCTTCCTTCCATTTTCCATTCACCAAACTTCAATCCCAGTTTGTAGCTGAAAGTGAAGTTGTTGTCATAGTGATTAACTCGCATAACTTGAGTTGAGTTAATTGAATGCACATGATATCACAGAGAGTCAAGAGGTGACATTTCATATCGCTATTGTTGCTTAATTGGATTTTCCTCTCTGTGTATAAATAAATTGTAAGATGACTGTTTGTTGATCTAGGTTAGCCCCTTAGTCTTTAATGAAAAAGAAAAATGAAGAAACATCTTCAGCCCTTCAACATACATGCGGGCACAGTAGTTGTAACATTATGGTGGAATTGGACGTCTAATATGTCAAAAAACATTATTAGCATAAAATGCGGTTGATTGTCTTTTCCATATGTACTAATCGATTACTTTGTAATAGTATCTTGAATTCTTCGTTATTCTTTTCAACTGTAATTTTAATGCCGTTTTGGCGTCATCAACAGTAAGGTGGACACCTGGTGTTGTGTTTCTCAATTCTTTTGTCTATCCAACAGTAAGTCTGTCAAACGGGCTGGGTTAGACCCGTTTTGGCCCGGCCTAGACCGATTGAAACCGGGCCGGTAGTTACGGGACCGGATTGGCTGGATTAGGGGGTTGGTCCGTTCACAAAAAAAAATTGGTTAACTGGATCGGTCAAATCCGATCAACAAAAATTACTGTTGAACCGGTTAACCGGGCCAGTTCGGACCGATTTAATGGTTAGAAATCTACTTTTTTTTAATGTCATATGATCGTTGTCTAATGGGTTGATTGCAAGAATACTCTTTTTTTGGGCAATGTTTTTTAAAAATAACACTTTTAGTAATTACTAATTTAGCCATTTGAAAAACTATAAATACACCCCCTTCTCGTAACCGGTTCGGATTGGAAATTGGTCGGTCACCTTTTTTCCAACCCGGCCCACCCGTTAAACACCCATACCCTACAACAATTTGACTTCAGGATTAGCCTAGTTGTTTGGCACTATGCATTTCGTAAAGGGGTTTAATTAATTTTCAAGTTAATAATTCTATTTTATTAGTATTGTTATTATGGTACATGCATTTTTGAATTGGACGATGGCATATTTAAAGTACAAATTTTTAATATTTGTTGGACCAAGGCGAACAATACGTGACTTGCTTTTGGATTGTGAGAGCGAACTAGAAGGAAAAAAGAAAACGAAGCTTCACCACCAAAAACTAGGCATATCCAATGACGTGAAGTTAGCACAAGTGTCTCTCCATACTTTATGTACTCGTCAAACATTGAATAGGATTTGGTGCCCTGTTGTAAGAAACGATTATAGGAGAATAAATTACTTTTATATCAGCACATGAATTAGGGGTGACAATTTAAGTTCAAATCCATCCAACCCGTCAACCCCCAGAGATTAATGAGTTGGGCTACAAACATTTTAGCTTATGGGTCAATTTGGGCTGAGCCCAAGTTAACCCATTATTTTTTAGGGAATTTTTCATAAAGCACCATCTTTTAAGTCTAATTAGTCATTTATAGATACACTTTGCTATATTACGTGTTATAGATATCTTTTATGTTTTTATAAAATGTATTTTATGTATTTAAGCTGTTGTATTCATTAATACAACCAAAAAAATAGGCGTAAAAACTGGAATTCCAGCTAAGTTTGACATGTATGTAGTTGTATTCAAGCGGCATTAACGTTAAATACAGAAGGTTAAACTGGTTAAAAACGGAAGGAAATCAAATCACATGATATTCTCCTAATTTAACTCCACGAACTAAGGAAATCAAATCACATGATATTCTCCTAATTTAACTCAACGAACTAAAACGATCCCTCATTAATCTGTATTTGAAAGATACATAATAAAGATTATAGCTGAATAAAGAGAAATACATATGAATAATACAGTTGAGTAGAACTGTATACAGTTGAATACAACAAAATACAACTTAATTCATCTGAATAAAACACTTGAATACAACAAAATACAACTGAATACAGCTGAATAAAACTCTTGAATGCAACAAAATACAACTAACTTCTGCTGAATAAAATAGTTAAATACAACTGATTAAAACTGAATACAAGAGAATACGCATAACTTTTTAATACATCTAAAATATATAAATTAATGCTACTGAATACATGTGAATACAACTGAAATATACATTCGAATACAACTGAATACAAATAGGCGATTTGGGCGATCTAGAGAGAGAAGCAGCCTGATGGCTTGGCCGGCCGGCGGCCAGCCATTAATTCTAGTTGGTCAGCCCCTTAACACATCTGCCCAACCTCCTACAACAACTACAAACAATCCCCAACCCTCAAATCCCACAAACGAAACCATGAATTACGCAAAAGCTATGAACCCTACTTCAACGACCACTGCCAAGCAGAATCGAGCCGCTACAGTTGAACCAATTGCTCTTCGTCTATCAAAATCAACGAATTAAACTTACCCTAGGCGATTGTAATGGAGTGATAATGGAGGAGAATTAGAGAATTTGAGTGGGAGGAGAGGTATGAATCGTGGGTTGAGGGAGAAAGAGTAAAGTGTATGCAAAAAGAGAGAGAACGTGGTTAGTCAATTTTACTGTGATTATGTGAGAGAAAAGATTAAAAAGGAGAGAGAAAAATATTATTTAGCATATATGGTGCCTTAAATGTAGGATGTAACTATAATTAGATATTTGGCTATAAAGTATAAAAGGTATCTATAGGATGTAATATTTTAAAATGGTATTTATTTAAAATAAATAGGGTACTAAGGTTTTCTATAGGGTGTAAAAATTTCTATTTTTTATAGCTCATTCTAACCCATTAAGCATCCCAAATACAACTCATGAAACTCACCAAAAATAAAGGAATCTCAACCCAACTTATCTAGAAATTTATTTAGTTGCTCCAATTTTACTTTTTTTTTTGTATTTCAATTTTCTTTCCTTTTGTTTTTCGGTATCACCCACCCCTACTCCCCCAGTGCAAACCCCCTCTCAAAATTTTTTTTTTTATTTTTTATTTTCAATTTTCTGTTTTTTTGTTTTCCTGTACCACCCACGCGCAATCCCCCTACCCCCGGCGCAATCCCCTCCAATTTTTTTTTGTACTTTTAATTTTCTGCACCACCCACCCACCCCCACCCCCACCCGCAAAATATTTTCAGCTTACACATTTTAAGGTAAAAGGTTTTTTATGCAAGATGAGCATGATTCTAAAACATGGGTCAAGTTGGGCGGGTTGGGTTATGAACCATTGTTTAGCCCATTTTGACCCAGCCCATCTTAGCCCAAGTACACTTTGGACTGTGTTGGATAATAACTCATTTATTGACCTAACTCATCTTGATCCGCCCAAATTTAGTCCAATCCACCCATTTGCCACCCCTAACATGAACCAATCAATAGTTTACAAACAGTTATTGGATTTAATTATACAAGATAAGTACCTTGGTAATTAAAACCAATGGTGAATTATAACTACCATTCCTACTACCAATGGACTTTTGAGAGAGTTCATAGGACATTAAGACCAATCTCAAAGGTCATTAGGACTCAGTTGCTGTCATTGAAACATAACAGAATTTTGAAGCGAATGAAAATCAGACATGTTATTATAGTGCTAGGCTTGATATTACGGTCAAAGTGGATAGATGATCAAAGATCAAATTTGTAGAAATTCATCAGTAATAGCATTGATTATTTACTGTATATCCTCGGACTATGTATCCACTAATTTTGTGTTCAACGACTGCCTTCCACATAAGTGGCCTAACGCATACATATCTCTATGAAAGAAAACGCAAAAGGAGACCAGTTGTTTTTCTCGCACAAGTTCTATGCACTCATGATAATATGCATTTTCTTTTACATAATTATTCATGAGAAGTGAAATTAGTTAGCCTTGTGTCTCATAGTACGTGTCATGTTTTTTTACACGTTCTTTTAAAAATATTAATTAAAAAATAAATTAGACTATTATACTCTTATTACTTCCTCCGGTCCATAATAAGTGATCAATTTGTCTTGAACATACCCATTAAGAAAATACTAAATTCTAAACAAAAATAATTAGTGTGACTAAACTACCTTTAATTAAATGTTGCAGCATAATTTAATGTAAGGAGTAAAAGACTTTTTAGGAATACGTACATAAGGGTAATTTTAGAAAAAGAAATTGAATTTCTTCTTAATTATATAAATAAATGGAAACTTATTTTGGATCAAAATAAAAAGATAAATTTGTCACTTATTGTGGACCGGAGGGAGTAATTAGTACTTACTCCCTCGGCCGTCTCATATTAACCGTCATGGTTACAAAAAATAGTTGTCTCAAATTATTTGTCATTTTAGAAGTTCAAGACTAAATTGATCGTTTTTTCCCTTTTTTACCCTTAGTAATAATTGTTTTTGGAGATGGAGATAACACATAAATAGTAAATATTCAATGAAAAGAGATTATATCTTAAGACATAAATAAGGGTAAAATAGTCCAATCACTTTCCTAATTGATATTTTTTAAGGGACGTGTAAAAGAAAAACACGACACATAATATGAGACAGAGAGAATAATAAAGGAAAATTTTCATAAAGTACTATCTTTTAGTAATAATTAGCCATCTATAAATATCATTTCCTACATTACGGATTATAGATACCTTTTATGTGGTTATGAGATGTATTGGATGTATTTAAGCTATTGTATTCATGAATACAATAGCAAAAATAGGCGTGAATCAGGGAAGTCCAGCTAATCAGTTGTTGTATTCGAGTGTATTCGACTGTATTCATGGAGTGAAACATGGGATTACAGCTGGATAGATTATTGTATTCGACTGTATTCACGACATGAAATGGGAGATTACACTGTTTTTAAAAGGGAAAGTGAATCAATTAACATAATAGACTCCTAATATAACTCAACAAACTAAATTATAACACACAAAATTTGTATTTCCTTGTATAAAAAAGATTCTCAACCGAAAAATACCCTAAAAACATAGCAATCTTCAGAGAAATTATATAATACATCTGAATACATAAATTATATTAATTAAAAAAAACTTATAAATACATTCATGGCATATAGCGAGACAGTGAATACAATAAAATACATAGAATACAACGGGATACATTGAAATACAAATGAGAAAAAACCTGAACTCGGTTACTTCAGCAGCGGAAGCGAACACAGCGCTCACGCCGATCATGATGATGTCGTTTCTCCTAGTTGTGATAAACATGAACTCGGTTACTTCAGCAACGGAAGCGAACACAGCGCTCACGTCGATCTTGATGATGTCGCTTCTCCTAGTTTTGCCGATCTCGTTTTCGGTTATCCTGAAAACAATGGCCAAAGCGATCTCGATTTGTACCGTAATGTATTGGCATCTTGTATTGCTAAGGCATTGGAAGTGTTTTCATGTGCAAAATCGAATAAATCGATACTCTAGAGGAATGTAATGGCATATTTGAGAAATTTTGGTTACAATGCGGCGGCATGCAAGACAAAATGAGAGAGTTCGGTGGACTTGGCAGTTGTCGGATGCGGGAGCCGGAGCAATTTCGGAGGAGGAGATTGGAAATTTTAATGGGATGGGGAAGATAATGGGATGTATCAAAGTAGAGATAAAAAGAAAATAGTGTAACTGATTAGCGTATTTAATGGCTTAGGGCTAGGAAGTAACCAAAATTAAATATTTTGCTATAAACCTTAAAAGGTATCTATAGAATATAATTTTTTTAAATGGTATTTATTTAAAATAAATAAGGTATTAACCTTTGCTACAGAAGGTAAAAATTCCAATAATAAATAAGACCATAACGTGTTATACCATGCGAATTTAGATCGGTATTGTAAATAATTTAGTCAAATGTATACAAATTTTTTTTTAATTTTTTTATTTATTAAAAACGCTTAAAGTTGCAACTTGCACTGAGGAGGCCAATATAGGCCATTATAAGAGGCAGAGGAATACCGGACATACAGTAAACATTAACACTTGCTAAAATCCTAGTCCATGATGTAAATTAATTATGACCAAAAAAAAAAAAAAACTTGTTTGTTCATATTCCACAACAACCAATGAGCAGATATGTTGGACTTTTCATCTTATAACTTATTGCAAATGATGTAAAATCTATATTTATATTATCTACTTTTGTTGTTGAACAACCAATTATCACCTTGACAGCTTGACTAGCAATTACAATATTTAATTCAGAAGAAATTTATAGTAATGCAGGTCTAGTAGCCTGGGTGTTTGTTGGTCGGTAAGGTACGATATTTAGACATTTCGGTTCGGTATTTGGTTTCTTAAAATGCTATATCAATACCGTACCTAATTAAATTCAGTATGGTTCGGTTTTTCTCCTTTTGATTTCGGTTTATTCGGTTTGGTAACTTTGGTTTATTCGATTTGAATGCTAACTGGTGCATAGAGTCATAGACTGTAATATTCTTAATTAAAAATTTAAAAAATACAAAACTAAAAACGTTTGCTAACAAAAAGTTTGTCCAAAATCAGCAAGTATCAATCCTAGGGGAGAAAATTGTACATAAAGGAATAAATTTGATCATTAGAAATGTCTTGTTACTTGCTTAGAGTTAATTAAAAAACTAAAAAAATAAAGAAAAGTAAAATTTTAGATTTTATATATTTATGTTATAATTAATAATATGTGTATTGTTTAATATAATATATATTTTGGTACGATATTAGTATTTCCGTATTTTATTTTAAAATATCAAATACCATACGTAATACCAGTTTGTTTTAAAACTTAAACCAAATACAAGACAAAAAAATCAATTATCAAATATCGAAATCAAAATTTTTGATTTCGATATGTCAATTCGATATTTACCAAATTATGCATGCCCCTAGGTCTAGCCCATCACCCTAGTCATTTTTGCACCTAGGTGACTATATTTCTGGTTGAATCAAAACATTTAAGTCGCTAGGAATTCATTCTAATAATTAACCGCAGGATCCCATGTTACTGAAAATCTATTCGAGAGCGATAGAAGATTAGCTCTCTAATATTTGCAACAAATTAAAAACAGCAGAAATCAATACATGGTGAAGGACAATTGTCACGATCCGGATTTTCCATCTTCGGGAATTGTGATGACGCCTACTTATGAAAGCTAGGCAAACCAATTATTAAGGTTCTACACAGTAACAATCAATCTCAAACAGTAATAAACAGAATCTAAACTTAAACAGTTGATAAATGCAGAAGAGTTATAACATGATCAATAAACCAATACAAGTCTACCCACGGATTTGGTGTCACAACTTCACGAACATCTACGAGTTACAACAAATACTGGTCTGAAAAGAAAGTACAACTGTTCTCGGAAAAGAAAAGAGACAGCAGAAAGCTAAACAGGGAAGGGGGACTTTAGGCTCTGCGGACGCCAACAGATCTACCTTGGTCTCCCTGGACTGAAGGCAGCTACCTCAGCTACTCACCGGGTCCGATACCGAAATCTACACAAAAAAGTGCAGAGTGTAGTATCAGTACAACCGGCCCTATGCACTGAGTAAGTGTCGAGCCTAACCTCGGCGAAGTAGTGACGAAGCTAGGACACGGGAATCACATATACCTGTGCAGATAAATCATATACAGACAGAAACATAATAACAGAAATCAACAGAATAAGGTGGGAAGGGGACATGCTGCGGGGAATATCAGATTCTAACAATAAGCCAATAAAGAAGCATCAATAAAGTAGCATAATGAACATCATAGCTAAATCAACAAAATAATGAAACGGTAACACGTACACGACATCGCCCTTCGTGATTTTACTCTCATCCTCACCATATGAAACAATAGAATGTCACGGCATCACCCTTCGTGCATTAACTCTCAAATCATAGCACGACATTATCCTTCGTGAATTAACACTCATAATATCGGCATGGCATCACCTTTCGTGCATTGCATTCATTCACAAATATTATGCACGACATCACCCTCCGTGTTTTTCACTCTTCCTCACCCAAATAATAGAAACAGTATGTCCCAGCAAGGAAAACAACAATATCAACAATAACATCCCGACAAGGGATTAAGCTATAACCAATCTCGTTTTAAATAATTACTTTACAAGAATGAAACTCTACTTGTGCCAATTCTCAACGATAGACAATTACCACGAACTTTCATAAGCATTATTCAACATTAATAATCATCAGATTGAGCATGATCAATACATATTAGAGTCACAAACACATGATATAAGACTCAGGGGCATGCTTGACACCAACATATATGTACTCGTCACCACACCTATACGTCATACTCGATACAACCACATAGCAAATAGACCACAACTCCTATTCCCTTAAGCTAAGTTTAGGCCAAACACTTACCTCGATTCCACGAACAAGATTAAGACCTCTCGGTTCCACTTCCAATTCGCTTGTATCTAGTCACAATTTACTTAACGATATCAATAAATGCTAAATAAACCAATTCTAATGCATGAAAATAGTTTTTTAATGATCTCTCCAAAAGGTCAAAAATCGACCCCGGACCAGCTTGGTCAAAACCTGAAGTTCGAACTGAAACCCGATCACCCATTTACTCACGAATTCAAATATGTAATTAGTTTTTAAATTGGACCTCAAATCGAGGTCCAAATCCCCAAAATTTAAAAATCCTAACTTCTACCCAAAAACACCCAATTTCCCGTGAAAAACCCTTGAAAGTTTAGGGTTTGAAAAATGGATAAAATCCCGTAAAAATTCCCACTTAACAGGTCTCAGATATCGCAATTGCGACCAGGGTTCGCAATTGCGAACCCTTTGGAATCCTGTCATTTTCGCAATTGCGAAGGAAAAGGTCGCATTTGCGATTGGCATGCTTCGTAATTCTCGCCCAGTGTTTGCATTTGCGAAGAGGGCCTGCCCAGACTTGGTTCACATTTGCGATGCTGGGTCGTATTTCCCAAACCTGAGCACTTCGCATTTGCGAAGCCTGATCTCGCAATTGCGTGATCAGAGGCCTGTTACACAGCTGCAATATACCAACAATTTTCATAAGTCCAAATTCACTCTGTAGTCTATCCAAAACTTGACCGAGCCCTCGAGGCTCCAAACCAAAAATGTACGCAAGTCTAAAAACATCATACGGACTTGCTCGTGCGATCAAATCATCAAAATAGAATCAACAACTACGAATTTAACCTCAATTTCATGAAATTCCTTAAGAACATCAAAATTTCCATTTTTTTCCTATAGGTCCGATTTATACCAAATGAACTCTGATCCTTACCAAATTTTATAGATTCGACTTAATTATTATTTTAGACTTGTACCGGGCTTCAGAACCAAAATACGGACCCGATACCATCAAGAACACGCATCATTTTATTTCTAAAAGTCTTTATATTTTCCAGCAGATAATTTTCTTTAAAAATTCTTTTCTCGGGCTTGGGACCTCAGAATTCAATTCCGGACATACGCCCAAGTCCCATATTTTACTACAGACCCTACGGGACCGTCAAATCATGGGTCCGGGTTCGTTTACCAAAAATGTTGACCAAAGTCAATTTTAACTCATTTTAATGGCCAAATTCATTATTCTTCTAAAATTTCATATAAAAGCTTTTCCGAAAACATGCCCGAACTGCGCACGCAAATTGAGGTGAAACAAAAGGAGGTTTTCAAGGCCTCAGAATGCTGTTTTAACTTCTAAAATAAGAGATGACCTTTAGGGTCATCACATTCTCCACCTCTAAAACAGTCGTTCGTCCTCGAACGGACACAAAAAAGTACCTGAGTCGGTGAAAAAATAAGGATAACGGCTCTACATATTGGACTTGGACTCCCAGGTCATTGCCTCAACAGGCTGACCCCTCCACTGCACACAAACTGAAGGGAAATTCTTTGATCTCAACTGACGAACCTGCCGGTCTAGAATAGCTAGCAGCTCCTCCTCATAGGTCAAGTCTTGTCCAACCGGACAGTGCTGAAGTCTAACACGTGTGATGGATCGCCGTGATACTTTCGAAGCATGGACACATAAAACATGGGGTGCACAGTTGATAAATTCGGCGGCAACGCAAGTCTGTAAGCCACTTCTTCCACTCGATCAAGAATCTCAAAAGGACCAATAAATCTAGGGCTTAACTTGCCCTTCCTCCCAAATCTCATCACGCCCTTCATGGGCGACACCCGAAGCACCACTCTCTCTTCGACCATGAATGCCACATCACGAACCTTGCGGTCGGCATAACTCTTTTTCCTGGACTAAGCTATACGAAGCCTATCCTGAATGATCTTAACCTTATCCAAGGCATCCTGTAATGGATCTGTACCCAACAACCGAGCCTCTCCTAGATCAAACCATCCAACCGGCGATCGACACCGCCTACCATATAATGCCTCATAGGGAGCCATCTGGATGCTTGACGGTAGCTATTGTTGTAGGCAAACTCTGCTAATGGCAAAAACTGATCTGACGAACCTCTAAGGTCAATAACACATGCTCGGAGCATATCCTTCAAAATCAGAATAGTACGCTCGGACTGTCCGTCCGTCTGAGGATGAAATGTTGTGCTCAACTCGACCCGAGTACCCAACTCACACTGAACTACCCTCCAGAAATGCGAGGTAAACTACATACGTCGGTCAAAAATAATATACACAGGCACACCATGAAGCCGAACAATCTCCCGGATATAAATCTCTACCAACCGCTCAGAAGAATAGGAAATTACCACAGGAATGAAATGCGCTGACTTAGTCGGCCTATCCATAATAACCCACACTGCGTAGAACTTCCTCTGAGTCCGTGGGAGTCCAACAACAAAGTCTATAGTGGTACGCTCCCTCTTCCACTCTGGAATTATAATCTTCTGGAACGAACCACCAGGTCTCTGATGCTCGTACTTTACCTGCTGACAATTCAAACACCGAGCTACATAGGCAACAATGTCCTTCTTCATTCTTCTCCACCAACAATATTGCTGCAAGTCCTGATATATCTTAGCGGTGCCCGGATGAATAGAATACCGTGAACTATGGGCCTCCTCTAGGATCAGCTCACAAAGTCCATCCACATTAGGCACACAAACTCGACCCTACATCCTCAAAGCTCTATCATCTCCGACTATAACCTGCTTGGAACCTCCATGCTGCGTTGTGTCCCTAAGGACAAGCAAATGAGAATCATCATACTGCCGATCTTGGATATGCTCAAATAATGAAGAATGAACGACTGTGCAAGCTAGAACACGACTGGGATCAGAAACATCCAACCTCACAAATTGATTGGCTAAGGCCTGAACATCCAAAGCAAGCAGTCTCTCACCGACCGGAATATACGCAAGACTGCCCATACTGGTTGACTTCCTACTCAAAGCATTGGCCACTACATTGGTCTTTCCCGGATTTTACAAGATGGTGATATCAAAGTTTTTCAATAGCTCCAACTACCTCATTTGCCTCAAATTTAGTCCTTCTGCTTGAACAAGTATTGCAAGCTCTTGTGATCCATGAACACCTCACACGACACGCCATATAAATAATGCCTCCAAATCTTCAGCGCGTGAACAATGGCCTCTAGCTCCAAATTATGAACTGCATAATTCTTCTCGTGGATCTTCAACTGTCGTGAAGCATATGCAATAATCTTGCCATTCTGCATCAACACCGCACCAAGTCCAATACGAGATACATCACAATACATTGTATATGGTCCTGAACCTGTAGGTAATACCAACACCGGCATCGTAGTCAAGGCTATCTTGAGCTTCTGAAAGCTCGCCTCACACTCGTCCGACCACCTGAACTGGGCACCCTTTTGGGTCAACCTAGTCATAGGGGCTGCAATAGATGAAAACCCCTCCACAAACCGACGGTAATAGCCCGCCAAACCTAAGAAACTCCAGATATCTGTAGCTTATGTGGGTCTAGGCCAGTCCTTGACTGCCCCAATATTCTTAGATCCACATGAATACCCTCTGCTGATACAACATGACCTAATAATGAAACTGAACTCAACCAAAACTCACATTTTGAAAACTTAGCATATAACTGACTGTCCCTCAGAGTATGGAGAACAACTCGAAGGTGCTGCTCATTCTCCTCCGGCTGCGGGAATAGATCAAAATGTCATCAATAAAGACAATCATGAAGGAATCCAAATAATGCTTGAACACTCGATTCATCAAATCCATAAAAGCTGCTAGGGCATTTGTCAACCCAAACGACATCACTAAGAACTCATAATGCCTATATCGAGTGCGAAAACTTGTCTTAGGGATATCGAATGCCCTAATCCTCAACTGATGGTATCCAGATCTCAAATCAATCTTCAAAAATTCTTTGGCATCCTGAAGCTGATCAAACAAATCATCGATCCTCGATAATGGATACTTATTCTTGATTGTGACCTTGTTCAACTGCCGATAGTCTATGCAAATCCTCATCGATCCGTCCTTCTTCTTAACAAACAACACCGGTGCACCCCAAGGCGAGACACTAGGTCTAATAAAGCCTTTATCAAGAAGGTATTGCAATTGTTCTTTCAATTCTTTTAACTCTGGTAGGGCCATACGATATGGCGGGATAAAAATGGGCTGAGTGCCCGGAGCCAAATCAATGCGAAAGTCAATATCACTGTTAGGTGGCATTCCCGACAGGTCTGAAGGAAATACCTCTGGAAACTCACGAACAACAGGCATAGAATCCATCGAAGGAACCTCAGCACTAGAATCACGAACATACACCAAATAAGCCAAACACCCTTTTTCAACCACACACCGAGCCTTTATGTAAGAAACTACCCTACTGACAGAATGATTGGGAGTCCTCTCCACTCCAATCGAGGAACATTCGGCAAGTCTAAGGTCACAGTCTTGGCATGACAATCCAATACAACATGATAAGGGGATAACCAGTCCATCCCTAAAATAACATCGAAGTTTACTATATCAAGAAGTAAGAGATCTACACGGGTCTCAAAACCCCCAATAATAACTACACACGAGCGATAGACTCGATATACAACAATAGAATCACCCACCGGTGTAGACACATATATAGGTGCACTCAATGAATTACGAGGCACAACCAGATAAGGGGCAAAATAAGATGACACATAGGAATATATAGACCCCAGATCAATAGAACTGAGGCATCTCTACTACAAACTGAAATTGTACCAGTGATCACTGCATCGGAGGCCTCAACCTCAGGTTTGGGTGGAATAGCATAACATCGGGGCTGGTCACCACCACTCTGAACTACATCCCGAGGACGGCCTCCTGCTGGCTAGCCTCCACCTCTAGCTTTCTGACCTCCACCTCTAACCCCTCGGCCCCTACCTCTAGCTGGCTACGCAGGCGGTGGAACACTCGGTGCCTAAACCATGGCTCGAGAACCTTGATGCTGAGAACTGTTCGGCGCTCGAGGGCAAAATCTAGCAATATGCCTTGTATCGCCACAAGTATAACAAGCCCTCGGTTGCTGAGACTGCTGACCCTAACGGCCTGAGTAACCACCCTGAAAACTCTAGAGCCGCAGTGCAATGATAGGAGCTGGTGGTGCACTGTAAGGTAACTGGTCAGAATACTGCATATGAGAACCACAACCACCTAGAGCACCGTGAGAAGCCTGAAGTGCTAAATGAAACGACTTGGGAGAATGGCCCCTACCAAATGAATCCCTGCCTCCAGATGAGGCACCACCGAACCTGCCTGAATGACGGGGCCTCTTATCAGACCCCTAGCCACTCCCCTATGATAGAACCATCTTAACTCTCCTAGCCACATTGGCTGCATCCTGAAAAGAAATCTCGCTCCATGTCTCCTTAGCCATCTGCAATCGAATCAGCTAAGCGAATCCCTCAATGAACCTCCTCACCCCCTCTCTCTCTCGGTGGGAAGTATGATAAGAGCATGATGGGGGCAAGGCAATGAATCTGGTCTCGTACTGAGTAACGGTCATAGAACCCTGCTGGAGGCGCTCAAACTGCCTCCGATAGCTCTCTCTCCGAGTGATACATAGAAACTTCTCCAAAAATATCTAAGAGAATTGATCCCAAGTCAAAGCCGGTGACCCAACTGGTCTAGCCAAACAATAATCCCTCCACCAAGTCTTGGCAAAACTCGATAGACGAAAACCAGCAAAGTCGACCCCATTGGTCTCCACTATCCCCATGTTCTGAAGAACCTCGTGACAGCTGTCCAAATAGTCCTGGGGATCCTCTGAAGACATACCACCATAAGTAGTAGTGAAGAGCTTGGTGAACCTATCCAACCTCCACAAGGCATCAACAAACTTAGCTGCACCATCACCGATATGAGCCACAACACCCGGCTGAACTACCCCAACTGGCTGAGCTACTGGAGTCTGAAACTGGGGAGCCATCTGCTCCGGAGTGCGAGTAGCGGGAGTCTGTGCTCCTCCCCCAGCCTAAGAGTCGGCTGGTGCTACATGAAGTAAGCCTGCATGGGCAACACTCTCCATAAGGCCCACTAGACGGACCAAAGCATCCTGGAGTATCGGGGTAGCGATGAACCCCTCTAGGACCTGAGCTGGCCCTGTTGGAATGGCCTGGGCTGGAGCCTCCTCCTCAAACTCTACTTGAGGCGCCGCTGCTGGAGCTGATGCTCTGGGCTGAGCCCTACCCCTGCCTTGGCCTCATCCTCTGCCCCTCATAGGAGCTTCCACTGGGGGCTCCAACTACTGATTAGCGGATGAAGAAGCACGTGTTCTCGCCATCTGCGAAAGAATAGAGTAGAAGTTCAATTAGCATTGAGAAGTCAAATCGCACAACAGAGAAGAATAGATGTGAAGTTATTCCTAAATTGTGTAGCCTTTGGGGGATAAGCACAGTCGTCTTTGTACCGATCCCTCAGACTCTACTTAGCTTTTTCGTGAATTGTGAGACCTAAGAAACCTAGAGCTCTGATACCAACTTGTCACGACCCGGATTTCTCACCTTCGGAGGTCGTGATGGCGCCTATTCGTGAAAGCTAGGAAAGCCAATTATTAGGATTCTACACAGTAACAATCAATCCCAAACAATTATAAATAGAATCTAAAGTTAAACAGTTGATAAATGCGGAAGAGTTATAACATGATCAATAAACCAATACAAGTCTACCCACGGATCTGATGTCACAACTTCACGAACATCTACGATTTACTACAAATACCGGTCTGAAAAGAAAGTACAACTGTTCTCGGAAAAGAAAAGAGACAGCAGAAAGCTAAATAGGAAGGGGGACTTCAGGCTCTGCAGACGCCAGCAGATCTACCTTGGTCTCCCTGGGTTGAAGGCAGCTACCTCAGCTACTTATCGAGTCCCGTACCGAAATCTACAAAAAAGAGTGCAGAGTGTATTATCAGTACAATCGACCCCATATACTGAGTAAGTGTCAAGCCTAATCTCAGCGAAGTAGTAACGAGGCTAGGACACGAGAATCACATATACCTGTGTAGATAAATCATATACAGACAGAAACATAATAACAGAAATCAACAGAATAAGGTGGGAAAGGGACGTGCTGCGGGGAATATCAGATTTTAACAATAAGCCAATAAAGAAACATCAATAAATGATCATAATGAACATCATATCTAAATCAACAATATAATGAAACGGTAACACGTGTACGACATCACCCTTCGTGATTTTACTCTCATGCTCACCATATGAAACAATAGAATGACACGGCATCACCCTTCGTGCTTTACCTCACATAATCATGGCACGACATCACCCTTCATGTATTAATCCTCACAATATCGGCACGGCATCACCCTTCGTGCATTAACTCTCAAATCATGGCACGACATTATCCTTCGTGCAATAATACTCATAATATCGGCATGTCATCACCCTTCGTGCATTACACTCATTCACAATATTATGCACGGCATCACCGTTTGTGCTTTTCACTCTTCCTCACCAAAAAAATAGAAACAATACGTCCCGGCAAAGGAAATAACAATATCAACACGAATGTCCCGGCAAGGGAATCAACAATACCATCCCGGCAAGGGATTCAGCTATAACCAATCTCGTTTTCAACAATTACTTTACAATAATGAAACTCAACTTGTGCCAATTCTCAACGATAGACAATTACCATGGACTTTCATAAGCTTTGTTCAACATAAATAATCATCAGATTGAGCATGATCGATACATATTAGAGTAACAAAATCATGATGTAAGACTCACGGTCATGCTTGACACCAACGTATAGGTACTCGTCACCACACCTATACGTCGTACTCGATACAAACACATAGCAAATAGACCACAACGCCTATTCCCTCAAGCTAAGGTTAGGCCAAACATTTACCTCGATTCTACGAACAAGATTAAGCCTCTATTACCACTTTACCTCTCGGTTCCACTTCTAATTCGCTTATATCTAGTCACAATTTACTTAACGATATCAATAAATGCTAAATAAACCAATTCTAATGCATGAAAATAGGTTTTCTAATGATTTCCCCAAAAAGTTAAAAATCGACCCCGGACCCGCTAGGTCAAAACCCGAAGTTCGAATCAAAATCCGATCACCCATTCACTCACGAATTTAAATATGTAATTAGTTTTGAAATCGGACCTCAAATCGAGGCCCAAATCCCCAAAATTTGAAAATCCTAACTTCTACCCAAAAACACCCAATTTCTCATGAAAAGCCCTTGATTCTGAAATGAAATCATGTAAAAAGATGCTATAGATTGAAGAAAATAAGTTAGAAATTACTTGCTAATGATTTGGGGAAGAATCTTTCTTTGGAAAATAGCCCAAGAGAGTTTAGGGTTTGAAAAGTTTTGAAAAATGGATGCAACCCCGTCAAAAATCCCACTTAACAAGTCTTAGATGTCGCAATTGCGACCAGGATTCGCAATTGCGAACCCTTTGGAATCCTGTCATTTTCGCAGTTGCGAAGGAAAAGGTCGCATTTGCGATGGGCAGGCTTTGCAATTCCCGCCGAGTGTTCGCATTTGCGAAGAGGGCTTGCCCAAGCTTGGTTCGCATTTGCGACACTAGGGTCGCACTTCCCAAACCTAAGCACTTCGCATTTGCTAAGCCTGATCTCCCAATTGCGAGATCAGAGGCTTGTTATACAGCTGCAACATATCAGCAATTTTCCTAAGTCCAAATTCACTCCGTAGCCTATCCAAAACTCACGCGAGTCCTTGGGGATCCAAACCAAACATGCTCGCAAGTCTAAAAACATCATACGGACTTGCTCGTGCGATCAAATCATCAAAATAACATCAAAAATTACGAATTTAACCTCAATTTCATGAAATTCCTTTAAAACATCAAAATTTCCATATTTTTCAACTATAGGTCCGATTTATACCAAATGAACTCCGATCCTTACCAAATTTCACATATTCGACTTAATTATTATTTTAAACTTGTACCGGGCTCCAGAACTAAAATACGGACCTGATACCATCAAGAACATGCATCATTTTATTTCAAAAAGCCTTTATATTTTCCAGTAAATAATTTTCTTTAAAAAAAAATTTCTCGGGCTTGGGACACCGGAATTCGATTTCGGGCATATGCCCAAGTCCCATATTTTACTACGAACCCTACGGGACCGTCAAATCACGGGGCCGGATCTTTTTATCAAGAATATTGATCAAAGTCAATTGTAACTCATTTTACATGCCAAATTCATTATTCTTCTAAAATTTCACATAAAAGTTTTTCCGGAAATGCGCCCAGACTGCGCACACACATTGAGGTGAGACAAAAAGATATTTTCAAGGCCTCAAAATGCAGTTTTAACTTCTAAAATAAGAGATGACCTTTAGGGTCATCACAACAAAATATATCCTCAATACATGCTCTGTTGTATTCAGTCAGTATTTCTTTTCTTTTTCTTATCAGCTTGTTAGCATCTCGATTAATTTTATGGGGGTATCATTAGCTACCTCCTATTAGTAAGAGTGAATGTAGAGGGGGTTCCCCGGGTCACGTAAACCTATGTTTCCCTCCCTAGAAGATGTATAGTAACATTATATTTTCAAAAAAATATTTAAATATATATGTAAATACTCAAACTCAAAATTATATGATGTGATGGTAATAAGGTCCACCTCTTTAAATGAGATTAGGAGTCCAAATCTTATCTTTATCTTATTTTTTTCCCCCTAATTTTTCTAGAATTACGTTGGGCACATCCTATGGGAGATAGATATGCCTGCATGGTGTCACTTTTTGCATATTAATTAAGTACATTTTTTTCTTTTATTTTTTGGTTTGGTTTGTTCTTTCAAAAATTTCTAAGTCCGACATTTTGAAATTTTGTCACTGTAAAAGTTTGTATAATTAAACTAGATGTGTATATTAAATCTAGTAACAATGAATGATGTAGCTCGACACGGTATATATAAAAGTAAGAAACTATTATTTTGAAAAAAATAGTTTTGAACTTGTAATTCGAAAGGCGTAATGGGTGCAATAATAAGAACTAAAAGTTGAATCTGTAAAATTTATATTTTGGATCCACCTTTTGGTAATATTGCACCCATCTTCCCTAATTCTTTTATCTGCCTCTGCCCAGTAATATAGATACCAGAAACTCTATCCACAAGAATTTGAACAAATGAGAAGAAATCATATACTCTTGTGAGAAAGCACGAGAGAGAAATATTATTGCTTAATTAAAGTATAGTACAACTCTATTTATATATAGTGATTACATAATAATAGGTATCTACTTCACGTGACCAACTAATTAACACTCCCCCTCAAGCCGGTGCATATAAATCATATGTACCGAGCTTGCTACATATGTAATTAATACGAGAACCAGTAATAGACTTAGTGAAAATATCTGCTAGCTGATCATTCGACTTTACAAACCTTATAAAAATATCTCCTAAGAGTATCTTTTCTCTGACAAAGTGACAATCGATCTCAACGTGTTTATCCCTCTCATGGAATACTGGATTTGACGCAATATGAAAAGCAACCTGATTATCACATACCAGTTAAATGTTGTTGTTTTCTCCGAACTTCAACTCCTTGAGCAATTGCTTGACCCATACTAGCTCACATGTTGCCATAGCCATGGCCCGTTATTCGATTTCGGCACTAGATCAAGCAACTACATTTTGTTTCTTGCTCTTCCAAGAGACCAAATTCCCTCCTACTAGAACACAATATCCAAATGTAGAACGTCTATCAGAAGGTGATCCTGCCCAATTAACATTTGTGTACCCAACAATCTTCTCATGGCCTCGATCCTCGAATAGTAACCCTTTCCTGGAGCTGACTTTATATACCGAAGAATACGAACAACTACATCCCAGTGACTATCACATGGAGAATCCATAAACTGACTTGCAATACTCACCGGAAAAGAAATGTCAGGTTTAATCACTGTGAGGTAATTCAATTTGCCAACCAGCCTCCTATATCTTGTAAGATCTCTAAGAGGCTCCCCCTGTCCAGGCAGAAGCTTAGCATTTGGATCCATAGGATTGTCAACAGGTCTTTAGCCCATCATTCTAGTCTCCTCAAGAATGTCTAAGGCATACTTCCGCTGTAAAATAACAATACCTGAGCTAGACTAAGTGACCTCAATACCTAGAAAATACTTCAATATGCCCAAATCCTTAGTCTGGAAGTGCTGAAAGAGATGTTGCTTCAGATTAGTAATACCATCTTAATCATTGCTAGTAATAACAATATCATCAACATAAACCACTAGATAAATACACAGATTAGGAGCGGAATACTGATAAAACATAGAGTGATCAGCTTCACTATGAGTCATGCCAAACTCGTGAATAACTGTGCTGAACTTACCAAACCAAGCTCGATGACATTGTTTTAAACCATATAGTGACCTGCGCAATCAGCATACAAGAGCACTAGACTCCCGCTGAGCAACAAAACCAGGTGGTTGCTCTATATAAACTTCTTCCTCAAGATCACCGTGGAGAAAAGCATTCTTAATGTCTAACTGATAAAGAGACCAATTACATACAATAGTCATGGACAAAAAGAGACGAATGGATGCTACTTTAGCCACGGGAGAGAAAATGTAACTATAATCAACCCCAAAAATTTGAGTGTATCCTTTTTTCAACAAGACAAGCCTTAAGCCAATCAACCTGGCCATCCGGGCCGACTTTGACCGCATAAACCCAACAACAACCAACGGTAGACTTACCTGAAGGAAGAGGAATAAGCTCCCAAGTGCCACTCGCATATAAAGAAAACATCTCCTCAATCATAGCCTATTGCCATCCTAGATGAGATAGTGCCTCACTTGTAGACTTAGGGATAGAAACGGTGGACAAAGATGATATAAAAGCATAATGAGGTGATGATAGATGATGATAACTTAAACTGACATAATGGGGATTAGGATTAAGTTTGGGTAGTACACCTTTGAAGAGTGAAATTGGTTGACTAAGAGGAGACAAGTCCATAGTAGGTGCAGAATCTGATGTAGGACGTGAATCACTTGGGCCTGATGTTGGACGTCGACGATGATGATAAGTTAAGAGTGGTGGAGCTGCAGAAAGTTGAACTGGACTAGGTGGTGGAACTGGAGCTATAGGTGGTGGAGCTGTATGTGGTAGAGCTGCAACTGGAGCTGTAGGTGGTGGAGTTGTAGTTTTAGAGAAAGATGAATGGGAGATAGTGACTGAATCTCCAAAAGATGGAACTGGTAGCACCTCAGAAATATCTAAGTGGTTACTTGGACCTGTGAAGTATGATTGGGGTTTCAAAGAAGGTAACATCAGCAAACATAAGGTACCATTGGAGGTCAGGAGAATAGCATCGATACCCTTTTGCATTCTCGAGTAACCCAGAGAGGCGTTAACTTATTTTTTCTTGGAGTAAGGTTATGAACAAAACACGTGCTTCCAAATACATGGGGTGGAAGAGAGAACAAAGTTTAGTGGAGAAATAGGACAGATAATAGAATTTGATTCTGGATAGATGAAGATGGCATACGATTAATAAGATAGCAAGATGTAAGAACTGCATCCCCCTAAAAATGTAACAGAACATGAGATTATATGAGTAGGGTACGAGCAGTTTCAATAAGATGTCTATTCTTTCTTTCAGCTACCCCATTTTGTTGAGATGTGTACGGACAAGATATTTGATGAATAATCCCCTGAGAGTTCATAAACTGTTGAAATGGGGAAGACAAATACTCTAGCGCATTATCACTACGAAATATGCAGATAGAAACCCCAAATTGATTTTGAATTTCAGCGTGGAAGGTCAGAAAAATAGAAAACAACTCGGACCTATTTTTCATCAAAAATATCCAAGTGCACCTGGAATAATCATTAATGAAACTGACCAAGTAGCGGAATCCCAAGGTAGAACTGACCCGACTAGGACCCCAAACATCTGAATGAACTAAATTGAAAGGTAACTCTGCTCGATTATCAAGACGCCGAGGGAAATGGGAGCCGGTATGCTTACCGAGCTGACATGACTCACACTCGAGAGTGGACAAGTGAGATAAACCATGTACCATTTTCTGAAGTTTTGACAAACTGGGATGTCCCAACCATTTATGTAATAAATTTGGTGAATCGGTAACAGACAAGTTATTGAAAGAAGACAATATGTGAGTCCATGTGAGTTTGCAAGGATAAGGTAATAAAGTCCATCTGATTCACACCCGGTTTAAGTGATTTGTCTAAACGACTAACGACTATGAGATTAAAAGGACTATTGGGAACATAAAGAATTGAATCTAAAGGTAAGGAAGGAAGTGAGCTTGCTTGACTTATTGCAGTTGCCATGGTTTGAGACCCATTGTCCATTGTGCCTGTTGGAAGAGATTGAGAATACGAAATACTAGTGAAAAGAGATTTGTTACCAGAAATATTATCAGATGCACCTGAATCAATGACCCAAGACTCAGAGGTTAAGATTGGGATACACAAGTCACGCTACTATCTGTTTGAACAATAGAAGCTATCCCTGAAGATGTATGTTTACATGTTTTGTACTGAAGAAACTCAATATAATCTGGTAAAGAAACCATCTGGATTGAATCCAACGGATTGTGAGTTAAAGGCTTTTGATACGAATGCCATTACAATGTTACGCCGGAGAATATAAAAGTGGTCAGAATTTGATTTAAACTTGAATGAAAAGACTCGGGATAACCCTCTGAGTAATCTGTCCCAAAAAAGTTTCGTCGGAAAAATCATTGTAGCTGCCAGAAAATCAATGTAGTTGCCGAAAAATCTCAAAGTGATCGGAATAAAAAGAAAAAGGTATGGGTAAAC
The DNA here is from genome assembly GCF_000393655.2 of Nicotiana sylvestris. Lineage (NCBI taxonomy): Eukaryota > Viridiplantae > Streptophyta > Magnoliopsida > Solanales > Solanaceae > Nicotiana > Nicotiana sylvestris. The sequence continues at coordinate 87,639,900 of NC_091063.1, forward strand.
TCCGAATTATTGTGCAACCAAGTTGTCTTGAAGAAGCTTGGCCAAAAAATAGCCAGAGAAGCACGCACGCGCCGACACGTGGGTAGGCGCGCTGGCGCATGGTGTGAGCACGTGATTTTTGCCCTACAAGAACTACTCCCAAAATTCAAAATAAGATAGTTTTGTGTTGCTTGTGATTTATTGGTATTTGTCTGTGCATGTTTATTTTTTACTTTAATTAAGAAAAATACAAAAATATGTGTTACATGTGCATTTAGGATTTAATTTTACAATTAGGAATTAATTAAACAATATTTGGATTTGCGAGAATGAAAATCACAAAAAATATGTACTTGACATTTTTTAGCATTTAATCTCCAATTGTGTGATTTTATTTTGGTTGGTATTTATTGGTGATAATTGTTATTAGGAATTAATTAGTATTTTTTAATTGGTTTATAATTTAATTTAGAATTTTAGGAAAAGGAAACCGGACTGGGCCAAATTGGCCACAACCCAGTTCTCACCCAAAAAATCAGCCCAATACCCGCCCCAATCCAGTCCGTCTCTGGATATATCCAAACGACGTCGTATCTGGCCAATAAATCCAAGCCTTTTATTTGTTTTGATCGAACGGTCTAGATCACCCCGCCCATAACCCGTCTTTGACCCATTCCCTGTACCCGGTCTAACCCGATCCCCTCACAAAACCAAACGACGTCGTTTCTCATTAGTGAAGTAATCCAGGCCGTTGATTGTGAATGATCCAATGGCCAAGATCAAATCCCCACCCCACTATATATCCCTAAAACCTCACCCCACGCCCTCTAAGCCATACCCCCCCTTCGCCTTCGTCTCTAACCTAGAGACAGGCCCCAATACCCTCCGCCTTCAACCACCGCCCTCCGCCCACCGGAAATCGCCTCATGGCGGTTCTGGTGGTCCAAACAGCCCCAAAATTACACCACAGCCTCCCCACGACGTCCTCTTTCCAAATCCCGAATCAGTTTTCCTCGAATCAGTACCAGACATTTCGAATCTTAGATCGAAGAATCGAACCAAACCCTAATCCGTCCAATGACCACCAAGTTCACACCCCAGCTTCCCATCGACCTCCCCAACCTAACCCCTCTAACCATCACCCTCAAATCGTGGCCGACTGCTTCGAATCTTAGATCGAAGGCAAGACCTCAAACCTCAAACCTACCCAATCAGTCCCAAAGTTACACCACTGAACCACCTAGCTACCCCCGTCCCAAATCCCATCCCGGTTCTGTCCAAATCTTGTTAGAGCCTTTCGAATTTCAAATCGAAGGCAAACCCTAGAAGAACCAAACTTCAGACTGTGCACGAAGTTAAAAATTTGAGGTCTTAACCGACTTTGGTCGAGAACACTCGATTAAGGTCCGTTTTGGCTTCAAAATTCCAAGACGAAGTGTCAATGAGAACGGAGTTCATTTGGTTTCTGATTTTGAGGTATTTCGCCTCTTTTCCTTTTTCTTTTTTGATTGTTGTTTGTTGTTTGTCTAATTAGGTTTCGTTGCTATGTTCGTCAATCACTTCTTCCCCCCTCTTTCGGACCATTTTCTGGTCCAGATTTTCATCACTGTACTAATTGGATTTTATAGTTAATTGGATTTAGTTGAAATCGCTCGAACCCCTGTCTGTTTGGTTTCACTCTGGATTAGTTTCTTCTTTACATTGTTGAGCATTTCGAGTTAGGCAAGTTCAGTGAGTGATTGTATAAAACTGTGATCGTTTGATATTACTGTTGGTTCAAATTGTCTTATTATGTTATGTTTGATTCTTTCCTCTCCGTTGCCAATCAGTTTGTTGCATATGAATTCGTGATATTACAATGTTTCATTCATTTTTGTCTAGGTTTGGTTTAGAATTGTGAATGTAGTCAGTTATTCCCATATACATGTGCATCTTAGCAGTTTAATATCAGTTTGCTATTTGATCTAATCTGTGTAGTTTGAGTTGCTGTTTGATTTTGATTAAGGAAATTGGTTATAGCTGATGAGGTACAGGGAATTGGACTAGGATAGTAAATCACAGTAATGTCAGGGGTAATTTGGGGTTTAAAAGTTTGGCAAACGGTCTTGCTAGTGAGCTGTCAGTAAAGTACTTAATTAACCATTAATCTAATAGTTAGTGGGAAACAAAATATAATGGTATGTGGAGGCTTAAAAGGAATTGATTAAAATATAGCATTGCCCATACACCTTTGAATTAAACAATGAAATTAGACACTTAGTAGTGGCTGTCAGGGAATGTGATGGAAGAAACACATTTCTTAATGATTTAAGTGTTAAAACAGGCTGGAAAAGGGGTATGTCTGAGGGTATAAAAACAGGGCAGACCTGGAGGAATGGGGAGGTTTTTTGAGAGTTCTTTGAAGAGGCAGTCTCAGACAACATTTTAAAAAGCTAAGGCATTCAGTTTTTTAGAGTTCTGGAGAGTTTAAGAACAGAAAACCAAAAATATATTGTTTCATTGCATTCATAGGTGTAAGTCGAATTCTAGACAGTGATACTCATTGCTGAAGTGGTTCAGTAGTCTACTGATTAAGTTTTGGTTTAATTCAAACTCTATTGAGTCTGTTCGTTTTGATATTTGTTGTTGCTATTGGTTTTGCAACTTGTTCTGGGCTGTGGTCGAGTTGATTCTGGGTAAAAATTGGTCTGGAACTGCGATGGCTGCTGTTTGAATTCCTGGTTGTTGCTGTCTCTTCTGTTGCTAACTCCTCCTTCTACTCGATTATATTTCCAGGTACCTTGTTGTCTCTAATGCCTTGAAGTTTCATTCGATGTATCTGAATGATTATGAAATCAAATGACGAGGCACTGCTACCATATGAATTTGCTTCAGTATTTCACTATTAGTATAACTTGTAGTTATAGATTTCAAATACGCATTAGTAATTTCTGAAACTTGTCTTGTAATTAAACTAGAGAGACTGTGGATTATTGATTATATGACCATGAATCTGTACTGGACTGTATGAGCTACTCGGATTTGCTATAGTTAATTTAGTTAACTGTGACGTTAATGTGAAGGTGAATTTGGATCGTAATAGCCAATTGCTATAGCTTCCATATTTAGGGTGTTGGGATCACAAATGGGTATAAAATTAGACATGACTAATTGTATGAATAACATGGTATAATATCTAATCACCTCAATCAGTTAAGCTTTTTCATGATTGTCCGTGTTAATTCCTAGCATGAACAACGGCTTTAAATCTGATAGATACGTGAACTCGAGTTGGTAATTTTGGTTAGCATAAGGGTTGGGGTATAGAATCAGAATAATTATTCGTTTCGTTGAGCTAGTTCATTAAACTTGATGGTTTAAAACTTTCAGTGAACACTTGTGCACATTGAACTGAAGCATTGTTTAATTTAAACGGCTGGGGCTCGACAGCCCCTTTGCATAAAGTGTAAGCTTCAGGGCCGAAATCAAGGCCTGGGTCTGACATGCATATCCGTTTGGGGCCTGGACCCATGTCTGCGATTGGTCCAGTTTGTGCTGGGCCTGGATTATGATTCCTTCACGTAGACTGTTTGGAGTTTGCAGATCTAGATGTAGTATTTCTTAAAAGATAATAATTAGTTAGGTTTTGTTTTTATTATTAGAGACAAGTAAAAATTGGAAAATCACCATAGCTTTTAGGTTTTCCTTTTGAATAATAAAAATGAGATGAGCCTCGCTAAACAAACAAATAAACTACGGGGCCCTCATTAAATGTATATATAAAAATACTTAGATTTCGGGATAGGCCGTTTAACGAATTTCACGATTTTTCCCCAAAGTAATAACGCGCTAATCTCTGTAGGCGCGTATTTTAATAATGTTACCTTTCTAAACTCGGGTGTACATTTATGTGACCCAAATCCAAATCTTAACGATGTTAAAATATGTCAAAAACCACAGGTGCATTTATGTGACGTGGTTCAAGACTTGCTTTAATGACGTTGCAATTTTCCTTAAAAAATAGATAAAAAGCAGTTGAAGTTAAAATTTGCACATAGGTTCGACATGTATTAAAATCAGATAGATAAGCCGAATATGACAGTTGAGCGACCGTGATAGAACCACGGAACTCGGGAATGCCTTACACCTTCTCTCGGGTTAATAGAGTTCCTTACCCGGATTTCTGGTTCGCGGACTGTAATATAGAGTCAATCTTTTACTCGATTCGGGATTCAACCGATGACTTGGGACGCCATAAATATCCCAAGTGGCGACTCTGAATTAAATAAATAAATCCCGTTTCGATTGTCCTTTAGTTGGAAAAACTCCCTTTTACGCCCCTTTCCGGGGGTGTAGTGAAAAAATGAGGTGTGACAGCTCTGACGACTCTGCTGGGGAAAGAAACCAGAATCTCTGGTTCTGGGTTTAGAATTCGAGCTTTAAATAATTGTTATAATTGGCTTGTTTTATCTGATTTTTTACATGTTTGGGCCTAATGTGCTAAGTGATGTTTTTTACCGCTTTGATATTATCTGAACTGCATATAAACTGCTACGAAGTCCTTCTCTTCTCATCTTCGGGGATGTGCTCGCTGGTCGAGACTCTCTATTCTGTTAGTGTCATACCTTGAAATAAGAAAGAAGCTCGGACAAGTTACTAAGCCGGATGGCCTTTTGGTTCCGGTACGTAGCCCCCTCCTCGACTCGAGTTGTCCGCTCGGGTACACAGTCTAGAACAAATACCCAGGTTGTAAACCTAGAATAACTCAGCTTCATGCTGGATCCCTAGTAGGAACGTTTGTTTGCATCACGTGCATTTGACTTTGGAGGCTCAACACAGGGGTTGGGTCTGTCTAGGACAGGTGTACCGAAAATGGCAAAAGACCATCCGATGCATCTTACTTGCTACTTGTGCATCTGTTTGCTTCGGACTTGCATGCTGACCGGCTTTTGAATATTTTGAGGAAAGAGAGATAGGGGTACGAGGGTTAAGGAGAGTTAATCGCCTGTTTTGAAAAAAACCAATGTCCAAATAGTGTCGGAACTCTGCCGAATTTTTGAGAAAATGGAAAAAATAGAAGAAAAGAAAAAAAAGAAGGAAAAAATATAGTTTTATTTGCTAATGAAAAGAGTCTGGTTTTCAAAAGAAGTTTGTTTTATCGGCCCGAACTACGCCAGTTTGATTCCCACAGGGTGTGAAATACGTAGGCAACCCCCATCGGGTCCAACTTCACTCTTTGCGAAATTAGCCAAAAGAACAAAAATTTTATTTGAAAATAATTAGGGTGATGCCATTCTTGCTAGAAATAGCCGAATGTCCCTAAACAGCGGCCAGAAGGCTATTTTTGCAAGAATAGCCGCCTGTGGTCATTTTTTTATGCTTTCACCGGTTAGCCGACACAGCCTTAAAATCTTCGACCCCGAGGTGCTGAAATGCCGTATTGGCAAAACCAGGTCTTATTTTAAATAAAAAGAGGGAAAAATGTCCATGTTATCTTTGAGTCAATTGAATCGTGATTTTTGCTTAACCACCCTAATAAATGTGCAGAATGAGCACAAGTCAGAATTTGCACGTAACAATTGTGAACAAGATCCCTTTGGAGTTGCACATGTGGTGGGATGACTTGGGCGAATCAGGGCGCGACACAGTCAATCTATACATATGAGGCCTCACTGGGTTGCTGAAGATTAATCCTAGGGGGGATATCATAAAGGCCTTGGTCGCATTCTAGGACCCGGCTCACAACGTATTTCACTTCTCGAATTTTGAACATACCCCAACATTGGAAGAAATAGCCGGATACATCGGGGGTCCAAGGTTCCTTGAGACACCAGTACCTGATTGCTCCAAGGGCCGTAGCCGTACACAGGTTCCTAGACTCTTTGAAAATAAGTAGGGGGTCCACAATCCAGACTTGGCAACTGGTTTTTGTACTTTGCGGTTTATATACAACAGATATGGCCACATAGGGGGGTTCAATAAGCCGGAAAATAAAATCTGTAACAAAGGAAATCGCCTTAAGTGGGAAGAACATATGTGTTTTGCATTCATGGTAGCCTTTTTAGGACTCCTGGTGTTTCCTAGAAAAGACGGGAACATTGACATACGAGTATCTGGGGTTGTCAGCACTTTACTTACTCAGGCCAACGACACCCTCGCACCCATGATAGTAGCTGAAATCTTCCACGCTCTCACAGCCTGCAAAGCCGGGGGAAGCTTTTTTTAGGGGTGCAATGCGTTACTGTAGATGTGGATGATCGAACACCTATGTCGTCGTCCTCAATTTATGAGTTATGGGTCGACGGAGAAAACGTGCATAGAAGAATTTCCTACGAGGGTTGACGGAATCAGCTTACCAGAAGGGGTCACAGAGTGGATAGCGCGACTCCATGCTGTCACTGCGAGCCAAATAGAATGGACATTCGGATGGTTGACTGTGGATGAAATCATATATATGCCAGCCACTGGACCCCATTTCCTTTTGATGGGACTCAGGAGTATTCAGCCCTATGCCCCGTATCGAGTATTGAGGCAGTTGGGGAGATGCCAAATAGTTCCAAAAGATGAAGATCTTAGTGGCCAAGTAGTCGAGATCGGGCCCAACAGACAGTTTCATGAAGCAGCAGTCCGACAAATTTGGAGCGAGTGTCAATACTTAACAGCAAATACATGTGTACGTGATCGGTCCAAGGGTGAAGTTTCGCCGGGATACCTTGCTTGGTTTAGGAGAGAAATCGAGTTTGGGAGACCGGCCAAAAGACCCCATCTCCAGGAATTCGTCAAGGCGTCGCAAGAACAGTGGGATTGGTTGGCTAAAGAAGAGAGTTACAGGGCATAAATAGGCAAGCTGAAGCAACAGATTAAAAACTTGGAATTTGAAAATAGTTTGCAAGTTGACGCCGATCAGGGAGAAAAGAACAAATTGGCCCAATAAAATGAGGCACTGAAAGCCTAAATCCGACAAATGAGGATAGATGCTGACAACCAACAAAGGAGTCGATCGGATGAGCGGTTAATAAAAGGGTTGAAAAAAGAAATCAGTGAGTGCCGGAATGATTTGAAGCAATCTGAGGGTACCATAGCACCACTCCAGGCACAATGGGCGAAAAAGAACAAAAGAGCGCACACATTACTTACAGCAGGGAAGGAAAGATTATGAAAAGACCATTGCCAGTCTAAAAAGGAAGGTGACCACCCTAGAGAGCAAGGCGGCTAAACAAGCCAAGGCTTTTGAAACCAAAAGTAAACACTGCTACAATCTAATGGCCTCGATGGAAGATAAAATACAACAGTTACAGAAACAACATCTGTATGATTCTCGGGTTTTGAAGGCTAGAGGGGATCAGATAGAACGCCTACTCTTAGATAAAGACCAAACCAGGGACAAGATTCTGACTATTGCTCATGCTATTACCAGGAAATGCCAGGTGTGTGAAAACATGACCTGCACTACTTTCTTCTCGGCGGTGATGATATTTGTGAAGCAAATCATGTATGAATTGGAATAGCTGGAAAGGGACCTCACACCTAAACCCGTGGCGAGGCCGAATGACGCCCCGCGGGTACCCAAATTTAAAACTTTAATGTGTTCATAATTCGAATCTGCATTTTCTTTTTTCTTAGAGTCTGTTGTCTGTTAGAGTCTGTTTTTTCTTTCGCATCAAAGTCTGTCAGAAGTTATTGAGTTCGTACTTGGTTTGGTTTCGAGGCTATTATTTTCCTTTCCAAAAGCGTCTGATTTGTAATATAATGTTTATTAATGAAAAATCGAAAATTTCCAAAAAAATTCTCTTTGCTTTTCGCACTTATAGGACAGAACTACGCACGGTCTGATTCATGTGGGGAGGTGATACATAGGCAATCTCTATAGGATTCGACCACCACTAAAAAAGAAAAAGGGGAAAATGAAAAATAAATAAAGAAGGACAAAATAAAGGAAGCTTAAAAGAAGGGGCACAATTATGAGAGGCCAGAATGACACACGCAACCGAAGCAAACACATGATAGAAAATGGTTAGTTGCCTAGGTGCATTGCATCCCAACGTGTAATTGCATATGTGTTAAACTATAAAACTAATAAAGTTGTTGTTGTCCAGAGAATTCAAGTAGTTAGTTTATTTAGAGGATACTGGCACATTATCATTACCAAACCAGATCGAAGGGACCAATACCAGAAATCATGTCTATCCCAGATGTTGACACTAGTGTTGAGGTAGAGGAGTTGGACGTCTATAAAATGAAAGAGGAGATGCTCAAGCTTAAGCAACAGATGGCCGAAATGTACCAGGCCTGGTCCAAAGGGCAATCACCACCAGCTTACCCTGCTAACCCTGTTTTTACCCTACCATTAGCTCAGTCTCAGGATCATCCCGCTACCGATCCAGGTTTTCCCATTTATCAACACTACCATGGCACTACTTCTCATACGCCACAAGCTCCACCACCAAAATTAATTCCATACCCTCCTCCACCAATCACCCCTGTCTTTGTGGCATCTCCATCAGCTGCAGTCCATAAATCCCCGAGTGAACCTGTGTTCCAAGCTCAGGACAACCAGTATTATCCCCCGGAGCTTACCTTCAAAGCGCCTGAAACCTATCCATATGATCCACATTCTGACCTATCGGGGAAAATAGAAAAACCGGCCAGAAATCCTGAACAGGAAGAGATGTTCAGAAAAATGAAAAGCATAGAACAATCCTTCAGGGATATGAGAGGGTTAGGAGGTCATGTAAGCGTGTCTTACAAAGATCTATGTTTATTCCCAAATGTACAACTACCAGCAGGGTTCAAAATGCCCAAATTCGACTTGTACAACGGACACGGTGATCCGGTGGCTCATTTGAGAGGTTTTTTGCAGTAAGATGAGGGGAGCCGGAGGAAAGGATGAATTGTTAATGGCTTACTTCAGTCAGAGTTTGAGCGGAGCAGCATTGCAGTGGTACACCCGCCAAGATCACGGAAGATGGTACACATGGGATGATCTGGCACAAGCATTCGCTTGTCACTTTTAGTATAATCTTGAGATCATTCCAGACCGACTATCTTTGACTAAACTAGAGAAGAAGCACAGTGAAAGCTTTAGAGAATATGGTTTCCGGTGGAGGGAGCAAGCAGCAAGGGTAGATTCCCCAATGAAAGAAAGCGAGATGGTCAATTACTTTTTGCAGGCTCTTGAGCCAACTTACTTTGGTGATTTGGTGTCCGCAATTGGCAAATCTTTTAATGAGGTTGTAAAAATGGGAGGCATGGTCGAGGAGGGGATTAAGTCCAACAAAATCATGAGTTATTCAGTGATCAAGGCGACCAACCAGGCCATCCAAAGCGACACTAGGGGTGTACTTGGGAAGAAGAAGATGTCACGGCTGTTGAGTCCGGAGCTTGGTTCGGATCTAGAGGCCCTTAACCCTACTATAGCCAATCACGACCCTACCGCCAAAATTACCCCCACACTTCATATAGCCCTCCACAGCACTACTACCTACCGCCAGATCCCCATTTTTCCGTCCATCATGCACAAGCCTATAACCAAACCCTGGCACACGCACAATAGCGTACGCCGGCTCCACAAAATCCATACCCAGCTCCACAAAACACATATACACCCCCAAGGGCCTACAGAAATCCCCAGGGACAGGTTTCTGACCAAACCAAGCCCTCAAGAATGAGAGGTCACAGAAGCAAAAGACTTTCACTCCACTAGGGGAATCATATACCAGTCTTTTCCACAGATTGAGGCAGTTGGGCATGTTGAATCTAATTGAGCATAAAATTCCAAATCCTCCCCCTAGAAATCTTGACCACTCGGTGAGTTGTGAGTACTGTTCAGGGGTCCCTGGTCATGATACAGAGAAGTGTTGGAAACTAAAAATAGCTGTGCAAGAGCTTATTGATACTCATCGGATCGAGGTTCAAGCCCCAGAAGCACCAATTATCAATCAGAACCCACTGCCAGCTCACCATGAGACACACATGATTGAGTTGATACACAAAGAGGGGGAGCCCAGGAAGCCCTCACAGACGGTAATGATGATCCGTTCCAGCGAAACCAACTCAAAGGAAAGGGTAACCAGTGGGAAATCAGTGGTCCAGTTGAAAGGGGTAGATGATAAGCCAGATGTGGTAGCCGAGAGAGGGTCGTCAAGCATTGTTGCAGTGAAACCAGAGAAAGTTAAAGTGGTAGTGCCAGGGATCGCAAGTAAACCTGTTGTGGTCGTGAAGGGTGCTCACACAGAACCTGTTATTATAAAACCAGTAGCTCAGCTTCCAGTAATCAACAACAGGGCTGTTCCTTGGAATTATGAACGGGTGACGGTGATTTACAAGGGGAAAAAATTCAAAAAAGAAGTTTATGAAGCGCAACGTTTGACTCGCTCAGGAAGGTGTTTTGCTCCCGAGGAATTAAGAAGAGCCAAAGAAAGCGGTAACTAAAGAAGAGGCAGAGGAATTTTTGAGGAAAATGAAAGTGCATGACTATTCTGTTGTAGAACAGTTGAGGAAAACACCCTCTCAGATCTCATTACTCTCGTTGCTAATCCATTTAGATGAGCATCGCCAATCCCTGATGAAAATCTTGAATGAGGCCCATGTTCCTGACAAGATCTCGGTAAACCATCTGAAAAAGATAGCCAGCAAGATTTTTGAAGTAAACATAGTCACTTTTTCCGATGATAAATTGCCAGTAGAGGGTACTGAGTATAACAAAGCCCTTTACTTGACAGTAAAATACGAGGATGTCGTGGTTACCCGGGTGCTGGTTGACAATTGTTCAAGTGCGAACATCTGTCCTCTCTCCACTCTAAGCAAGCTGAAAGTAGTAGACGAGAGGATCCATAAGAACAATATCTGTGTGTGGGGATCTGATGGCGGAGGCAAAGACTCAGTCGGGGACATAATTTTGGAGCTGACCATAGGTCCAGTAGAATTCACAATGGAATTCCAAGTGCTGGATATCTCTGTTTCCTACAATTTGCTGTTAGGGCGACCGTGGATTCACGCCGCTAAAGTAGTGCCATCAACACTCCATCAGATGGTCAAGTTTGAATGGGATAGACAGGAAATAGTGGTGCACGACGAAGATAATTTCTGCACTCACAACAGCACCATTGTGCCATTCATTGAAGTGGAAGATGACAAGGGACCATGGGTCTACCAGGTTTCGGACGCAATGTCGGTCGAGAAAGTTCTAGAAGGGAAATGTATCCCAAATCTGAAGATAAACACCGCATCAGTCATGGTAGCGTATGAAATGTTGAAGAATGGTTTTGTACCAGGAAAGGGTTTGGGATCAGCGTTGCAAGTAGGGCTGTGCACGGATCGGATCGGATCGGATCGGATTTAGCATATTTCGGATTCGAATTTCGGATTTCTGATTCTAGAAAATGCAATCCGAATCCGATCCGAATTATATCGGATCAGATTTTAAAGTTTGGATCGGATCGGATATCGGATCGTATTATTATGCCTCAAAGTTAAACTAATATGTATATTTTCTTTGTAAAAGAGGCAATACATTAAGAAAAATTCATGTTTATGCAATTATGAGAGTACTATGGTGCCAATATAGCTAAATCTAGCAATTGTAAAGGTAATAACTTGGAGGTTGATGTAAATTAAAGTGTAGTATTTATACATGTCCTAATAATTTCGGATTTCGGATTGGATTGGATTAAAATATACCAATCCGAAATCCGATCCGAAATCCGAAATTCAAAATTGAATGGATCGGTTCGGATTTCGGATATCCGATCCGAATGAACAGCCCTAGTTGCAAGGCATCATACAGCCCGTGTCTCTTCCTGAAAACTTGGGAACATTTGGTCTGGGATTCAAGCCCACAGCCGCAGACATAAAAAGAGCCAGGAAATTGAAACAGAGGACATGGGTCCTTCCAAAGCCGGTCCCACGTCTTTCCAGATCATTTGTCAAGTCCGGTACAAGGAGTCGCCCAGTGACAACAATTCCCAGTTCTGCGATTAATCCTGACAAGGAGTTGATTGAAAGATTTGAGTAGTTGTTCGACAGTGTGAACATGGTGGAAATTGGAGAAGATTCTAGCAATGCAGAAGTGCAATTTGTTGGGCCAAAAACAAAGCTTAATAATTGGAAGGCTACTCCTCTCCCTACTCGGAAGGAGTCTTGGTAGTTTGCTTTGATTTTCCTTTAAGTTTGTATGGATTATTCCAGGGTTGTAATCCAGATTTCATTTTTTTCAGTCTGTTTGAGTGTGCAAACCTTGTTATCTTTTATCAATCAATGAAATACAATTTCCGTTTCTTCATCATTCCTGATGGTTTGCCTTTTGTTTTTGTTTTAGTTTCTATACAGTTCTTTTTACGCTGGTTCTAATGACATGGCATGCATAAGGAATCCTCAGCCCAGTTTGAAAAATCAATCGAATCCCAAAATGTTAGTTCAAGAAGTAGATTGTGATTACGAATCAGAATATGATGATGAGGATGAAGCCTTCGAAGAGATTAGTAAGGAGTTAATTCACTTCGAAGAAAAACCCAAGCCCAATTTGAATGACACAGAAACCATCAATTTAGGGGACACAGACAATGTCCAAGAGACTAAAATAAGTGTCCACCTCGAGCCAAAAATCCGGGAGGAGTTAATCAAAGCACTCATCGAGTACAAAGATGTTTTTGCATGGTCATATGACGACATGACAGGTTTAAGCACTGACTTAGTGGTCCACAAACTGCCCACTGATCCGGCGTTCCCTCCCGTCAAGCAAAAGTTGAGAAAATTAAAAACTGATATGAGTGTGAAGATCAAAGAAGAAGTTACCAAACAGTTGGATGCAAAGGTTATTCGGGTCACCCGATATCCTGTTTGGTTGGCTAATGTCGTGCCTGTGCCGAAGAAGGACGACAAGATCAGAGTATGCATCGATTACCGCAATCTCAACAAAGCAAGTCCGAAGGATAACTTCCCACTACCCAATATCCACATTATGATTGACAATTGTGCCAAGCGCGAGATTAGATCTTTTGTGGATTGCTATGCTGGGTATCATCAGATTTTAATGGACGAAGAAGATGCGGAAAAGACATCCTTCATCACGCCATGGGGAACTTATTGCTACCGAGTAATGCCATTTGGGTTGAAGAATGCTGGGGCAACTTATATGAGAGCAATGACTACTATGTTTCATGATATGATACACAAGGAGATTGAAGTATATGTAGATAATGTTATCATAAAATCAAAACATCAGGCTGACCACGTCAGGGATTTGAGGAAATTCTTCCAGAGGCTCCGCAGGTACAACATCAAGCTTAACCTCGCCAAGTGTGCATTTGGTGTTCCATTCGAAAAACTGTTAGGATTCATAGTCAGTCGGCGAGGCATCGAGTTGGACCCACCAAAGATCAAAGCCATACAAGATTTGCCCCCTCCGAGGAACAAGACTGAAGTGATGAGTCTGTTAGGAAGGCTAAACTATATCAATAGGTTTATTGCTTAGCTCACGACAACTTGTGAGCCTATTTTCAATTTGTTGAGGAAGGACGCTGCGATCAAGTGGACTGATGAGTGTCAAGAAGCATTTGATAAGATAAAAGGTTACTTGACAAACCCACCTGTGCTGGTTCCGCCAGAACCAGGGAGACCTTTGATTCTTTACTTGACAGTCTTGGAAAACTCATTTGGTTGTGTACTGGGGCAGCATGACGTCACCGGCAGGAAAGAAAAAGCCATCTATTATCTTAGCAAAAAGTTCACAGCTTATGAGGTTAAGTACACTCACCTGGAAAGGACATGTTGCGCCCTAACTTGGGTGGCACAGAAATTGAAACATTATTTGTCATCCTACACTACCTACCTCATTTTGCGTTTGGATCCGTTGAAGTATATCTTTCAAAAGCCTATGCCGACAGGAAGACTTGCAAAATGGCAGATTTTGCTCACAGAGTTTGACATAATCTATATGACTCGGACTGCGATGAAAGCCTAAGCATTGGACGAGAACCCGATCGATGAAGAGTATGAGCCACTGAGGACTTATTTTCCTGATGAAGAGGTGATGCATATTGATGAACTAGAACAGGCCGAAAAACCAAGCTGGAAACTTTTCTTTGATGGGGCTGCTAACATGAAAGGAGTCGGAATATGAGTTGTGCCTATTTCTGAAACAGGGCATCACTCTCCTGTTACAGCTCAGCTTCGTTTTATTGTACCAACAATATGGCTGAGTACGAAGCATGCATTTTGGGTTTGAGGCTAGCTGCAGACATGAATGTTCGGGAAGTTCTAGTCTTGGGAGACTCGGACCTTCTGGTACATAAAATTCAAGGAGAATGGGAAACGCGAGATCTAAAGCTCATACCATACCGACAATGCTTGCATGATCTTTGTCAACGGTTTAGATCAGTGGAGTTCAGGCATATTACAAGGGTCCATAATAAGGTCGCCGATGCTTTGGCTACCCTAGCGTCAATGCTGCACCATTCGGACAAAGCCTATGTCGATCCTTTGCATATTCAAGTACGAGATCAGCATGCTTACTGCAACATGATTGAAGAAGAATTTGATGGCGAACCGTGGTTCCATGATATCAAGGAATACATCAGAATGGGGATATACCCAGTGCAAGCCATAGGGGATCAAAAGAGAACAATTTGACGATTGGCAAGCGGATTTTTCTTGAGTGGAGGAGTTTTATACAAAAGAACACCAGACCTGGGATTATTAAGATGCATAGATGCTAGACAAGCTACGTCTGTCATGTCCGAAGTACATTCAGGAGTCTGCGGACCACATATGAGCAGATATGTGTTGGCAAAGAAAATTCTCCGAGCAGGTTATTATTGGCTCACCATGGAGCGAAATTGTATTAGTTTTGTGTGCAAATGTCATCAGTGCCAGATACACGGAGATTTGATTCATTCTCAACCATCGGAACTGCGCACAATGTCAGCGCCATGGCCCTTCATCGCTTGGGGCATGGATATCATTGGACCAATTGAGCTAGCAGCATCCAACGGGCATAGATTTATTCTGGTAGCCATTGATTATTTCACCAAATGGGTGTCACACCTCCTTTTTCCGCCCCCGCGAAGGGTGAAGGGAGTTTTTTCCAATTAAAGGACAGTCGAAACGGGATTTAGTTATTTATTTCAGAGTCGCCACTTGGGAGATTTAGGGTGTCCCATGTCACCAATTTGAATCCCGAATCGAGGTAAAGAATGACTCTGTATTACAGTCTGCGCACCAGAAATCCGGATAAGGAATTCTGTTAACCCGGGAGAAGGTGTTAGGCATTCCCGAGTTCCGTGGTTCTAGCACGGTCGCTCAACTGTCATATTTGGCTTAAATATCTGATTTTTATACAATTATGAGCTCATGTGCAAATTTTATCTTTTTACCGCTTTTATCATTATAATTTTTTTAAAATGGGAACATCGTTTAAAAAACATGTCTTTGGATTGCGTCACATAAAATGCACCCGCGATCCGGAACGTATTTTTATTCAATGTTTTGGGATTTGGATTTGGGTCGCATAAAATGCACACCCGAATTTAGAAAGTAAGCTTATTAAAATGCGCGTCTAAAGCAGTTAGCGTGTTATTATTTCTGGGTAAGGCCGTAGAATTTTGCTAAACGGCTCATCCCAAAGTCTAATTAATTTTAATTAAACATTTTATGAGGGCCCCGCAATCTATACATTTTATTAAGCGAGGCTCGTCTCATTTTATTTTTAAAAGGACAGTCCTAAAATACCTACATCTTTCTATTGAAATCTGTCTCTACAAAATAAAAGAAAAAATATCTTAATTTATTTACATGCTTGAGTTGTTATAGATGAATTTTGAATATGATTCATAAAATTTGAAAATGATGCAAACATGACAGTCCGTTGTCACTGCAGGCCCAGGCCCAACGTGTATGACATAAAACTAAACCTGGGCCGTCTTATTCACATTTTATTACCTAGTTACATTATACTAGGCATGCTATCAGTTTGTCAAATTAAAAAAAAAACTTAGCAATCTAATTTTAATCCTAGACCATTTACATGCTGAAATTAACAAATATTATTTGACTAAACAATATTTCTGCCAAGTTCCTACTAGATGGCCTATTCGTTTGATTTTTACTTGACGGAGTTACTACACCATTTATTTATTGTTTGGAAATATATAGATAGTTCAATCGTTAAGCTATCGTCGGATGTTCCACTATATGTATTAAATAGCTACACGATTCTGATTTTTTGCAAACTAAATAAATTATACATACAAATAATATTCAGAATATAATTAAAGCTAATTCAGAATTTCAACTCTTCATTTTTCGTATTCATGCTTCATATTCGGATTACAATAACCAATGTGTCAGATGTGTACCTGATATTGGAAGTAAAAGAAAATGAAGATGAGAATCAGCAGCAGTAATAACAGTACAACACAGCAACAACAGCCCAGCAACAGTAACAACCCAGTAACAGACCGGTGGAGTAGTAATCCCAAAACAAATACTTCCAACTTTTATGAAACAACAACAATTAATGCTGATTTCACAACAATGAATGAAAGCAGAAGATTTTTTTTTAGTTTATTTGAAAGTTTGAATATTTTTCGGAATTTTTCTCTATCTTAAATATTCAGCTCTTTTTTTCTCTCCCTTTGTGTTTTTCTGTTCTGTCTCTTTTTATTCTCTTATTTCAGATTCGTTTTTCTCTCGTTCTCAATCTGTCCCCCCTCTTTTGTATCAAGACCTCTCTATATATAACACATTCCCAAAATCAATTAAAATCAATCACTTTCTCCTACCAAACCCATTATCTTCCCACTCACCCCCATTACATTAAATAAATATATCAACCCCACCCCATTACATTTTGCCCCCCATGCCTAACATAAACAAATACAAGATTCCTCCCCACTAAATTTTGTCTTGTTCCCCCTTTATATTAAACAACTATATCACAACCCACCCCATTACATTTTGTCCCCCATGCTTCACATAAAAAATTACAAAAATGTACAATTCCTAAGCTACCCCTCCGACCTTATTGCAATTACTATTTTACCCCAAATGTACTGCGATTTACCAAATTACCCCCATCAGCTATAACAAATCAATTAATCAAACTCAACCAAAATATAGCCAATACGACCAATTTCTACATAAATTCAAACAACAAATCTCATGAACATGATTTCTTCAACATTTCAACAACAAATCACATGAACATGATTTCAATAACAAATCATATGAACACAAATTGAACAACAAAGAACAACTAAAATTTGATTGAACAATATTTTTAGCAACAAACAAACCTATTTTCAGATTCAACAACAACAATCAAACAAGTATATTTAGATTTCTAAATTCAATAATATTGAACTTAAAATCAACTCTAACAACATTACAACAAACAATTCCTATATTAAACTTTAAATAAGATTATGAGACAAATTCAAGAAATAATCATAAATGGTAAACAAGAAATCAAGCTATACAAATTTCGGATTCAAGAACAATCAAACAAAGTATGAACATGAATTAAATCTATTTTAAACAACAAACATGATGGATTCAAACAATTAAACCAACATATTTCCCTATTACAACTAAATTCTTTTAGACAAATAACAAGATCGACGAAGAAACAATTATGAACTTAAACTTGAACTTAACAATATTAACAATTTCTAAAAATACATAAAACACATGAAACAAATTGAAGAAACAATTAATTAAACTTCAATTTGTATCTCACCAACATTAAACTAACAACTTTTACCTAAACAATAAAACAAACATGAAAAACCACTAATTAAATTTCCATTTGAAATCTGAAAATTAATTCAATCAAAACATATGAACAAACTAGAAAATTATTTCAACGATGAACAACGAACAAAACAAGAATCAAATATTTAACGATTTTAACTTTGAGAAATATAAAAACGAAATATGGACAAAAAATAAAATTTAGGACTAACTAACCGGAGATGAATCAACGACGAACTCGATTGTAAACAAATCTGTCCGGGCCCTTCGAACTTTGACGAAACGAAGAAGACAAAGCTTGCATTGAAGAAGAACTTTGAAGCAGTAGCAGCGGCATCAGCACGACGGAGAAGCTGCAGTGAAACAGCAGCGGCGGGGAGGTGGACGCGGCGAGAAGCAGCTGTAGCAGAAATATGAGTAGCAACAGCAATGGTGAAGCTGAAGACGCAGCGACGCAGCAGCACGACGGAGCAATGGTGGAGCTCGTTTTTGGGCTGGTTTCGAGCAGCTCTCATTGCTGCGTTTTGGAGAACGGAGCAGCTTGGTTGTTTGGACTTGAGGTTGAGAAGATGGAAGTAGAAGGACCTCCATGGATGATGAAGGAACAGCAGTAGAAGCTGCAACGACTGGAAGAAAATGCAGCAACAATGGCGGACGTGAAGCTGCTCCAATGGTCGTTTGGTTTCGACAACGGGAAACGGGGGGGGGGGGGGGGGGAAGCAGCCATTGCTGCTCGTGTTGGGGTCGATTGGATGATGGAGAATGTCGTGTGTGTGTGTGTGTGTTGAGGTTGTGGAGGCGTGAGGAAGGGCAGCCATGGGAGGTGGGGCTTGGAGGTTGGAGAAGATGAAGATAGGAGGGGGGATGGCTTAGCTCTTTTTTAGGGTTTTCTTTTGTTTTGTTTTGTAAAAATGTAAGATAATAGGGGTATTGGGTCTTTGGGTATGGATTGGGTCGACCCAGTTTGGAATGGACTGGGTCATAGGGAAGGTTGGGCCATTTTTTGGGCCTGTGGCTTGAAATTGAAGAAGAGGCCCAATTCCGATTTTTTGTATTTTTGTTTTCTTTTTTCTTCTTTTATTTATCTAAAACTAAATTATAAAAATACTTAAATTATTATTAAGAACTAAATTAAGTTATAAAAGCGCAAATTAACTCCCAATAACAATTAACGCACAATCAAGTAATAATTAAGCATAAAATTGTATATTTGGCCATTAAATGCTAAAAATGCAAACGATGCCTATTTTTGTAATTTTTATTTTTTGTAAAACAAACTTAATTACTAAAAATTGTAGAATTAAATCCTACATGCAAAATGCGACATATTTTTGTATTTTTTATTAATTTAATAAATAAACATGCACAGACAAATACAAATAATTATTCAAAAATATCACAAAATTGCACACCAAGGAAAATTATTTTATTTTTGAATTTTTTGGGAGTAATTCTCATATAGGGAAAAAATCACGTGCTTACAGTTGCCCCTCTTTGCCCGAAGACACGAAGGGTTTTCGTGCAAATATAAAGCGAGAGATTTTTGCCCATCCGAGTACTCCGTATGAAGCATTTTTTTTTAAAAAGATTTGACCGAACCTTTGCTTCAGAGGTTTCCTACATATCCTGGGTTAAACAGGAATCAGGTCAATGTAGTTCGGGAAGTTTTGGTAGCTGGGACTACCGTGAGACTGCAATGTTACTGTTGTTGCATGCTATTACCACTGCTTACCGATCTCCTTGTTACACCGTGCTTAAAAGAAAACAAGAAACTAGGCTAGACTTTAATTTGTTCTTGTTGCCTTGCTTTCTTGTCTGCTTGCGTTTCTTCCGGTGCTTTTCTTCCGATGCTTTTCTTCCTTTTGACACATGCACTTGAGTTTGTGCTGGGACCTCTTGTTGCAACCTTCTGCTTCCCGGTGCTGGGGATTTTTATTGTTTCCTGCTGGGGATTCCTGTTGTAACCCTCTGTTTTATTGTCCTATGACTTGATCTTGAAATGTATGCCTCTGTTATATGGGCGGGCTCCCAACTTCAACGCTTGAAATGTAAAGACTGAAATGTATGCCTCTGTTATCTGGGCGGGCTCCCAACTTCAACGTTTGAAATGTAAAGACTGAAATGTATGCCTCTGTTATCTGGGCGGGCTCCCAACTTCAATACTTGAAATGAAAAACTGAAATGTATGCCTCTGTTATCTGGGCGGGCTCCCAACTTCAACGCTTGAAATGTAAAGACTGAAATGTATGCCTCTGTTCTATGGGCGGGCTCCCAACTTCAACACTTGAAATGAAAAGACTGAAATGTATGCCTCTGTTCTATGGGCGGGCTCCCAACTTCAAATAAACAACTTTTGAAATAAAATCCATTCCTCTCTTCAGGCGGGCTCCTGACTTCATCAACAACTTTTAAAATAAAACGCCTTTCCTCTATTCAGGCGGGCTCCTGACTTCAATAAAAAACTTTGAAAATAAACGCTATTCTGTTCTTCAGGGGGGCTCCTGACTTCAACCAATAAATCGTCATTCTGTTCTTCAGGGGGGCTCCTGACTTCAACCAATAAATCGCCATTCTGTTCTTCAGGGGGCTCCTGACTTCAACCAATAAATCACCATTCTGTTCTTCAGAGGGGCTCCTGACTTCAACAACAACTTTAAAAATGCCATTCCTTTCTTTAGGTTGGCGACATTTCAACAACTTTTAAAAATAGAATGCCTTTCCTTTCTTCAGGCGGGCTCCTGACTTCAACCAATAAATCGCCATTCTGTTCTTCAGGGGGCCTCCTGACTTCAACAACAACTTTAAAAATGCCATTCCTTTCTTTAGGTTGGCGAGATTTCAACAACTTTTAAAAAGAAAACGCCTTTCCTTTCTTCAGGCAGGCTCCTGACTTCAACCAATAAATCGCCATTCTGTTCTTCAGGGGGGCTCCTGACTTCAACCAATACATCGCCATTCTATTCTTCAGGGGGGCTCCTGACTTCAACAACAACTTTAAAAATACCATTCCTTTCTTTAGGTTGGCGACATTTCAACAACTTTTAAAAATAAAACACCTTTCCTTTCTTCAGGCGGGCTCCTGACTTCAACATATAAATCGACATTCTGTTCTTCAGGGGGGCTCCTGACTTCAACCAATACATCGCCATTCTATTCTTCAGGGGGCTCCTGACTTCAACCAATAAATCGCCATTCTGTTCTTCAGGGGGCTCCTGACTTCAACAACAACTTTAAAAATGCCATTCCTTTCTTTAGGTTGGCGAGATTTCAACAACTTTTAAAAAGAAAACGCCTTTCCTTTCTTCAGGCGGGCTCCTGACTTCAACCAATAAATCGTCATTCTGTTCTTCAGGGGGCTCCTGACTTCAACCAATACATCGCCATTCTATTCTTCAGGGGGGCTCCTAACTTCAACAACAACTTTAAAAATGCCATTCCTTTCTTTAGGTTGGCGACATTTCAACAATTTTTAAAAATAAAACGCCTTTCCTTTCTTCAGGCGGGCTCCTGACTTCAACCAATAAATCGCCATTCTGTTCTTCAGGGGGCTCCTGACTTCAACCAATACATCGCCATTCTATTCTTCAGGGGGCTCCTGACTTCAACCAATAAATCGCCATTCTGTTCTTCAGGGGGCTCCTGACTTCAACAACAACTTTAAAAATGCCATTCCTTTCTTTAGGTTGGCGAGATTTCAACAACTTTTAAAAATAAAACGTCTTTCCTTTCTTCAGGCGGGCTCTTGACTTCAACCAATAAATCGCCATTCTGTTCTTCAGGGGGGCTCCTGACTTCAACCAATAAATCGCCATTCTATTCTTCAGGGGGCTCCTGACTTCAACCAATAAATCGCCATTCTGTTCTTCAGGGGGGATCCTGACTTCAACCAATACATCGCCATTCTGTTCTTCAGGGGGGCTTCTGACTTCAACAACTTTTCAAAAAAAATGCCATTCCTTTCTTTGGATGGCGAGATTTCAACAACCCTTTTTTAAAAACGCCTTTCCTTTCTTCAGGCGGGCTCCTGATTTCAACCAATAAATCGCCATTCTATTCTTCAGGGGGGCTCCTGATTTCAACAACAACTTTAAAAATAAAATGCCATTCCTTTCTTTAGGTTGGAGAACTTTTTTTTTTTCAAATTCAAACTTTTTCTTTTTTTTTTTCAAATTATCCTAGGAGAAAATTCATCAGACTAGATTTTTATCCTAGGAGAAGATTCATCCGACTAAGATTTTATTATATTATCTTGGGAGAAAGATTCCATCGGACCAAAATTTTGACTCTAGGAGATAAATCGTCAAACTAGGTCCATTTTGTTGTGATCTTAGGAGAAAGATTCATCGGACTAAGATTTGATATCTTAGGAGAAAATTTCATCGGACTAAGATTTCTATCTTAGGAGAAAATTTCATCGGACTAAGATTGTGACTCTAGGAGATAAATCGTCAAACTAGGTCCATTTTGTTGTGATCTTAGGAGAAAGATTCATCGGACTAAGATTTGATATCTTAGGAGAAAATTTCATCGGACTAAGATTTCTATCTTAGGAGAAAGATTCATCGGACTAAGATTTGATATCTTAGGAGAAAAATTCATCGGACTAAGATTTGATATCTTATCTTGGGAGAAAAAATTTCATCGGACCAAGATTTCTATCTTAGGAGAAAAATTCATCGGACTAAGATTTGATATCTTATCTTGGGAGAAAAATTTCATCGGACCAAGATTGTATCGGGAAAGAAATTCATCAGATTAGGACTTTTATCCTAGGAGGAAAATATAAAGATCAATGATTTGAGAAACTTACCTTCGTAATTTCTTCTTTTCTTTTCTCCTTCCTTCGCGCTGCTTTGTTCTTGCTTGCTGGGGATAATACCACTGTGGGAGTCTCCTTTCTTCCCCTCCTTCAAATTCAATTTTTTTTTAATTTTCTCTCAACACTGCTGGGGATAAAAGTGTTATCTTCTTGGGATAACGTTGTTGAGGATAACGCTGCTTTGGGAATTTTATCCCTTCAAATCGATGCTTCATTCTTCTGGAAGCTGCTGGGGATGACAATGGCTTTTGCTTTTTCTAAACACCAGTTTCATCTCTTTGGTTCTGTCTGCTGGGGAACAACTTCCTCCATTGGAAACTTATTATGTTGGGGGCAACCCTGGTTCAAAGACCACTTCCTTGGTGCTATCTTTATTCTTCCCCAAATGGGTACCTGATTTTCCAGAAAATTTTCTAACTGAAAAGAAAATTTTCTGCCCCAGTTTGACAATCTTTCTTGTGGCATGCATTTCCGTTATAAATGCCATTTCTTTTACCTGTTTCAAATCAAATAAAATTTGTTAGCTTAAAATGCGGTGGTTGGTTGTGATACGCCTACTGGGATGGCTTTTCCCTTTCTCCTTCCCTGCTCTACGTTCCAAAACTTGTTGGGGATGATATTATTTGCTGGGGTTAATCCTTTTCCGCTGGGGATATCCCTCCTTTTTCGTGGCATGACTCGGAAACTTGCATTTTCCCGACCTTTTAGTCTCGCATGCCCAAATCATGCTCATTGCTCTCCTTGTTTGTCCACGG
This sequence comes from Nicotiana sylvestris, assembly GCF_000393655.2. Classification (NCBI taxonomy): domain Eukaryota; kingdom Viridiplantae; phylum Streptophyta; class Magnoliopsida; order Solanales; family Solanaceae; genus Nicotiana; species Nicotiana sylvestris. The sequence goes on from NC_091063.1 coordinate 87,663,180, forward strand.
GCCTTGGCCTTGAGGTTTAATAACCTTTGATTTTGGCAAGGATATCCCTCTTGACACTCGTTGATCCTTTTGTCAATTCCCTTTTGCTGGAGATATCTTTCTTGACACTGGCCTCGCGCTTGTTCCTTGCTGACTATACCACTTGGATGTATTAGTCAGATCTTATCTTGGAAAGCTGATGGCCTATTTTGAAGTCATTTCCCACTGGTTCTGACCAAACAGACTCTACTGGGGAAATTTCTATGAAAGGAAAAGATAAAAGGGAACAGAATAAAAGACAACGGAAAAAGATGACTCTTTAACAAAAGAAACTATAAATAAAAACCTATCAAACGTAAATACCGACTCTAATGGTCATGACATGCACATGTGGCCTATCCTCTACCGTCAATCGTCTTTCAAGACCTTCAATTAGCAATTTCCCATCTGATTCCCAATCTTATTCGACTTGTAGTGCCCAAAAGGTTTTCACCATCAAGTCTCTCTCATTTTGGTTTTTCTCTCCGGTTTCATCGCCTTATGGTGTCCGTGAAGATTTTTACCGATAAGACTCTCTCATTTGTATCACTTTCCAGTTGGGGATTTGGAGTGTTGCTGGTATGACTCTCTCTGCTGGAGATTAGAGTCCTTTCTATTATGGAACAGAGTGTTATGTTCACCGGTAAGACTCTCATTTGTCTGACTTGGCATCCTTTGAAAACTGATCAGAAGGTCTTTCTTTGGACCGTAATGTGGGTTTTGGATAGGCTAGAAAGAAAGGGTATTAAAAGGCTCAAAAACAAAATAAATTTGGGGTTTTAAAATTACAACCTTCGGAACCAATTTTGCTTACAACGAGCACAACTCTTGCCCCAGTTTCTTGCTTGGGGATTATTTACTTATTTTTTATTATTTTTATTACACCATGCACATTATGCACATTATGACCATTATGGCCATTATGACCGAGTCGTGAGGCGCCTACGTATCCTCTTTGAGGAATCAGGTCGAACGTAGTTCCCAATTCCTCTTCTTAATTATGACTTTTTTTTTATCATTCATTTTTTTCATTTCTCTTTTTTGTTATTTTTTTTTCTTTCTCCTTTTTTTTCTTTTCTTCTTCTTTACCTTTCAGGCTCGTATTTTCTAGTCGTTGCTATTGATTCCGAATGAGGGGTACGAAAGAAAAACAAATAAGGCTCAAAAGGGGTAACAAAAGATAAAGTGTTTAGGTAGCAGAACAAAAATGCCTTCGTCATTCCAGTCTTCAAACACATGCCAAGTGCAAACAACACAATTGATCATAGATTTATAGTGTCTTCCGATGGTGCTGGACTTGACAATTATGTTAAACACTTGCTTTTTCATTTCTCATTTCTAAAGCACTGTCGGGCGACACTCTCATTCTCATGAACGACCCTCATGCCAATTTGGCGAATCTTGCATTTAACGGTTTTCTTTATGTTTTACTTGCCCCAGTTCCACATGACTCGGGCTTCAAATAATCTCAAACCGTTCTTATTTCCTTTAAATGCTTTGATCACCTTCCCAGGGTTTTATGATTAACTTTATAGACTAGGCCCAAACTGTGTGCGCATGTCATGTCACTAGAATCGGCGTTTGAATAAAAATGATAAAAGGACTAATCAAAAGAAAACTGGAAATAATAAAAGACCGGCTTTTGTATTAGACTACTGGCGAAATGGTTTGAATAATAAAACAAACAAAACAAGCAGAATAAAATCCTAACACAGCCTTGACAAAACTTAAACAAACTGATATGACAAAATGGAAAGATAAGAAGGTTTGACACAAGACAATATTTGGATTACAACCCTAAGAATAATCCGGACAACATAAATGACAACAAAATAAGCCACCACAAGCTTCTCTCTTGCTAACCAAGGAACGGAGCGTCCTCTCACTTTGTCAAAATTGGCATCTTAGCCACTGAGCTTTGCATCAATACTGCCAAGACCATTACCAGCTTCAATAATCATCAACCTCCGTCAACAAGTCCCCAATAGGATGTGAGTGCTTCTGTTATCAAGCCTGATCCCCGCAAAGTGTGCTTCCGGGTCTTGTATTTCTGTCTTACCACAAACCAACCACCTAACTTTCTTTGTGATTCAAAGCAAAACAGGTTAGAATGGACTCAGTCGGTCCTCATTATTAACAACATTTTTTCTTTTTGTTTTTTTTCGATTTTTTTTTCATTTTTTTCATATTTTTTTTTCATTGTGGTCGAATTTTATGGAGATTGCCTACGTATCATGACCCCGCATGAATCAGACCTTGCGTAGTTCGGACCAATAAAAGATAAACAATACTAATAATTTTTTTTCAATTTTCATATTAAAATAAACTGGGTTTCAAAGGTTTGAAGATGACCTACAAACTCGAAAATCAAATAACCCACATATTCTAATTAAAAGATTTACAAACTCCAAAAACAAACGGCCAGCTTCCTTTCTCCGTTTGACAAATGCAACCGAACGATTATTTTTGCAAATGTGGCCCTTCCAAATTTTGAGGTCGGAGAGGATTATTTTATGACACTTTTACAAACTTGTCCATTCTTTTACGAAAATAACCTTTCGACAATTGAAAGATACTCTAAGGCTATTTCGGCAAGAACGGTTTAAGATATTGCCGAAGCTGGCTCGGCTTATTTTGACCAAAAGCCCAAACGGTATTCACCTGACCGCTGACTCTTTGTTTTTTTTTTCAAATTACAATGAAAACGTGGTGTTGCAAACACGACCCTTCAGCGCCTCGGGGACGAAGATTTTTAAGGTTGTGTGGGTCAACTGGACCAAAATCCTAAAAAATGACCCAAAAGGTGGCTGTTTATGCAAAGTCAGCCTTCCGGCGTCCCTTTTGGGAACATTCGGCTATGTCTTGATAAAACAGCATCACCCGACTTCTTTATGACTCTTTTTATCATTTTTCAAATTAGAAAACTCAATATTGCAAACACGGCCTTTCAACGCCTCGAGGACGAAGATTTTTAAGGCTGTGTGGGTCAATCGGACCAAATTTTAAAAAATGACCCAAAGGTGGCTGTTTATGCAAAGTCAGCCTTCCGGCGTCCCTTCCGAGAACATTCGGCTATGTCTTGATAAAACAGCGTCACCCGACTCCTTTATGACAAAATTAAAATTTGACATATATTTTTTATTTATTTATTGGTTTTTGGCTATTTTAGCAAAAAAAGGGGGTTGGACCCGATGAGGGTTGCCTACGTATCTCACATCCGGTGAGAATCAAACCGGCGTAGTTCGGGTTAATAAACTGAACTATTTTAAAAAAAAAAATTCATTCATTTTCCATGGCAACACAAACTATTTTCCTTTTCTATTTTTGAAAACGAGACACAACAACGACTTTTTTTTATTTTTTTTCCTTTGCTTTTAGTAAAACAAACTAATAAAACATTTTTTTTCATTTTCTCAAAATTTCGGCAGGGTTTCGACAGTATTTGGGCATTGGGTTTTTCAAAAATAAACAAATAACTCCCTAACCGCTATTTCTTTTTTCCAATTTCACAATATTCCTGATATTCAAAAACCGGTCAGCATGCGGGCGTGAGACAAATAAATGCACGGAAAACAGATAGGATGCATCAGGATGGTCTTTTCATTTCAGGTTGCTAGTCCTAGACGGACCCAACCCCTGTGCTGAGTCTCCTAAGTCAAATGCACATGATGCAAACAAACGTTCCTACTAGGGATCCGGCATGAAGCTGAGTTATTCTAAGTGAAAAAGCTTTGGTATACTGTTCTAGCCCTGGCTTACCCAAGTGGACAGCTTGAGTCGAAGTGGGGGCAACGTACCGGGAGCACGAAAGTCTACCCGGCCTAGTTACTTGTCCCAACTTCGTCTTATTTGGTATGACTTCTAACAGAAAGGTGGGCCATGCGCACGTGTGCACCATAAATTCAGAAGACTCAGAAGGAAGAAAGGTTTCATAGCAGTTTTATATGCACAATTAAGATAATATTAAAGCGGTAAAAATCAACATTTAGCACATTAAGCATGAATACGTAAAATAATCTGATAACAAACAAAGCCAACCATAATAGTTATTTTAAGCTCGAATTCTTGAACCCTGCGAAACCAGAGATTCTAGGTTCGTTCCCCAGCAGAGTCGCCAGAGCTGTCACACCTCCTTTTTCCGCCCCCGCGAAGGGTGAAGGGAGTTTTTTCCAATTAAAGGACAGTCGAAACGGGATTTAGTTATTTATTTCAGAGTCGCCACTTGGGAGATTTAGGGTGTCCCAAGTCACCAATTTTAATCCCGAATCGAGGAAAGGAATGACTCTGTATTACAGTCTGCGCACCAGAAATCCGGATAAGGAATTCTGTTAACCCGGGAGAAGGTGTTAGGCATTCCCGAGTTCCGTGGTTCTAGCACGGTCGCTCAACTGTCATATTTGGCTTAAATATCTGAGTTTTATACAATTATGAGTTCATGTGCAAATTTTATCTTTTTACCGCTTTTATCATTATATTTTTTTTAAAAAAAATGGGAACATCGTTTAAAAAACATGTCTTTGGATTGCGTCACATAAAATGCACCCGCGATCCGGAACGTATTTTTATTCAATGTTTTGGGATTTGGATTTGGGTCGCATAAATGCACACCCGAATTTAAGAAAGTAAGCTTATTAAAATGCGCGCCTAAAGCAGTTAGCGTGTTATTATTTCTGGGTAAGGCCGTGGAATTTTGCTAAACGGCTCATCCCAAAGTCTAATTAATTTTAATTAAACATTTTATGAGGGCCCCGCAATCTATACATTTTATTAAGCGAGGCTCGTCTCATTTTATTTTTAAAAGGACAGTCCTAAAATACCTACATCCTTCTATTGAAATCTGTCTCTACAAAATAAAAGAAAAAATATCTTAATTTATTTACATGCTTGAGTTGTTATAGATGAATTTTGAATATGATTCATAAAATTTGAAAATGATGCAAACATGACAGTCCGTCGTCACTGCAGGCCCAGGCCCAACGTGTATGACATAAAACTAAACCTGGGCCGTCTTATTCACATGTTATTACCTAGTTACATTATACTAGGCATGCTATCAGTTTGTCAAATTAAAAAAAAACTTAGCAATCTAATTTTAATCCTAGACCATTTATATGCTGAAATTAACAAATATTATTTGACTAAACAATATTTCTACCAAGTTCCTACTAGATGGCCTATTCGTTTGATTTTTACTTGACGGAGTTACTACACCATTTATTTATTGTTTGGCAATATATAGATAGTTCAATCGTTAAGCTATCGTCGGATGTTCCACTATATGTATTAAATAGCTACACGATTCTGATTTTTTGCAAACTAAATAAATTATACATACAAATAAAATTCAGAATATAATTAAAGCTAATTCAGAATTTCAACTCTTCATTTTTCGTATTCATGCTTCATATTCGGATTACAATAACCAGCATGTCAGATGTGTACCTGATATTGGAAGTAAAAGAAAATGAAGATGAGAATCAACAGCAGTAATAACAGTACAACACAACAACAACAGCCCAGCAACAGTAACAACCCAGTAACAGACCGGTGGAGTAGTAATCCCAAAACAAATGCTTCCAACTTTTATGAAACAACAACAATTAATGCTGATTTCAAAACAATGAATGAAAGCATAAGATTTTTTTTTAGTTTATTTGAAAGTTTGAATATTTTTCGGAATTTTTCTCTCTCTTAAATATTCAGCTCTTTTTTTCTCCCCCTTTGTGTTTTTCTGTTCTGTCTCTTTTTATTCTCTTATTTCATATTCGTTTTTCTCTCGTTCTCAATCTGTCCCCCCTCTTTTGTATCAAGACCTCTCTATATATAACACATTCCCAAAATCAATTAAAATCAACCACTTTCTCCTACCAAACCCATTATCTTCCCACTCACCCCCATTACATTAAATAAATATATCAACCCCACCCCATTACATTTTGTCCCCCATGCCTAACATAAACAAATACAAGATTCATCCCCACTAAATTTTGTCTTGTTCCCCCTTTATATTAAACAACTATATCACAACCCACCCCATTACATTTTGTCCTCCATGCTTCACATAAAAAATTACAAAAATGTACAATTCCTAAGCTACCCCTCCGACCTTATTGCAATTACTATTTTACCCTAAACGTACTGCAATTTACCAAATTACCCCCATCAGCTATAACAAATCAATTAATCAAACTCAATCAAAATATAGCCAATACGACCAATTTCTACATAAATTCAAACAACAAATCTCATGAACATGATTTCTTCAACATTTCAACAACAAATCACATGAACATGATTTCAACAACAAATCATATGAACACAAATTGAACAACAAAGAACAACTAAAATTTGATTGAACAATATTTTTAGCAACAAACAAACCTATTTTCAGATTCAACAACAACAATCAAACAAGTATATTTAGATTTCTAAATTCAATAATATTGAACTTAAAATCAACTCTAACAACATTACAACAAACAATTCCTATATTAAACTTTAAATAAGATTATGAGACAAATTCAAGAAATAATCATAAATGGTAAACAAGAAATCAAGCTATACAAATTTCGGATTCAAGAACAATCAAACAAAGTATGAACATGAATTAAATCTATTTTAAACATCAAACATGATGGATTCAAACGATTAAACCAACATATTTCCCTATTACAACTAAATTCTTTTAGACAAATAACAAGATCGACGAAGAAACAATTATGAACTTAAACTTGAACTTAACAATATTAACAATTTCTAAAAATACATAAAACACATGAAACAAATTGAAGAAATAATTAATTAAACTTCAATTTGTATCTCACCAACATTAAACTAACAACTTTTACCTAAACAATAAAACAAACATGAAATAAACATGAAAAATCACTAATTTAATTTCCATTTGAAATCTGAAAATTAAGTCAATCAAAACATATGAACAAACTAGAAAATTATTTCAACGATGAACAACGAACAAAACAAGAATCAAATATTTAACGATTTTAACTTTGAGAAATATAAAAACGAAATATGGACAAAAAATAAAACTTAGAACTAACTAACCGGAGATGAATCAACGACGAACTCGATTGTAAACAAATCTGTCCGGGCCCTTCGAACTTTGACGAAACGAAGAAGACGAAGCTTGCATTGAAGAAGAACTTTGAAGCAGTAGCAGCGGCATCAGCACGACGGAGAAGCTGCAGTGAAACAGCAGCGGCGGGGAGCTGGACGCGGCGAGAAGCAGCTGGAGCAGAAACGTGAGCAGCAGCAACAATGGTGAAGCTGAAGACGCAGCGACACAACAGCACGACGGAGCAACGGTGGAGCTCGTTTTTGGGCTGGTTTCGAGCAGCTCTCATTGCTGCGTTTTGGAGAACGGAGCAGCTTGGTCGTTTGGACTTGAGGTTGAGAAGATGGAAGCAGAAGGACCTCCATGGATGACGAAGGAACAGCAGTAGAAGCTGCAACGACTGGAAGAAAATGCAGCAACAATGGCGGACGTGAAGCTACTCCAATGGTCGTTTGATTTCGACAACGGGAAACGGGGGGGGGGAGGGGGGAAGCAGCCATTGCTGCTCGTGTTGGGGTCGATGGGACGATGGAAGATGAAGAATGTCGTGTGTGTGTGTGTGTGTTGAGGTGGTGGAGGCGTGAGGAAGGGCAGCCATGGGAGGTGGGGCTTGGAGGTTGGAGAAGATGAAGATAGGAGGGGGGCGGATGGCTTAGCTCTTTTTTAGGGTTTTCTTTTGTTTTGTTTTGTAAAAATGTAAGACAAAGGGGTTTGGGTCTTTTGGGTTATGGACTGGGTCGACCCAGTTCGAAATGGACTGGGTCGTAGGGAAGATTGGGCCATTTTTTGGGCCTGTGGCTTGAAATTGAAGAAGAGGCCCAATTCCGACTTTCTTTATATTTTCGCTCTCTTTTCTTCTTTTATTTTTCTAAAACTAAATTATAAAAATACTTAAACTATTATTAAGAACTAAATTAAGTTATAAAAGCGCAAATTAACTCCCAATAACAATTAACGCACAATTAAGTAATAATTAAGCATAAAATTGTATATTTGGACATTAAATGCTAAAAATGCAAACGATGCCTATTTTTGTAATTTTTATTTTTTGTAAAACAAACTTAATTACTAACAATTGTAGAATTAAATCCTACATGCAAAATGCGACATATTTTTGTATTTTTTATTAATTTAACAAATAAACATGCACAGACAAATACAAATAATTATTTCAAAAATATCACAAAATATCACAAAATTGCACACCAAGGAAAATTATTTTATTTTTGAATTTTTTGGGAGTAATTCTCATATAGGGCAAAAATCACGTGCTTACAATGGGTTGAGGCCAAAACTTTCAAGTCTCTGACCAAGAAAGCAGTGGTCGATTTTGTTCACTCACATATCATCTGTCGATTTGGAATCCCGAAGGTGATCATCACAGATAACAGTGCTAATCTTAACAGCAATTTGATGAAAGAGGTATGTCAACAGTTGAAGATTACAACTGCAATTCCACCCCATATCGAGCAGTTGAGGCAGCCAACAAAAACATAAAGAAGATACTTCGGAAAATGGTAGAAGGTTCTAGGCAATGGCATGAAAAATTACCATTTGCATTGCTGGGTTATCGCACTACTGTCCGAACTTCAGTAGGGGCAACTTCTTATTTGTTGGTATATGGAACTGAAGCTGTAATACCTGCGGAAGTTGAAATCCCGTCCCTTCGGATTGTCGTTGAGGCTGAGATTGATGATGATGAATGGGTCAAAACCCGTCTGGAGCAGTTGAACTTGATTGATGAAAAATGATTGGCAGCTGTGTGTCATGGCCAGTTGTATCAAAAGAGAATGGCGAGAGCATACAACAAAAAGGTGCGTCCCCAGAAGTTTGAAGTGAGCCAGCAAGTGCTGAAATGCATCCTTCCACATCAGGCTGAGGCAAAAGGCAAGTTCGCCCCAAATTGGCAAGGGCCATTCATTGTAACCAGAGTATTATCCAATGGTGCTTTATGTTTAACAGATATCGAAGGAAAATGCATAGACATGGCTATCAATTCTGATGCAGTAAAAAGATATTATGTATGATTTCTTTGGTATAATTGATTGATTGCTTGTATTTGGCATTATTTCGAAGATTGAAATGACGAAGGCAATTTGTTCTACTATCTAAACACTTTACCCTTTGTTCCCCTTTTTGAGCCTTATTTATTTCTTTCATACCCCTCTTTTGGAATCAATAACGAAAAAGAAAGAAAAAGAGAAAGAAAAGAAGTGAAAAAATATAACAACAAGGAAATTCAGGTGTGAACTACACTTGACTTGGTCTCTGTTAAGGGTACGTAGGCAGCTTTACGGCTCGGTCAAAGTGACATAAAATATCCAAAGATCCCCAAACAAGAAACTGGGGCAGAGGTTGTATTTGTAATAAGAAATGTGATTCCAAAGTTGTAATTTTAAACCCATGTCAAATTATTTTGAGCCTTTGATACCCTTTCTTATCCCATCCAAAATCCCACATTACGGTCCAAAGAAAGACCTTCTGATCAGTTTTTGAGAGATGACGAGTCGAGCAAACAGAGGTGATTCGTATCAGGGTAATACTCCGGTCCAAGCAGGGAAATTAATGAAAATGAGAGAGTCTTATTGGTGAAAACCTTCACAGGCACCATAAGACGACAAAAGCTGAGAGAAATAAAATGAGAGAGTATTATTGGTGAAAACCTTCACAGGCACCATAAGGCAACATAAGTTGAGAGAAATAAAATGAGAGAGTCTTAACGGTGAAAACCTTCACAGGCACCATAAGGAGACAGAAGTTGAGAGAAATAAAATGAGAGAGTCTTATCGGTGAAAACCTTTACAGGCACCATAAGGCGACAGAAGTTGAGAGAAATGAGAGAGTCTTATTAGTGAAAACCCCTCGAAGGGCACTATAAGGCGACAAGGAATTAAAAGGAGCAAACGAGATAAGCTTGATGGAAAGGATCTGTCGAGACGTCAGGCAGAATAAAGATGTAGTTTCGGCAAAAAGAAGATGGGTTGAGGGACCTTTGAAATACAAAGTATGGATATTAGGAAGATTGATTGATGTAAACAGATTGGATTGATTAATCCAAAAATGCACGACATGACCATTGGGATCGGTTATACCATTCAGATAAGTTATTTTCTCTTCAAACAATTGCTTAGAAAGATTTTTCTTGTTCTATCTTTCGAAGTCATCATTTTCCATTTCTTTTTGGTCAGTAGTAGTTTGTTTTTAAGAAGGATTTTCAAAGCCAACTACCAGTTGCCAACATGGTGCAAGGTAAATGGGGATAAGACAGGCGAGGATAATGTGATGGGACAAGAAGACGTCGTTGTAAGACCAAATGATGGATTGGTCTAAGTTTTCAGGGACAGTATGGAGCAAAGGTGGAAAACAACGGTGGAGAGGTTGGTGAATACAGAATCATCAAGAAGGTCGGAAGTTATCAGTCAAGTTTCAAGATGGTCGAACAACGCAGAGCATGGAAAAAGGCGAAAGGGAAAACCGTCCCCGGCAGGAGCATCCTCACGTTTTAAACTAACAAATTCTCTTTGATTTTAAGCAGGGACAGGAAATGTTATTGATGACAGAAAGACATGCCACAAGAAAGATTGTCAAACTAGGGCAGAAAATTTTCTTTCATTTTGAAAATTTCTGGAAAGTCAAGTACCCACTTGGGGAAGAAGGAAGATAACACAAGTTCGGTGAAAAGAGGTATCCCCAGCAGTTTTTGGAAGAAGGCAAAACAAGTTTTAAAGAAAGCAATTTCAGGAGGAAGATAACACAAGTCTTAAGGGAAGTAGTTCCAGATGAAGGAAAACACCAGCTTTAAGGGAAGTAGTCTTTGAAGGAGGAAAATAACATATTTTTAAATGAAACACTGGTGTTATCCCCAGCAGTTTTCAGAGGAATGAAACACCAATTTTGAGGGAAGCAGTTCTGAAAGAAGATAATTCAAGTTAGAAGGAAAATGGTTCAGGAGGCAGGAAGGAACAACGACAATAGAACGCACTTTAAGAAGTAGTTGAAGTCAGGAGCCCGCCTGGAGAATGGAGGTTGTTATATTTTCAAGTTGTAGTCGAAGTTAGAAGCCCGCCTGGAGAATGGAGGTATTATCTTTAAGATGTTTATTGAAGTCAGGAGCCCACCTGGAGAATGGAGGTGTTATATTTTTAAGAAGTTGTTGCAGTCAGGAGCCCGCCTGGAGAATGGAGGTGTTATATTTTTAAGTTGTTGAAGTCAGGAGCCCGCCTGGAGGATGGAGGTGTTATATATTTAAGAAGTTGTTGCAGTCAGGAGCCCGCCTGGAGAATGGATGTGTTATATTTTTATGAAGTTGTTGAAGTCAGGAGCCCGCCTGGAGAATGGAGGTGTTATATTTTTAAGAAGTAGTTGAAGTCAGGAGCCCGCCTGGAGAATGGAGGTGTTATATTTTTAAGAAGTTGTTGAAGTCAGGAGCCCGCCTGGAGAATGGAGGTGTTATATTTTAAAAAATAGTTGAAGTCAGGAGCCCGCCTGGAGAATGGAGGTATTATATTTTAAGTAGTTGAAGTCAGGAGCCCGCCTGGAGAATGGAGGTTGTTATATTTTTCAAGTTGTAGTCGAAGTCAGGAGCCCGCCTGGAGAATGGAGGTATTATCTTTAAGTTGTTTATTGAAGTCAGGAGCCCGCCTGGAGAATGGAGGTATTATCTTATTAAGTCATAGCAGAAGTCAGGAGCCCGCCCAGAGAGCGGAGGGTTGCAACAAAGATCCCCAGCATAAATTAAAGTTCAGAAGTCGGAAGGGAGGCAACACTAGTCAGAAGAAGGCAGTTCAAGCTTCGAAGAAAAAATAATTCGAAGATCACAAGAAGGAAATAAGCAATTCAAATTCGAAAATCAAGAGAAGACTGCGAGTCCAGACAGAAAGAAAGAAGCATCAGAGGAAACACCAGTCAGCAAGACATCAAAGCAACAAGAGACACAAGAGCAAGTCTGAAGATCTAGATAAGATTTTGTAATTCATAGACTATAGTTTAGTCTAGCTTCTCGTTTTCTGTTAACATGGTGTAATAAGGAGGTCAGTAAGTAGCGGCAGCAGCAACAACAGCAGTAACAGTAAATCCACAGCTCCATGGTAGTCCCAGCTACCAAAACTTCCCGAACTACATTGACCTGATTCCCCTTTTAGCCAGGGATATGTAGGAAACCTGCGAAGCAGAGGTTCAGTCAACTCTCTTTCAGAAATATGCTTCACACGGAGTAGCCGAATGGGCAAAAATCGCTCGTATCTGCTCACTTTATCTTTGCATGAAAACTCTTCATGTTTCTGGACAAAGAGGGGCAGCTGTGAGCACGTGATTTTTGCCCTAAAAGAACTACTCCCAAAATTCAAAATAAGATAGTTTTGTGTTGCTTGTGATTTATTGGTATTTGTCTGTGCATGTTTATTTTATACTTTAATTAAGAAAAATACAAAAATATGTGTTACATGTGCATTTAGGATTTAATTTTACAATTTGGAATTAATTAAACAATATTTAAATTTGTGAGAATGAAAATCACAAAAAATATGTACTTGGCATTTTTTAGCATTTAATCTCCAATTGTGTGATTTTATTTTGGTTGGTATTTAATGGTGTGATAATTGTTATTAGGAATTAATTAGTATTTTTTAATTGGTTTATAATTTAATTTAGAATTTTAGGAAAAGGAAACCGGAATGGGCCAAATTGGCCACAACCCAGTTCTCACCCAAAAAATCAGCCCAATACTCGCCCCAATCCAGTCCGTCTCTGGATATATCCAAACGACGTCGTATCTGGCCAATAAATCCAGGCCTTTGATTTGTTTTGATCGAACGGTCCAGATCACCCCTCTCGTAACCCGTCTTTGACCCATTCCCGGTACTCGGTCTAACCCGATCCCCTCACAAAAACAAACGACATCGTTTCTCATTAGTGAAGTAATCCAGGTTGTTGATCGTGAATGATCCAACGGCCAAGATCAAATCCCCACCCCACTATATATTCCTAAAACCTTACCCCACGCCCCCTAAGCCATAACCCCCCTTCGCCTTCGTCTCTAACATAGAGACAGGCCCCAACACCCTCCGCCTTCAACCACCGCCCTCCGCCCATCGGAAATCGCCTCACGGCGGTTCCGGTAGTCCAAACATCCCTAAAATTACACCACAGCCTCCCCACGACGTCCTCTTTCCAAATCCCGAATCAGTTTTCCTCAAATCAATACCAGACGCTTCGAATCTTAGATCGAAGAATCGAACCAAACCCTAATCCGTCCAATGACCACCAAGTTCACACCCCAGCATCCCTCGACCTCCCCAACCTAACCCCTCTAACCATCACCCTCGAATTGTGGCCGACTGCTTCGAATCTTAGATCGAAGGCAAGACCTCAAACCTCAAACCTACCCAATCAGCCCCAAAGTTACACCACTGAACCACCTAGCTACCCCCGTCCCAAATCCCACCCCGGTTCTGTCCAAATCTTGTTAGAGCCTTTCGAATTTCAAATCGAAGGCAAACCCTAGAAGAACCAAACTTCAAACTGTGTATGAAGTTAAAAATTTGAGGTCTTAACCGACTTTAGTCGAGAATACTAGATTAAGGTCCATTTTGGCTTCAAAATTCCAAGACGAAGTGTCAATGAGAACGGAGTTCATTTGGTTTGTGATTTTGAGGTATTTCTCCTCTTTTCCTTTTTCTTTTTTGATTGTTGTTTGTTGTTTGCCTAATTAGGTTTCGTTGCTATGTTCGTCAATCACTTCTTTCCCCCTCTTTTGGACCTTTTTCTGGTCCAGATTTTCATCACTGTACTAATTGGATTTTATAGTTAGTTGGATTTAATTGAAATCGCTCGAACCCCTGTCTATTTGGTTTCACTCTGGATTAGTTTCTTCTTTACATTGTTGAGCATTTCGAGTTAGGCAAGTTCAGTGAGTGCTTGTATAAAACTGTGATCGTTTGATATTACTGTTGGTTCAAATTGTCTTATTATGTTTTGTTTGATTCTTTCCTATCCGTTGCCAATCAGTTTGTTGCATATGAACTCGTGATATTACAATGTTTCATTCATTTTTGTCTAGGTTTGGTTTAGAATTGTGAATGTAGTCAGTTATTCCCATATACATGTGCATCTTAGCAGTTTAATATCAGTTTGCTATTTGATCTAATCTGTGTAGTTTGAGTTGTTGTTTGATTTTGATTAAGGAAATTGGTTATAGCTGATGAGGTACAGGGGATTGGACTAGGACAGTAAATCACAGTAATGTTAGGGGTAATTTGGGGTTTAAAAGTTTGGCAAACGGTCTTGCTAGTGGGCTGTCAGTAAAGTACTTAATTAACCATTAATCTAATAGTTAGTGGGAAACAAAATATAATGGTATGTGGAGGCTTAAAAGGAATTGATTAAAATATAGCATTGCCCATACACCTTTGAATTAAACAATGAAATTAGACACCTAGTAGTGGCTGTCAGGGAATGTGATGGAAGAAACACATTTCTTAATGATTTAAGTGTTAAAACAGGCTGGAAATGGGGTCTGTCTGAGGGTATAAAAACAGGGCAGACCTGGAGGAAGGGGAGGTTTTTTGAGAGTTCTTTGAAGAGGCAGTCTCAGACAGCATTTTAAAAAGCTAAGGCATTCAACTTTTTTTAGAGTTCTGGAGAGTTTACGAACAGAAAACTAAAAATATATTGTTTCATTGCATTCATTGGTGTAAGTCGAAGGACACTGATTCTCATTGCTGAAGTGGTTCAGTAGTCTACTGATTAAGTTTTGGTTTAATTCAAACTCTATTGAGTCTGTTCGTTTTGATATTTGCTGTTGCTATTGGTTTTGCAACTTGTTCTGGGTTGTGGTCGAGTTGATTCTGGGTAAAAATTGGTCTTGAACTGCGATGGCTGCTGTTTGAATTCCTGGTTGCTGCTGTTTGCTCTTCTGTTGCTAACTCTTCCTTCTACTCGATTATATTTCCAGGTACCTTGTTGTCTCTAATGCCTTGAAGTTTCATTCGATGTATCTGAACGATTATGAAATCAAATGACGAGGCACTGCTACCATATGAATTTGCTTATGTATTTCACTATTAGTATAGCTTGTAGTTATAGATTTCAAATACGCATTAGTAATTTCTGAAATTTGTCTTGTAATTAAACTAGAGAGACTGTGGATTATTGATTATATGACCATGAATCTGTACTGGGATCACAAATGGGTATAAAATTAGACATGACTAATTGTACGAATAACATGGTATAATATCTAATCACCTCAATAAGTTAAGCTTTTTCATGATTGTCCGTGTTAATTCCTAGCATGAACAACGGCTTTAAATCTGATAGATACGTGAACTCGAGTTGGTAATTTTGGTTGCATAAGGGCTGGGGTATAGAATCAGAATAATTGTTCGTTTCGTTGAGCTAGTTCATTAAACTTGATGGTTTAAAACTTTCAGTGAACACTTGTGCACATTGAACTGAAGCGTTGTTTAATTTAAAAGGCTGGGGCTTGACAGCCCCTTTGCATAAAGTGTAAGCTTCAGGGCCGAAATAAATGGCCCAGGCCTGGGTCTGACATGCATATCCGTTTGGGGCCTGGACCCATGTCTGCGATTGGTCCAGTTTGTGCTGGGCCTGGATTATGATTCCTTCACGTAGACTGTTTGGAGTTTGCAGATCTAGATGTAGTATTTCTTAAAAGATAATAATTAGTTAGGTTTTATTTTTATTATTAGAGACAAGTAAAAATAGGAAAATTACCATAGCTTTTAGGTTTGCCTTTTGAATAATAAAAATGAGATGAGCCTCGCTAAATAAACAAATAAACTACGGGGCCCTCATTAAATGTATATATAAAAATACTTTGATTTCAGGACGGACCGTTTAACGAATTTCACGGTTTTCCCCCAAAGTAATAACGCGCTAATCTCTGTAGGCGCGTATGTTAATAATGTTACCTTTCTAAACTTGGGTGTGCATTTATGTGACCCAAATCTAAATCTTAACGATTTTAAAATATGTCAAAAACCACAGGTGCATTTATGTGACGTGGTTCAAGACTTGCTTTAATGACGTTGCAATTTTCCTTAAAAAATAAATAAAAAGCGGTTGAAGTTAAAATTTGCACATAGGTTCAACACGTATTAAAATCAGATAGAGAAGCCGAATATGACAGTTGAGCGACCGTGATAGAACCACGGAATTCGGGAATGCCTTACACCTTCTCTCGGGTTAATAGAGTTCCTTACCCAGATTTCTGGTTCGCGGACTGTAATACAGAGTCAATCGTTTCCTCGATTCGGGATTCAACCGGTGACTTGGGACGCCATAAATCTCCCAAGTGGCGACTCTGAATTAAATAAATAAATCTCGTTTCGATTGTCCTTTAATTGGAAAAACTCCCTTTACGCCCCTTTCCGGGGGTGTAGTGAAAAAAGGAGGTATGACACATGGGGCAGACGAGCCAGCGCGTAGGCAGACGTGCCGGCGGAATTCCAGATTTGGGAGGCGTGTGGAGCGTGGAGCTTTTGTTGCCGGAAAATATTTTTGGGGTTTGGTCGCTAGAGAGTTTTGAGTCTAATGGTGGTGTTGGTTTGTGCACAACACTCACCAAATGTGAGATGACGCAAATTAATTACTTAAGTCACCAAAAAATTGCACGGTGACTGAGTTATTTCTTCCCGGATGTTGCTGGAATGTCGCAAACCGATTTTTACTCACTAATGCTCTGATACCATGTGAGAAAGCATGAGGGAAAAATATTGTTGCTTAATTAAAGTATTGTACAGCCCTATTTATATATGATGATTACATAATAATAGGTATCTACTTCCTGATGCGGGACACTATACATGACCAACTACTTAACAACTTTCTTTGTTTCAATTTATGTGAACCCATTTGACTGGGCACAGAGTTTAATAAAAGAGATAAGACTTTTGAACTTGTAATATAAAATGAGTCACATATATTTTGTATGGCTATAAATCATTGCATAAAAGTAAATTATTTTCAAATAAGGAAATGAGTCATTCATTTTGGCACGGACTAAAGAGGAAATAGGATCACATAAATTGAAGCGAAGGGAGTAACATTTTTACTTTCATTAAAATTTGAACTTAAACCTTCATAATTTTTAATTCACCTTATTGATCATTAGGTTACATGCACCTAGACAACTAGATTTGTAGAAGTATTTCTTTTGAACATAACACATTAGGAAAAGGATAGCATCAATCTTTGAACAAAAGAATCACTTTGTGTCCTCATATGTGATAAAGTGTAGTAGCCAGCCCACCTTTGAAATACTCTATCGAAAGATATATGGCTTATAAATTTTTGAGTTCTCGCTTTTGATCAAGGGTCGGTCATATTTCGGGTAAACTGATAGTCCAAATCAAAAAATATTATTAGGTTATTAGTATCAGATTATTGAGTTAATGGTTCGGTAATAATTTAGTGTTATCTGACTATTGAATTATTGGTTCGAGATTCATGTTGTCTAATTTTATTAACGATTTAACCAGTAATCGAATACGCTTTATTAAAATTATAATTTTACCCTTAAGTCTATAAAGCTACCTTAGGGTATGGACACCTTAATTCTCAATTTCTCATGCTTGAAGCCTCTTCGTTCTTGAGATTTATAGGTAAGTTTTAAACTTTCTATTTTTCATCTTCTTCAAGCTTCGGTTTTACTCATAACAATTTTGTTTTAATTTTTTTTTGTTCTTCAAGCTCCAAGCCTTCATCCACAATAATTCTTTTCAGGTTTTTGTTCTTCACAAAAAAATTTATGAAGTCATTACTTGTATAGGGTAAAATCGATTCATATTAAATAATCGTATAATAGAGTGACACGTGGAATTGGAGATAGATGGAAAGTGAGACAGGTGGAAATCAAGACCGGGGGCAGCAGTTTCGGTTGGCACCAGAAAGCCCCAGAAGGGAATATTGCTAATGAAGACAAACGAATGCCTACCACCCGATAGCATTCAATAGAGAATATTCTGCAGTATTAAATACACATTCTGTTATAGAGAATTTTGGCATTCATAGCTTGCCCTTACACATTCTTCAATGACCCCCATATTGTTATTTAAGAGGGAATTAATTCTAGGACCTTGTTCCCTAGGTGCAACTATAAATAGTGACTTCAACAGCCATTGTAAGGGACATGAATTTTCTGACAAACTTATGCAATATATTATTCGAAAGCTCAATAATACTTTATTTCTTGCCTATTGATATTTGTATTACTGCCTTCAGAAGCTTTGCTCCCGGAACCAAGCTATCTGCTGCTTTATCTCGATTTCAATGCTAACTCTTGCATTTTATTTAATTTATTTATCATTTTAGGAGCGAATCGATTTGCTTGTCTATAAACTATATTACAAATTCAATTGTACCATATCACGGGTAAACAGTTTGGCACCCACTGTGGGGCTTAGATAGTTGCATAATTGAGTCGATCCTTGCATCTATCACTAACCTGTTTAATTCTTTGTTTCCTAGCAAAAAATAGTAAAAAGGGCAGATAACTAGTTCAACATCACGCACAACATTGAGGCCTAAGGAAATCAGCCTCAGCACGAAGATTCGATCAGCGATACTTGCAACAAGGGGGATGAAGCCACGCCATTTCATGGAGGGAAATATCCATGACACTTTTGGGAGGCAACTCTTGATGATGCTGACAACGAGCACGTTGCAGAAACAGTGAGAATCCTAAGGGAAGAACAAAAGACTATTATGGGTCATCTCTCGCGACAAGATCATGTCATGACAGAGTTAAGGCAAGTGTTATCGGGTACTTCCAACAACGCAAATGGAAGAAGTCCAGTTCCTCCCGGTGCTCTCGGAAACTAAACAACGCAAAGGGTTGATAACAATACCCCGAGGGGTGAGTTCAACTTCGACAGGGCCAAGGGGAACCGCAGCGAGTCTGGTAACAATAACGGGAATGGTCCCTTTAAACCGAACTCGTGCAGTTTATGAGGGAAATAAATGCCAAAATGTATCAAATCTAGACGCACTACCAGTGTTGAAAGGACCGAACTCAAATAAATACACCTAGCTACCACTCCAACCAAGCACGACACCGGAGTTAATCCCGAAGCAATTCAAAATGCAAGACATGCCAAAATATGATGGGACCTCGGATCCTCAAGAGAACATCACCACCTATACAACAACGGTGAAAGAAAACGACTTAGCTCCACAGGAGATTAGGTCAATTTTGCTGAAGAAGTTCGAGGAGACCCTCACAAAAGGGGCCCTGACATGGTATTCACTTTAACTTGAGAACTCAATAGATTCCTTCAAGATGCTCGTGGTTCTTTTATCAACGCCCATGTCGGGGCCAGAAAGGTGCAGGCCTGGAAAGGTCAACATATTTAGAACTGCACAAGAAGAGTCCAAATTATTGCGGGAGTTCATGACCAAATATCAGAAGGAAATCATGCTGCTACCCATCGTGCCAGATGAATGGACAGTTGAGACATTTACTAAAGGGGTGAATTCGAGGAGTTCTGATGCTTTGCGAAAACTAAAAGAAAGTCTACTCGAGTTCCGTGCGACAATATGGGCAAATGTCCACAACCATTACGAATGAAAGATAAGAATAGAGGATGACTATCTCGGTTTCCCCGCATCCAACAAGGGTCGGGACCGTGAGAAGAATAAGGAAAAGTTGAAGGATGATTTCGATGCAGATCGACAGACTTCCAGAGGTTGATTTTTTCCCTACGAAAGGGTCGAAGGAAGGGTAGAGGTGTCCGGTTGGTGGATAGGTTTGCTACCGATAGGAAAGCTGAATGTGATCGGAATAGCAGATCATTGCATGACAAAGAGGTATCGGGCTCCACAGATTTTACCTACACTAGATTGTCCGAGAATAACTTCCGTGTCAGTGTAGTGGTACTGGTATCGGTGATGAGGAACATTAAGGAAGCACAGTTCCCAAAGCCGATGAGATCAAACCCCAGTTAGAGGGATCCTAACATATGGTGTGAGTATCATGGGACTAACGGCCACGAGACTGGGGACTGCCGACATTTGTACGAGGAGTTGGCGACATTGCTAAAAAATGGCCATCTCAGAGAGTACTTAAGTGATCGGGCTAAGAATAACTACGGCTGCGAACGGGCTAACGCGAAACCCTCTAAAGCAGGAGAAGATCCTCCTCATCTAACGATCAACATGAATTTTGGGGGGAACGAGATTAATGGCATAACGTTTTCGACAACAAAAAAGACAAAGGTATCAGTGACCCATAGCAAGAGACTCCGGGAAGTCTCCGAGGACGATATCACCTTCACGGAAGAGGACGCATATGGACTCTTACTACCATACAATGATTCCCTGGTAAATTCTCTTAATATTTAAGATTTTAAAATTAAACGTACTTTGGTGGACCCAGGAAGGTCAGCCAATATTATCTAATGGAGAGTGCTAGAGCAAGCCAAGCTAACCGGAAGCATCATCCCGACCACAAAGCTCCTCACCGAGTTCAACTTAGCAAATGTGACAACCTGAAAGGAGATCCTCCTACCCTCAAATGCCAAAAAGGTCACAAAGACGACCTTGTTTGAAGTAGTAGACGACAACATGGGAAATAACATTATTCTCGGAAGGCCATCGCTGCACGAGATGAAGGTTGTACCATCAACTTCTAAAATTCCCAATTCCTGAGGGAATTAAACAAATAAGGGGAGATCAACCAGCGGCAAGGGATATGAATGCAATCTCGGTTTCCAGTAGCAAAGGAAAAGAACATGCAACATAGTAATTACAGGAGCCGACGCCTTCTCCTGAGCCGAATGAAGTCGACAAGGGGGAGGAGTCATCGGAATCCTATCAGGTGCCAAGATATTTTCAAGTACCAGAAAGAACGGATGCAACCAAATTCACAGTGTAAGAACTTGAACAAGTCGCATTGTTCGAAAAGTTCTTAGAGAGGAAGTTCCACTTGGGGACAAGATTAAACCCCGAGCTCAGGTCAGGATTTATAAAATTTCTTAAATTTAATGTTGACTGTTTGGTGTCATCGCATGCGGATATTATAGGTAGTTTTCCAGAGGTGGCCATGCACAAGTTAAGCCTGGATCCTAATATCCCTCTAGTAAGGCAGAAGAAACGCCCTATAGTCGAGGTTAGAAATATGTTTGTCAAAGAAGAGGTAACTCGATTACTTGATATCGGTTCAATCAGGGAGGTAAAATATCTCGACTGGCTAGCTAATATAGTAGTAGTTCCGAAAAAGAATAATAAATTTCGCATGTGCGTATATTATAAGGATCTGAATAAGGCATGCCCAAAAGTTTCATTCATATTACCAAACATTGATCAAATGATTGATGCAATGGTCGGGCATGAGTTGATGAGTCTCCTCGATGCCTATTCCGGGTACAACCAAATCAAAATGAATCCAGAGGACCAGGAAAATACCTCATTCATAAAAAACTTTGGCACATATTGCTACAATGTGACCCCTTTTGGGCTTAAAAGCGATAGAGCCACTTACCAAAGGCTTGTGAATAAAATGTTCGAAAAGAAAATAGGGAAAACAATGGAAGTTTACATAGATGATATGCTTGTTAAGTCTTTGAATGCATGTGATCATCTGAAGCACCTCCAAGAAACCTTTGACATCTTAAGGAAGCATAACATGAAGCTTAACCCCGAAAAATATGCACTCGGAGTCAGCTCCGGTAAGTTCTTGGGTTTCCTAGTGTCACAAAGGGGGATCAAAGTCAATCCCGATAAAATCAAAGCCATCGAGGACATTCCCAACTAGCTATCAAATATGAAAGAGGTTAGGGGTTAACAGGGAGACCGACCGCTTTAAGCAAGTTCATTTCCCGGTCTTCAGAAAAATACCATCTGTTCTTCTCACTTCTGAAAAAGAAATACAACTTCGAATGGTTTTTGGAATGCTAGCAGGCTTTGAAAGGTTTGAAAAGGTATTTATCAAGCCCTCTGTTATCTATCTAAGCTGGAGGAAGGCGAACAATTGCTAATTTACTTAGTAGTCTTGGAGGTAGCGGTAAGTACCATTTTATTCCGTGAAGACGAACATACGCAATCTCCTATTTATTATGTTAGTAAACTTTTAAAGGGAGCAATAACTCTCTACCCACACCTTGAAAAATTGGCCTTAGCTCTCGTAGTCGCTGCTTGAAAATTTAGGCCTTATTTTCAATGCCACCCAATAGCCGTGGTGACAACCTTTTGTGACAACCTTTCCCTTGTGGAATATCCTTCACAAACATGAATTGTCAGGTCGATTGGCTAATTGGGCAATAAAAATGAGTGAACTTGATATAGAGTATAAACCCAGGATTGCAATCAAATCGCAAGTTTTGGCCAACTTCATGGACGATTTTAGTCTCGGGCTACTGCCTTTGGCCACCAAGGAAGCAGTGATGGTATCAGAAATGACATCGGCAGTCTGGACCTTGTTCACAAAGGAAGCTTCCAATGTAAAAAGGGTTCGCTCGGGGTAGTACTAATTACACCCTGGGGAGAAACCCTGAGGCGGGCCATAAAAATTATTCTATTGACTAACAATAAAGTCGGGTATGAGGCTTTGATTGTAGGATTTAAACTGGCCCGGGGACTGGACTCTGAGGTCATTGAAATCAAATATGATTCCCAATTGGTAGTAAATCATGTATACGGGATCTTCGATATTAAAATGGAATGCATGCAACAATATGTAGAGAAACTCCAGACTCTGCTCGCACAGTTTAGGGAATGGTCAATCACCCACATCTTGAGAGAAGAAAATGCGGAAGCAGACGCACTAGCCAACATGGGCTCGTCCATGTAAATGAAGGGATCAGATTCCTATACGGTCGTGTAGCTTATGCATATGGTATTGGATGTGGACATTTATTATGAAGTAAACGCGACCAATTTGGTCTAGGATTAGAGAAATGAGATCATTGACTATCTTGGGCATGGTAAACTTCCTGAAGATCTAAAGGCATGACAAGCATTCCATACCAAAGCAGCTCGTTACTAGTCTTTCCACGGCTCGTTGGACGAATGCTTAGGACCTTCTGAGGCTAATTACGTCATGAGAGAAGTCTATGAAGGAATCTGTGGGAATCACTCTGGCGTGGAATCGTTAGTGCTAAAGTTAGTTAGGGTAGGATACTACTAGCCCCGAATGGAACAAGACGCTAAGACATTTGTTCATAAATGCGACAAGTGTCAACACCACATGTCATTGGTACATCAACCAGTAGAACTCTTGCATTCATTATTGCCTCCCTCGCCATTCATGAAATGGGGGATGGACATAGTCAGTTCGCTGCCACCGGCTCCCGGTAAGGTAAGGTTTCTTTTGGTTTTAACTGACTATTTTTCTAAGTGGGTCGAAGCAGGTCCTTACCAAAAAATCGACGAGTGCGAAGTGGTCGATTACCTGTGGGAGAACATAATTTGTAGATTCAGGATATCAAAGGAGATAGACTGTGACAACGGGCCAAAATATATAGGCGCAAAGGTCACAAAATTCATTAAAGACTTGAAAAACAAAAGAATCACATCTTCGCCATACCATCCTAGCGCAAACAGACAAGCGAAATCAATAAAAAAAATGATCATTCAAAATCTCAAAAAGAGATTGGAAGTAGTCAAAGGCAAATGGCCCAAAGAGTTACCAGGAGTGGTATGGGCATACCAACAAGTCAAGCTAGGAGAGACATATTTCTCTCTTGTATACGGAGCAGAAGCCCTGATCCCAGTGGAAGTGGGAGAATCTACCATGAGATAATTCCGGGCAAACGAAAAAACAAATAATGAAGTGCTGCTGGTTAGATTGGAGTTGCTTGATGAACGCAAGGACTTGGCACATATAATGATGGCGGCTTAGAAATAAAGAATATAAAAATATTATAATCGAAGAGTCAATCTCCGCTATTTCAAAGTGGGAGACTTGGATTTAAGGAAAGTGACTCAAAACACCCGAGAGCTCAATGCAGGGAAGTTGGGTCCGATGTGGGAAGGCCCCTACCGAGTTTCAGCTGTCATCAGGAAAGGATCATATGAACTTAGAAATCAAGACGGAGTAAAATTGTCGAGCAACTGAAATGTAGCCCACCTCAAAATTTCCAATTACTGATTAGCACCACTTATACTGAAAGTATGTGCTGCAGTCTTTTTCCATTCGTCAAGTTTTTGTCCCAATTGGATTATTCTTACAAGGTTCTTAACGAGGAAGCAACATAAAGCATACCATGAAGGAGTCACCATCAGCAGAAATAAGACCTTTAAATGACAAGGCATGTAAACAATGAACCACTACATGATGGTTAGATAATCTTTTGCTCGATAGCAAAGTTTCTAACAGGAAATAAAGCTTGCTATCG
The DNA here is from genome assembly GCF_000393655.2 of Nicotiana sylvestris. Taxonomy (NCBI): domain Eukaryota; kingdom Viridiplantae; phylum Streptophyta; class Magnoliopsida; order Solanales; family Solanaceae; genus Nicotiana; species Nicotiana sylvestris. Next base: position 87,687,624 of record NC_091063.1, read on the forward strand.
GACCAAAGGTTACCCAACCGTTCATGAGTGCAATCCACTGGGGGGTGGCTAGATAATATTTGGCTCTATAGTGAAGTTCCTAATGGGAAATGAAGCTTGCTATCATACCAAAGATTATCCAACCATTCACTAGTGGTTTATTAAAAAAAGCAAGACTTCCGGTGTTCCAATTCGCATTCTTCGCATTCGAACACTGGGGGATGATATAAGAATACAGCAGCCTAAGTAGATCGTTCAACACCTGCGGCACAAACCTGCCACATAAACCGGAACTATAAAATTCGGGAACAAAGATGTATCATCGGGACCGCGGACTGTGCGTCCATCCCTGTAGAAATAAGTTGTACAAATTATCCACAAGTAATGGAAATTTCTTTTCAGCAAAATGAATGTTTATGTGCTTTTGAAAATGGAAGGAATAAAGTAAAATCCTTTTATTTTTATCTTGTTTCTTGTCCAAACAATGAATTAATTTTATCATTGAATGTTAATCAAGTACTTCAAATGTTAGCGCTGGAATGAACAAGAGACATCCTCTCCAAGAGTACTGTAAATATAAGAGGACCCTCTCTCATGAAACCCTTACAGTAAAGGATTAGTTTCGGAAGAATTTATGCCTGGAATCCAAATGCCATGGGGAAAAAATGCACCCAAAGCCTTGCATAACTCGACACAAAAAAGTAAAATTTGCGCAATGTTTAAACAAAAAAGCACTTTTATATAACAAACGTGCTAAGCAAATAGAAAAGTATGAAAGGAAATCAAAGCAAAAAACTAAACTACTGCATCCCTAAAACTTGGGGGAAGAGTAGCGTCTACGCCCCTAGGAAAAGAAGGCGGATCTGCCGCCGGCTCTGGACCTTGGCCTTCATCATCATCCTATTCAAGTTCCTCCTTAGTTCTTGAGAATGCTGAACCAGAACCAGAACTAGAAGGGTCTGTTACATCAGGTCAAACCGGGAGGCCCCTTCAGGTAGTTGACTCCAGCTTACGGGCCTTAACGATCTCGACATCAAAATCAATGACGCCCTCTTTGGCCTCTTCCAATGTTTTTCACCTCATGCTATACATACAATATATTTTTTCAATAACGAGGTAATCTACTCGGTCTTGAAGCTCTGACTTAAGCTGATCAACCTCGATCGAAAGGCTATTCTTCTCAGATCTTGTAACCTGAAGGCTGAGATCAAGGTCACAGATAGTGGAGATATAAACTTTATTATGCTTCATGACCTTCGTGTGCGTATCTTCCATGTGGGCACGCTTCTCCTCAGCAGCAATAGCCTCTTCAGCTTTGGAGTTCAAGGATGCCTCCAAATTATTCAGTCTTTTAGCAGAGGCAACCACGCGCTCGGTAATAGCAAGAACAACATTTTGGACCTCAGACCATTTAGCCTTGGCCTCTTGAAATTGTACATTTAATAGGGCAGCCTCTTGGCTAAGGGCCAACGTCTCCGGCTAGGCCAACAGTTAATCTTGCTCGGATGTGAGTTTTTCTTTATCGAGGATCAACTTTTAAAGGCCCTCAAAGGCAAGGATGTTGGCATGCGAAGAAAATATCCAAGTTAGAAATTCTTCCACAACAAATAGCAAAAATAACAAGTACCATACCGCTACTACATTGTGCATGTCATTATTTATCATACACTCCCCCGAAAGAGAGTGTATTTTCTTCTTTTCGTTCTTTGAAGTCAACAACTTTAGGTAATTGGCAAGCTCCACCAGTCGAGATAGTAGATGGCACTTAGTAGAGACAAAGAGGCAGATACTCCTCCTTCTATGAGGATTCGAAGAAGGGTCCGAATAGTTGTGCCCCAAATTCCCATGGTCTGGGGACTGGGGAGGAGGGACATCCTCCTCTCATGTGTCTACGGCCCGCTAAGGGTGATGTAGCAGGTACTGGTGATGAAGGTAGATTGGCGTAGAAGGAGACAAAGTTGATGGTGTTGTGGGATGAGAATCAGCTTTGGCAAAGGCTGTGCTGGTTGTAGGTTGCTCATCAACCGAAGATGGAAAAGACTCGGTACTTAACCTCATAGTATCGGGAGCAACAACTGGGACTGGAAAGGGAGAATTGGAATTCTCCACTAGGTCATACTCTCCTAGTGCGATTGGAAATTGTCCTCGGTTGGGGTTATATACTCTTTAGATTGAGCAGTCTGTTGAGCTGATGAAGGTCATTGTCTCCATAGGAAAACCCCTTCATCACTAGCTTTCCTATCATCATGAATCACTACAGTGACTGCGGATGTCTTGGGTGTGGCGTTCTTTACCCTTTTATATTTTCCCTCGGTCATAGAGGAACGTTGCCTTTTTTGTTGCTTGTTCTCCGACTAAGGACTTGGGGAGGAAGCACCTGCATCGAAAGTGGATCCAATGGCACATGTTCGGTTGAAGGCCTCATGCAACAACTTTGCTGCCTCTGTGGGATCAGCCAAAACGTCCTACTCAGGGATGGTAACAGAGCCATGTGGAAGACCTGAATTCAGTGGAAAGAGAAGTTACCCTATTCTCTTATACGTGAGGTAAAAACAAGATTAATTCGAGAATCAACTTACCATGATTTTTTGTCTTCCATCCATATTTGAGGTCCAGTTCTCTCCAGCAGCGGGTCTCAGGCGTGGTAATATTCAAAATCTTCTTGACCCATTGGTTCAAGCCTTCGACCCTTGGTGGTGTCCTCCGAGTTGCTCAAATAGTGAAAAAAGAAGGATCAGTTACAACAAGTGACAACCTTTAATTAGGGAAAAGACAGACTTTGAACTCATGTGTACGAGTCCATGACTTGGGGAAAGATGGAGTTGTGACCAGGATGATGTCCCTGGTGGTAACTACAACAAACTACTATATCCATCCATGATCGTTGTCATCATCCATACTGGTGAGCAATGCATGGTGACCACATTTGCTGAAGTTTATTACTCCCCCACGAAAGATCTTGGGAGATTAAAGATTCATCATGCGGGTTAAGGATATGTCCTCCCCCGTCTCTTGGCATAGCCGCCATAAACAGGCTACCATCTACCATACAGAGGGGCTACCTATTCCAAGTAGACTTGATACCGGTAGGAAAACTCCAAGATTACGGGGTCAAGTCTCTCGTTCAACGAGAATGGATCCAAAGTGAAGGGATATGTGTAAACGTATGTAAAATCTTTCTTGGGGAAGGTTACTTGCTCTGCTAGATTGGGAGCGATGCTGTTCAAATCATGGCAACCATAGTCCTCCTTAACAACAGGAATACTAGATTGACCGATGGAACAAGGGTGTACACCAACAGCCCATGTGCAGGAGTTAGCAGAAGGAAACTTCTCTTCTAAGTCCTTGGATGTACTGAGCCTTCTAGGAATAATGGTACCCACCATAGAAGGGGTAGCATCATCAGTTCTTTCTCTGTTTTTAAAGAAGTGGTGCTGGTGTCAGAAATGACATAAGGAGTTTGGATCTTGTTTACCGATAGAGCTTCCAATGTAAAAGGGTCTGTGCTCGCACGCCTTCGGGGGAAACCTTGAGGTAGGCCACTAAGACTGTTTCATTAACTAATAATAAAGCCGAGTATGAGGCTTTGGTTGCAGGACTCGAACTAGCCGGGTACTTGGCTCCGAGGTCATAGAAATCAAATGTGATTCCTAGTTGGTAGTAAATAAAGTGTACGAGATTTTTGAGGTAAAGGAGGAGCACATGCAACAATATGTGATTAAAATTCAGATGTTGCTTGCACGATTCAGGGGGTGGTCGATCACACACATTCTGAGAGAAGAGAAAGTAGAGGCAGATGAATTAGCCAATTTGGGGTCGTCCATGAAAATGAAAGGATATGACTCTGGTACTGTCATTCAACTTCTGCATTCGATGCTAGATGTAGATGTCTATTGTGAAGTGAATAGAACCAACCTTGTATGCGACTGGAGGAATAAGTTTTTAGAATACCTTTTGGCATGGGAAGTTGCCCGAAGATCCGAAGGAGTCATGGGCACTACGCACCAAAGTGACTCGTTACTGCCTTATAGGAGAGCAATTGTAAAGGAGATTGTACCAAGGCCCGTTGGCCCTATGTCGAGGAGCCTCGGAAGTGGACTACGTGATGAGAGTGATTTGCGGGAACCATTCTGGTGGAGATTCATTGGTACTAAAGTTAGTTAAGGCTGGAATAAGTTGCAAAAGCGTTCGTTCAGAAATGCAACAAATGCCAGCGCTATGCACAGTTGGTTCATCAACCGACAGAACTCTTGCACTAAGTACTGTCCCCTTGGCCATTCATGAAATGGGAGATGGATTGAGTTGGTCCACTGCAACCGGGTCCCGGAAAGGTCAGAGTCCTTTTAATTTTAACCGATTACTTCACTAAATGGGTTGAAGAAGGTCCTTACTAAAATATCGGTGAGCACGAAGTGATCAACTTCCTATGGGAGCACATAATTTGCCAGTTCAGAATACTGAAGGAGATTCCCTGTGATAACGGACCACAGTTCATAGGCTATATAGTCACAAAATTTCTTAAAGGTATGAGAAAATCAAAAGAATTACCTCCTCACCATACCATCCGAGCACGAATAAACAGGAGGATTCAACCAATAAGGTGATTATCCAAAACCTCAAAAAGTTTAGAAGATGCTAAAAGCAAATGGCCTAAAGAATTACCGGGTAAGCTATGGGCATACTGGATGACGGCAAAGTTGAGAAGATGAGAGACGCCTTTCTCTCTTGTATACGGTGTGGAAGTTCTGATCCCGATGGAAGTAGTAGAACCACCCGTACAATGTTCCAAGAAAACAAAGAAAAAAATGATGAGGCATTGCTAGTGAAGCTAGACTTGCTTGATGAACTCAGGGGCTTGGCACACGTAAAGATGGTGGCTCAGAAGTAAAGGATAGAGAGATACTATAATTGGAGGGTCAATCTTTGTTATTTCAAAGTTGGGGATCTGATTTTGAGGAAAGTACTTTAGAGCACTCAGGAAATCAACGCTAGGAAACTGGGTCCGACGTGGAAAGGTCCCTATCGAGTTTCGACTGTCACCGGTAAAGGATCATACGAGCTGGAAAATCAAGATGGAGTCAAATTGCCCAATAATTGATATGTGACTCACCTTAAAAAGTATTACTAATGATGGATGCTATCAATACTGAAAGTATGTGCTACACTTTTTTTCCCTTCAACTAGTTTTTGTCCTAATCAAATTTTTCTGGCAAGGTTTTTAACGAGACAGCAACGGAAAGCACACTACGAGAGGAATGTCATCGTCAAGGTTAAGACCTTTAAATGACAAGGCATTAAAATGATAAACCACTACGGGATGGTTAAATAATCTTTGGCTCGATGGAAAGTTCCTAATAGGAAGCAAAGCTTGCCATCGAACCTAAGAGTATTCAAACGTTCACAAGTGTTTCACCCAATGGAGCACGACTTCCAGTGTTCCAATTTTCATACTTCGCATTCAAATACTGGGGGGAATAGTATGAGATACGACAATAAAATTGCCTTGAAAACTGAGGACAGCGAGAACCAAAAACAATAATATCTCATCAGAACCGGGGACTGCATGGCCAGCCCCGCAAAAATAAGTTGTACCAGTTAGCCACATGTATTGGCATTTTTTTAGCAAACGAATGCGTATGTACTTTTAAAGATAGAAGGAACAAAATACAGTCCTTTTATTTTTATCTTGTTTCGTGTCCAAATGAAGACTTGATTTTATCATTTGAAAGTTAACAAAAAACTTCAAATGCTTGTGCTGGAATGAACCCAAGAGCACCGAAAACATAAGAAGGCTCTCTCTTATGAAATCCTCACAGTAAAGGATTGATTCCAGAAGAGTTTATGCCCAGATAAAGAAGCTATCAAACGAAAATACACCTGAAGCCTTATCTAATTCGACACAACAAGAATAAACTTTGCGCAATACTTAAGCAAAAGTTTTCTTCATTTATCAAAATGACAAATGGCATAAATATAAAAGTACAAAGGAAAACAACAAAAGGAAAGAAGAAAAAATCTAAACATTATTGCCAGCGAAACTTGGGGAGAGAGAGGCATCTACCCCCCTCCCCCACGGGGTTGAGGGGTAGGAGGAAATGGGTAGATCAGCTGCCGGTACGGGTTCAGGGCCTTTATCTTCATTCTCTTCAAATTCTTCCTCGGTTCTCGAATACCCGGAACTAGTTCTCAAAGGGTCAATTGTGGCAAGTTGAGTAGGGAGACATTTTCAAGCAGTTAACTCCAGTGCTCGAGACTTAGTGATGCAATCATCAATATTAACGATGCCTGTTTTGGCCTCCTCCATGATTTTTCTCCTCATATGATACATAGTATACCTATTTTCGAATATGAGGGAATCCACCTGGTACTAGAACTTTGACTTAAGCCTGTCAACCTCGACCTGAAGACCATCCCTCTCAGGCGTTATGGTGCCGAGGCTAGAATCAAGATCACAGATTTTAGATATGTGAAGCCGGATTTGTTCCATGATCTTCTTATACCTCTCTTCCATCCTGGCCCTCTTCTCCTCGGTGATAGTAGCCTCTTTGGTTTTGGAGCTCAAAGTTACCTCCAAGTTATTCACTTATTCAACGGAAGCAGACTCGCGCTCGGCAGTAGCGAGCACAAAAGCTCATCCCACTTAGCCTTAGCATCTTGGAGTTTTGCATGTAATTAAGTGGCTTCTTGGTTGTGGGCCATCATTTCTTGCTCACTTTGCTTCAATCGAGCCTCAAGCTCGCCCTCCTTGGCAGCCTTTGCCTCCAGAACTGGGAGGCAAGCTGCAAGTTGGTCCCTCTCGGCAAACAGTTGATCCTGGTCGGAGGCGAGTCCTTGATTATCAAGGATCAATCAATGTAGGCTCTCGAAAGTAAGGAATTTGGCATGTGAAAAAAATATCAAGGTTAGAAATCTCGTTATGGCAGAAAGATAGAAAACAAATGATAAGAAAGCAAGTATTGTACCGTTGCCACATTATGCATTGCATTGTTCTATAGACACTCCCCTAAAGGAGAGTGTAATTTCTTCTGATCCTTCACTGAAGCCAATGGCTTTAAGTAGTTGGCAAGCTCCATCGGCTTGGACAGCAAGTGGAACCCCTTCGAAATCGTAAGAGTGACACTTCTCCTCCCTTGGAGATCTAGATAAGGGGGTGAGTAATTATGCCCCGTATTCCCGTAATCGGGTTAGTAGGGAGGAGAAGCACCCTCCTCTCGAGCATCTGTTTCTAGTGGAGAAGATGTGGTAGGTGCTGGTGGCAAAGGTGTAGCTGGTGTAAAGGGACATGAATTTGTTGGCATGGAGGGTTGAGAAGCAGTTGGAATGGGAGCAGAGCTGATTGTTGGTTTCTCAACAACTGAAGGTAGAAGAGGCTCGGGGTCCGTGCTCTTAGGACTAGAAAATAACAATAGGGGCGAAAAGCGAGAATCAACAGCCTCTACTATCTCCTTTTCACCCCAAAAAACTTAGACCTTGCCTTCGGTTGGGGTTCTAAGCTCTCCAGGTTGAGCATTCGATTGAGATAATAAACTCGTTGTCCCCATTGAAGGGAAACCTTTTTATCACTGGCTTACTCGTTATCTTTAATGACCACTGTGACCATGGCTGGATTGGTCTTGGCCTTCTTTATTTTCTTATTTTTATCCCTAGTTGAGGAAGAACACCACCTTTTTGGTTGCTTGCTCTCTGGCTGGGGACTCCGAGAGGAAGCGCCTCTATTGGAAGCAAATCTGGGGGCATCGCTCTGAGTGATAACACATTGTAGCAATCTTGTGGCCTCCGCAGGGTCAGCCAAAACTTCAACCTCGGGACAGGTGACAGAGCCCTATGGGTGTCCTAAATCAGGCTAAATATGTAGTTAGCAAAATTACTTATGTTTATACAAAACCAGAAAGAAGAAGGACTTAGTTTACAGTGGTTCTTGGCCTTCCACCCATATTTGGGGGTCATCTCCTTCCACTGACGGGTTTCTAGCATTGTAATATCCAGAATCTTTTGAACCCATTGGTCCAGGCCTCGAACCCTTGGTGATGTCCACCGAGCAAATGAAACAACATAAACAAAGAGATCAACAATGATGAGGAACGATCTTTGTTCAAAGGAAAAAGATGAATAAATTATAAACTTACGTGAACGATTCCATGATTCGAGAAAAGATAGTGTTGTGGCGGGGATGATATCCCTAGTAGCAATGAAGAAAAACCACTACATCTATCCACGGTCACTGTCATCATCCACGCTGGTGAGAACAGCATGGTGGCCACATTTGCTGAAATTTATTACTCCCCTACGAAAGATTTTAGAGGAGAAGAGATTCATCATGTGTGCTAGTTTTAGGGTTTTTCCCGTCTCCGTGCACAACTACCATAGACAAGCCACCATACAGAAGGTCCTACTTGTGCCAAGCAGACCTGGTACCGATGGCAGAACTCTATGATCACTGGGTCAAGCACTCCGCTCAAAGAGAACAGACCCAAGGCGAAGGGATATGTATAGACATATGTAAAATCTTCCTTAGATAAGGTAACACACTTTACAGACTGCATGATATAAGGTATAAATAGTTATGAGATTGAAAGAATTCCGACCACGAGTTGTGGTGTGAGAAATAGGCCTACAAGGGGGAATGTCATGGCCTTTGGATTTATTCATAGAACAGTTGCCTAGATGTCAAAGGATAATATTAGAGTATTCATAAGAGCCATAGGGTTATGAGAATGATAAGCGCATCAGTCAACATTCGAGGGCGAATGTTCCAAAGGGGGAATGATGTTACACCCCATATTTTTGTACGTGAAAGTACATCGTAAGTCAATTGATGTAAGCTTGGAAATGAGATACTCTTTGAAAGTATATAAAGTGATTAATGATGTTATGCCCCATTTTTGCAAGCCTTTAAGAGTTAAATTTTGGGGACGAATGTTTCTAAGGGGACATGTTATTACACTCCGTACTTCAGACGTCACTGTCATTATAGATTATCTAATGTAAGCTCAAAAAGGACAAAATCCTTCTACAAGGATAAGAAAGATTTACCGAAGTCTTAAGTAAGTTAAGATGAATATGAGACTTTTTAATCATGAATAAAATGAGCTTAAAGTCATAATATGACTATATATGATGTTTGGATATAAAATGAAGCTTTTTGAGTAATATATTTCGTGTAGTATATGAGATCTTTTTGGTACATATTATATACAAATTAAAGGTATTGGAATGTAGTTTCCAATGGTCTTAATCGTTTTTCCATATGACATCCAGATAAAAAGCTATAAGCGTTGAAAGAAGGCTTGTTGGCCCAAGTTCAGGTGAAGTTTTGAAGAATGACAAATGAACTCAGTCATGGACCAGGTCCATCATGTGAGGCACAGTATTTATCAACCTAGACATGTGAGATACACGTGAAAGAGATAAGTCTCAGTGATCAAGCAGCAATATCTCCTGAACTGATCGAAAAGGTCACATATTGGATTAGGAGAGAATGTCTCCTTATGGGAAGAGGACACAATCCGGATAAAGGATAGGGTTGGAGATTGTATTGTACAGGGACTCAACTTCGATGGAAGATCAGCAATTGAGTCTCAATCAAACTCTGATTACTAATTCATTAAATAATAGTGACTATTCTCTTTTACAGGTGTTGCACATACGCAGAAGTTAAACTAAATTGAGAGCAAACGAGCAAGGCAATTTTGCGAGAAATTTATGTGAGATTTAAGTGTGCACACCTGAAGCTACTTGAACGAGATAGAAGAACCAGTTCCGTTGTGTTTATTCTTATTCTAGTTCAATTATAGTAGGTGGTTTAAAGTTGTACCTTTTCAGCTTTCATAGAAGCATTTGTAATAGGTACTTTGAGTGTTCAAGTTATAGGCTAACTTGAAGGTGTCGCAACAGTTAAGGTTGTGTGCTACACAGGGATTAGAGTTAATCCTTAGGTTTACAAAGAGGTTTTGTAAATACTGTTTTGGCTCAGTGATTTTAGTGGATGTTTGGAAAAATCCTACTGAGTAGTAGGTCGTAATTTTTTCACCTTTTGAGCCAGGTGTTTTTCACGTAAAAATCTCTGTGTTCTTTATTTTCTGTACTTTTAATTCCGCAACAGTAGTAGTTAGAACACCTAGAAGAACCAAGTTCTTTTAGATCGAAAAATTGGGTACCACAAAAATCACCCCCCCCCCTCTTGTGTGGTATTGACATTTAGAACATCAAGGCCCAATGTTAGGGTGCCAAGTAGCACTTTTTGACTTTTCAAAAGTGGATATATATATCCCTTATGCCGTCTCTTTCTTCAGTTTTCCGGAGACCACGACTAAATAAGACCCATAAACTTACCCTAAAGCTCTCCACAAGGTTTTCTAAGAAGATTAACATCTCGGGTACGAAATCAAGATGCGATAACATTAGAACGATCCCTATGACGTAAGTATCGCTATATCGCCTCTCTTTTTCTTTGTAGTTTGAGTTTTGGAATATATTTTATAGTTACGAAAATACCTACTTTCTGTATTTAAGCTTTTAAATATCAAGGAAATTTGATAAATTTATTTCTTAATAGTTAGAATTCATGGGATAGTGATCGGAAGCCGTGAGTTCGAGTTATTCAACTTGTAGTAGACTGTTTTGTGGGATGTTTCGTGTTGTGTTTGGGTTGTCTGTTTTGCTACTATTTAATGGACATTTTGAGGAGAAATGGTGTGGATAAACACTATATAATGGAAAAGTGGTGGATTAGTCGTTCTTTGTAATATTTTTGGTGTATTTGACACTAATATAGTTGTCGTTTTGGGTATAAAGTGATTGAGGTATGCTGGGATATTGTAAGCTAAATATAACATAGATTTTAACTTGAATACATTGTACGAGGTAATTATAATGTGTTCTTTCATATTTTTAAGGTTATCTTAATGTTGATTAAGTTAAATGGATGGACTTGATATGAACTAGTGAAAAAAGTTGCTAATTGAGGATAGTTGGAGTTGTGGATTATTTTCTTTGTTATAAATATATGGCTTAAGGTTGGAATCATTGATTAATGACTTCATTATCATGTTAATGATACTATTAAGCTAGATTAAAAAGTCTATAAGGGGTGATATGGGGTATATAGATTCCAATTGGAGCTTGCCGCTCGTCGTGAAGTAGTTATGACTTGTTGTTGTTATATGGTGTCTTGTTATTGATAATTATATGTTGACGGATTGCTCTGGTCATTGTTGTTGGTATATGGTATTGGAGGAGGCCCTTGTTACAGGGGAGGTGCTGCCCAAATTTACATAAATAAGCTACTAGTTTAAGTTGCGGGCTTAGACTTTACTCAACAATGATTTTGAATCTCCTTATGCTATGGTAGATTGAGTTAAGTTGTTTGAATAATTGCTTGGAAAGTATTAAGGACTCAATGGAGTAAGGTATATTAAGGCTATCCTTTCTTTACTTTTGGCATGATCCATATAATGCAAATGAAACGAGCAAATGTGAACTTTCACAAATAACTCTATTCTTAGAAGTACTATGGGTGTCTATGTTCTTGATTCCCCATGTGTCGTACTATCATATCATATGTTCATGGGTCTCATGACATTCCGAGAGATCTTATTGGCTTACTTCATTATGCAGTGCATTCATTTATACATATATATTGACCCATGACCAGATGGCGTTATATATGCATATAGTATATGTATATGAGGTATGGTAAAAGGTTATGGCATTATATACGCACCATCACCTGATCAGCTAGCAAACATTAATGATTTCGCCCACAGAGGCCGAGATGGTATGATGGGTTGCCCTCAGAAGCTTGATGATGTTATGTACGTATATACCTATGCATGATATGAGATTTATACGCATATGCAAGACATTATAAATTTTTTATGATTCACAGAACTATTCAGACTTACAGGTTGAGTTCTTTACTCCATATTTCTTTCATGTCTTTTATATACTGCTTTCATGCCTTACATACTCGGTACTTTATTTGTACTGACGTTCCTTTTACTTGGGGACGTTATATTTCATGCCCGCAGGTCCCGGTAGACAGGTTGAGAGTCCTCTTAGTAGGCTATCAGCTCAGCGGAAGGTGTTTGTGCACTCCATTTGCTCCGAAGTTGCCTATTTGGTCAGTATGATTTAGACATGTATTGATTGGTATGGCGGGTCCCTATCCCGACCTTTATGTCATTAAATACTCTTAGAGGCATATAGACAGATTTCATGTATATGGACACTTGAATGGCCTTGTCGGCCTATGTTTTGAGTATACAAATGATCACGTCGGCCTTATAGGCCTGTATGTTACATGTATAAGTTTCTATATCATGTTGGGTCGTCCTATGTCTAGTGTTCCCTTATGTTTTATTCTGGTTATCTCATAACGGCCCTTCTGGCCCATTTATCCATGATGGTATGATAAGAAATATATGTTACATTGGTACTCGGTTGAGTAAGGCACCTGGTCCCCGTTACGACCCTGCGATTTGGGTCGTGACAGATATACTACCTGAAAGCAGAGGGACTATCTGTGTAGTGTAAAATTGGTTTATATTAAAATGATCGAATGATAGTGTGACACGTGAAACCGAAGACAAGTAGAAAGTAAATCTAGTAACAACCAGTACCGGGAACAATAGATGCAATTGGCATCGGATAGACTCCGAAAGGAGCATGATCAACATGAGCAGATCTAATGCTTGCATCGGATAGCATTCAATGAAGAATATTCCCTAGCATTAAATGAGCAGCAGTTGCGGAGAATATTTAAAATCATGGTATGCTGTTACATATTCATCAATGACCTCTTTATTTTCATTTAAAAGGAGCTTGATCCTAGGATCTTGTTTTTTTAGGTATAGCTATAAATAGTAGGCTTAATAACCATTGTAAGGCACGAAATTCTTGGCAAAAACTTATGCTACGTTCTATTCACAAGCTGAATCAAATAAATTTATTTGCTGATTTATATTGTTCCTATTTTTGTCCCCGGAGGCATTACATCTGGAGCCAGGCTTGTCATTTCGTTCGATTTTATTTGCTAAATCTAGTCTCTAAACTTATTTATTTATCATTTTTTGATCAAATCAGTTTGATTGTTTATAAACTACGTAACAAATTTAACTGTATCGTTTTACGGATAAATAACAAGTATATTTGAACTTAGATACACACTCATACAAGTTGTTTTAAACTATGTGCACGTATTAATTACACAAAGACTTGAAAATGGAAAAGGAGTGGAAGCTGAGATGAAGATTGCTTGCAAGATTCTTATTGCGTAGTCCCACCCGATGGATACTTTTCTTGTCAACTTGCTATTCTCTTCCAATATTAGCGATACAACGACTTATTTTAATGATCTTACAAGATTCCTTGCCTTTCTCTCAGCCCTCAATATTTTGCTTTATTTGCCTCATTGCTTTTCCATCTCTATCAAGTTTGCATCATTCTTATTTTTAACTTTGGTTAGTGCCTTGGGAAAGATCACCAAGAGTCTAAACTAGCTAGCTGATGGTTGGTCACTTACTCATGTTGTACCTTTTCTGTAATTCTTTTCCGAACTAATACTAGTTGGATAAGGTAGAACTAGAGTTCCACTTCCCCGTTGAAAAGTTCTACTGCGACTTAAATTTCAAATCCTTAAACCATATTCAATAAGGACTCATTTTACCATAGCCTGTACTCTGATTTTGTACATGGGACAGTAATTTACAGCAAATTTCCTTGCTTATTTTGTTTATTTAACTGTATCCAATACAGATTTAAGTGGTGAAAAAAAAATAGATCTACGTAAGTACACTATTAGTGTAAATATTTTTTCACTCTGTAAATGTAATCTATTAACGTAACATAGCAGGTTAGTTGTCATATTAATTTACAAAGCTCCATATATATGTTAAAGGCGAATTGAGAATTTGAATTTTCTGGGTTCGGAATATCACTTAATTATGATCATTTTAGTTGATGGCTTCAAAATTTAATATTTGTACATATTTAGTAAATTTATTTAATATACATAATATATAATATGAGAAGAGGCAGGGGGCGGCCTAAGAAGTATTGGAGAGAGGTGATCAGACATGACATGATGCGACTTCAAATTTCCGAGGATATGACCCTTGATAGAAAGTTGTGGAGGTCGAGCATTAGGGTTGCAGGTTAGGAGGTAGGAGGCTAGTCTAATAGAGTTTTGTCTTAGACTGCTAGTAATTCCTGTTGTATCACCAGTTTTGTCTTAGTTGTAATGAGCTTTCTGGGATAATGATGCTCATCGTAGGAGGAGCATCATCATCAGTATTTTTCGTGTTCTTTGAAGAACCGGAGATTTTAGAAGAGGCCATAATTATCATAAGGAAATAAAGCTTTTTCTCCAAAGAGGGAGATTAAAGGAAGTTGAAAATAAGGGTGCGACGAATAAAGAGAGTTTGAGAGATTGTAGAGAACTATGAAGTGTAAAAGAAGAAGGTCGATGCGTATAAGTAAAGGAATAGGCGGCTAAAATTGTGACCATAATTCCCTCGATAACCAGCAAAAGTGTTGTTGAATCATGGGATGATATGTGTTCGCGGCATTAAATGCGGAGAGACATGCGTCTAATCAACCATAAGAAACTTTTCAGAGGGGGTCAGAAAATTTTCCGCCAAGAAAGGTATCTTTACCAACTTCGCGGTGACACAAGGATATGCCACCAGAAAGCAGGGGGGCTATCTGTATAGGATAAAATATGTTCATATTAAATGCTCGCATAATAAAGCTACACGTGGAGCCGGAAGCAAAAGACAATCAGGTCCGAAGGCAACAATCTCGTTTGTTCCCAAAGAGAATGATGTTTATAAAGTTAAAATAAATGTTTGTCATCCGGTAGCAGTTAATGGAGAATATTCTATAGCATTAAATACGTAGTCCGTTATAGAGAATATGACATTCACTGCCTACAGTTACACATTCTTCAATAGCTCTTATAATTGTCATTTAAGAGGAGCTTAATCCTAGGACCTTGTTCCCTAGGTGCAATTATAAACAAATTATAAACAGTGAGCTCAACAACTATTGTAGGGGCACGAATTTTCTGACAAACTTATGTTATACACATTTCAAAGCTCAATAATACTTTGTCTTCTTGCTTATTAATATTGTAACTGCAGCCTCTGGAAGCTCTTCCGGAAGCAAGATTTTAGCTGTCTGATCTTGATTTTAATGCTAAGTCTTATAATCTTATTTAATTTATTTATCATTTTTGGGATTAAATCAATTCACCTGTCTACCGACCACGTAAAAATTCGACTATATCGTTTTATGGGTAAACAACTATACATCCATTTCGATTCATATTTCTTATCAAAAATTTATTAAGTACTCCTATCGTAATCTGAGAAATTTTCCACCCTTAAGGCCTTAACTAATTTGTGGTACGTGGAAAGCAATCCTCGATATAGAGTCATCCACCATAATGGAACTTTGATATTCACACAGTATGGGTTCGTTGAGAATGCCAATACACACACCTAAATGGGTTTACGTGTCATTACTTATCATCTACGGTAAACATTGTTCCTTCCTTTGCAGACACTAAGGGACCATATGGACGCAGATATTTTAATTTTAATTTTAATTTTAAATGACATGCTTTAGACGTCTCACTTAGAAACGAAGTATGAAGTAGAAATAAAGGCTGAAATTTTGTAATTTGAGCTGGTATATATGCTAATTTCTTTTTTATAATTATACCCAAAAAGGTGCAACAAGTCTATGAATTGTCAAATCCCTCTATCCAACGTCAAACCAATTGGTGGAAGCAGCCTATTGGAAGAAGTAAATACTTCATCCGTATACTTTTACTTATTCAATATTCTAAAATATATTTTTACTTTTAATTGTCACTTTTAACATATCAAGAGAAATTTCTTTTTTCTTGTTATATCCACTATATTAATTACTTATTTCAAATTATTTTTTTAAACTCATTAATAATATACCTCAATTAATATGGTTATAATGGTAAATTATGCGTTTTATTTATTATGTCTTATGGGGTATGTAAAGTTCATAGTGGACGAGTAAAAGTGAAATGAGAGAATATGTGTTTTGACAGTTATCCGACGGAGTATTAATTTTCCTGCAAAGCACTATGAGCAAAGTCAATTTTCAACAAGTGTCACTCTTAATGCACAAATGTTCTCAGTTTTTCAACTTGTTTGAGAAAAGTTCAACGTGATTGCGCAGTTTCACCAAATTAAGGTTGGGTAGATTGACTAAGCAGATGACGAATTCTTTGTTTTTACCAATTTAATTGAATTTCCAGAATTTGGTAATTAATCAATCAATTAGGCCAGCTCAAGTTCTTTGGCAGGACTAAACGAAGAAATTAACTTATTCATATCCAGTGTTTGACGCAATTCAGTGATTTAACCTTAAAAACTACTTCCTTTCCTTTAAGTGATTTTTAAAGATCTGAAATTCTCATTAAAATTGGCCAATTAATAATATTAATTAAGTATGTTATTTAATTAAAACACCCCTTAATCTATGCATCGGAAAATATAAATAGGTTGTAAGGCTTCTTAAATATATGTACAACATTTAATAGACAAGAATAATTTTGGAAAAAAAGAAATTCTTGCTTTCTTAAAAAATCTCTTAGTTTGGACCAAGTTAAAAAAAAGCTAGATGATAAATGATTAAACAAATGCATGTTTTTGAGCATGTTTGCATATTATTTCTTATGTGAGTTGCGGGAGATCACATGTTTATATACATAAAATATGTTCATTACATGTTTAAATATGTAGGAATGAGTTTGGATGAAAGTTGACGAAAATAAGATGATTTGATGCAAAAAGAAGTTGAGAGGCAAGAGTTGGGACCGTGCCACAATTGGTGCATTGCATGAAAGGCAGTCACGAAAATGGCCTAGAAAGTGAATCTAAACCAGTGAAGTATGGCACTTTGGCACCAACCCCCAGCACGCGAAAGAAAGAAAGAAGAAAAAATTGGGAGGGTGCCTAGGGGTCACACATTGCATGAACCTTAGACACGCGACTCAACTTCTCCTTTTCGAGATAAAAATGTTCAAGGCCGTCCCATACAAACACTAATTGATATAAATACATTACAAAATATTCTTTTGAAAGAGAGACACTACTTTAGGGTAATACAACACCTAAGGAGACAAGAATATGCTAGGGGCAAGGAGGAAGATTCAACCACGAGTTTTTTCTTTTTTCTTCTTATTTTTCATTGTTGGTTATGACTTTTAGTGTTGTAATTTTACATACTATTATGAGTAGCTAATTTATCATCTAGAGTTTTGATGGAACTTTTAGAGGATAAATTCTTGTTATGCGTTAATATAATTTAGTTTTTGGATATCTCTACTTGTTTATTTCAGTTGATTGAAGAGTTCTCAATTGGTTGAGCCTATTTAGTATGTATTGCTTGGAAAATGATATATATTTAGGTAGTTGTTAAATCACATCACTTCTAACGTATGTGAGGAATCAATTCGGAGGGTTTAAAGGTGGGATTAGAAATAACGAAGCATTGGTACGATCTTAGTGAGCAATGAATTAAAGCCAACTAGTGTAGTTCGGAAGAATACGTCTAGTAAATTATTGTAGTTGCTCGAAAGAGAATTACGACACTCGAAGTGCTCCTGATCGGTAGAGAATACTTAGACAGAATTATTAGAGACGTAGCAGAACGGATTTCAATAATTGGGAAAATCATAACTCTAGCTAGGCCTCCTTAATCTTGTCTCCAACCCTCAGCATCCCTAGTTATTAATTTACTTCTTTAATTTGTTAGTTAATTAGTTAGATACAAGAATCTTAATATTTATAACTTAGGAATTGTTCGAACTTGTTTTCTTAGTGATGGTGAACAATTGTAGCTACATCTTAATTCTTTGTGGGATTCGACTCCGGACTATTAGACAAAATTATGTTTGCAGCGATCACTTATTTTTTTAGGATTAGAGTTAAGCATGATATGGAACAGAGGGAGTGCAAGTTAATGTGATGAAGCATGTTATTTAATCATGATTAGATGGTTAAAAAAGAAGAAGCATGTCGGTCATTTATCAATTTGGTATATATACTTAATAAAAAAATTCTTTAAATTCCTTTCGTCATATTATAAGTTCTAGTCTTACAATACGCGCGATGCGCATGTACCCGATATTAATATATATAAAAATTTAAAATATATAAAATAATATATTTAAGTTATAAAATAAAATTTAAAAAGTATAAGCTCTTAAAAATAAGAATATTGGTCCTATTTAGTCAACAAAAGTAAAGAATGGCCTAGCAAAGCATGAAAATGACCAAGATAATTTTGAAAGCTCGGTGATTTATTTCGCATCTCTTTCTTTGGTTTTGATTTCATATCAATATGATCTTCTAGGTACCATGTATTCTAAACAAATCAACTACAAAAAGATAGAGAATTAACAATGAGCAAATTAAGTAAACAATAAAAATTCGTCACAAATCCTAATTATTGATGAATTAGCGACATATATTAACAATTGCTATTTTTTCCAACAATAATTCTTATCTCAAAACATAGCGGTAGATATCTTTTGTAGCAATAGTACTTGCCATAGTAAATTTTAAGGAATAGAGAAAAAACATGTTTAATAACCAAGCAAGAAATACTTATGATTTAAATTTTTAAAAACATCAAATAATTCATATGAATGAAAAATAAAGAGGCAAATTGGTCGTGTACGAAGAAAATACAAGGACAAAGGAAAAAAATACACAAGTAGTTGAGTTTCCTTGTTGGAAAGAGGAAGTTCCC
Organism: Nicotiana sylvestris; assembly: GCF_000393655.2. Classification (NCBI taxonomy): domain Eukaryota; kingdom Viridiplantae; phylum Streptophyta; class Magnoliopsida; order Solanales; family Solanaceae; genus Nicotiana; species Nicotiana sylvestris. The sequence continues at coordinate 87,706,401 of NC_091063.1, forward strand.
TCCTATTTTTTGTAGTCTTTTATATTTCTTAATATTTCGTGTCTTTCTTTGGAAAAGATGTTCAACTAGAGCTGTCAAACCGGGCCGGCCCAGTCCAAGTCGCGCTGGCTTTTAAATTTGGTGGGCTAGGACGGGCCGGGCCGCCACATGAACGGACCTTAAAATAGCCAGCCCAACCCAGCCCTAAGAGGGTCGCGGGCTAGGGCGGGCCGACCCTTCAATTTTTTTTAAGAAAAAAGAATTTCTTTAAATTCTTGAACATTTTTTCGTGACATAGTCGATTAATCATATAAATAACTTTTGTTTACTTAGAGCGTAAAAAAAGCTTGATATTTGACGAGGAATCTCGTAATTGAAATGCAAATTCTCTATTTCCCAAACTCTTCTTTTTTAAAGTTACATAAATATTTTCTTAATGCTTTACTTTCATTTTCCTCAGATTTAGGGATTGCTTCAATAAGTTTAAGTGTTGATGTTTTTTAATTTAAGATTAATATCATTTGTGGATTTCATCTTTACAGTCCATAAAAATTTTAAAATTCCTTAAATTTGCTAGTGGTCAATGTTTTTTTTTTTTTGGTGTATTCAAAATTGATATTTTTCTATATTAAAGAGTAGTTTAAATATTAATAGTATATTAAAGTAATCTAAACTGATTATTGGCCACTTAAAGTAATATTTTCTTTTGAAAAATTATTATTATTGGCCAACTAAAACTTTTCGAGTTCGTTATTAATTAAGCAAAAGAAAAACTAATTTTGTCATATTACATGCATGTCAAAAATCCAAAATCTAGTTGATATGGAAGGATAAATGAGCAATCTAGAGTTGGGGAATGAGGATTATAGTTAATAGTTTTTTTTAGTTTTAACTTTTTTAAATATTAAATATTTAATAGTTAATTAATTTATTACTTTTAAGCCCACGGGCCGGCCTAGGCCCAGCCTCGGTCAAGCCTCAAGGGCCAGCGGACTGACTTGGACCGGGCTGATAAGCCTCAGCTTTAAATGGGCTCAAAAAATTCTAGCCCAACCCTACCCAAGTAGCGGGCTGGGTTGGACTGGCCTCACGGGCTAAGCCCATTTTGACGGCTCTATGTTCAACACATAATTAAACTGAAAATAACTTGTAAGGGTCCAAATTTGACCGACCACGACCAACGATGAGTACGACAAACGACAGGGTCTCTTTGAGTCGACGTCCCGAGGGAGAAGACCTTAAGGCAAAGAAGAGACTGTACGACCCTTGTATTAGTGTAAGCCCATTAGGGGACATTAGGAATATTCCGTCGAATATTCCTTATATTTTGTCTTTTACAATTTAGAAGAGTTTCTCTCTTAGTATAAAAGGGGGACAATAACCTTGTAATGGGGGGCAGGACTCTGGAAAGATTATGATTCTTGAATGAAAAGAAACTTAACGTCCATCTTCTCTTTATCTATTATTCTTCTTTCTAGAGATTATTATATTCAGCTAAGATTTACCCCTACATCTTTGATTGATTTATTCAAAAAGGTTATAATATTTTTTGAGTCAAACAATTTGGCGAACTTATACGATATTACTTACCCTCTTACCTTCACAAATTTATTCATTACTTATAATCCTTATAATCTCCAAGTAATCTTTTCCTTGGACTGATGTCAATTACCTTACGACAAATTCAACGTACATTATTGCAGGGTGCAATATTATCGTAACTTATTACTGCGAAGCGTAACAGTGTCATAATATAATACTGCCGAATGAAATATCGACGTAATATTGTGGGGCGTAACATCATTCCCCCTCTTTGGAACATTCGTCCTCGAATGTTGACTGGTGCTCTTATCATTTTCGTAACTTATAACTCTTGTGAATACCTTAATACTCTTCTTGTCATTTAAGCAGTTGCTCTGTGAATAAATCCAAAGTCTAGGGTATTCTCCCCTTTAGTCTTTTTGCTCATATCATGACCTGTGGTCGAAATGTTCCTAATCTTGCAACTTCTGTTACCTCCTGTCATGCAGCCTGCATCACCCTAGCTTTATAGGTGCACTTATACAATTCATCTTTTCTTGGGTTATTTCCTTTTTCTTAACTTACGTCTCGCACTGGATCCTTATTTATTAATAACAGCTCGGGCGGAAACCTTTACTTCCTTTATCACTCCATAGTTACTAAAACCACTTAATTCTGACTTAATGCCACATCACTCCATATTCCTCCCTTTAGGGGTGTACTAAAAGTTGAAGCCACAAGGATCTACCTATAGATGTTTTACCTCTTCATCTTTGGCGTTGTTTCTCAACATCAATGATCCTTATTCGCCTCGCGACAATCCTCCTGTACCAAGGATGACACATTCCCTTACTCGCGAGGGTGACACTTAGCATAACTGGAACATACAGTCTCTTAAGCTTAACTTTGCTCATATTGCTTACTCTAGGGAAACGTCTCCCTGAATGACCATTCTCTGAATTCATCATGAATCTCCTTCTGTGGTCCGTCCTATTATTGCCGGAACATGATCTGAAATTCTCAACATGTTGACTATTATCAAATCACTCAATTCCTAATTCATATTTAGTTTATCTTGTTCACCAGTCCATATTAATTTCTATTACTCTGGGTCTAAATTTTCCTCTTGGTAATCGCGTTAGAGTTGCGAACTTATTTCTCAAAATGGGGATATGACCTTATGGCCTATATTCTTTTATTGTCTTAAGGCTCATCACCTTTCGTCTCTTCCTTCATTTGACAATAGGTTATGTAACACTCTACCGTTTTCATCAATGTATCACACCTTATTCATAATGCTTCCTTATCTCTCTGCTAATATTTCTTCATATCCCTTTTCTTGTGAAAACTTCAATACGACATTTTTTCGCTTTTAGATTTCCTTGGCTCCATCCAGTGGCTCTTCAAGTTGCTTAACGTTTTCGCTTTACTAGGGACGCGAGCCACACTAAGGTAATATTTATCCCATCAAGGCTTATAGTGAAAGTCTTTGTGGTACTCTTATCTGGTTGTACTACTTTAGAGTTCACCATCTAGGTGTCTCATAAAGAGATCTATTAACACATTTGCAATATCCTACGTAAATGTCAACTGACGTAATTCATTCATCCATCATCTCTTCTTATACTACTTTTGTTAACCACCATAGGACTTATCTGGAAAGGGTGTGACCAATTATATATACCTCTATTACTATTAAATATAACTCAAGAAGCTTATGTTCCTCTGCCTCAATTATAAATGTTGTTAACCTTCATTAACTAGGTACCTCGTACCTTTTTTCACCTTGCTCCTTTTACTTGACGAAACTTGTACTTATCTTCTTAATCTCTCATTGTCCTTCACCATAAAGATGGATAGGCATTCTTGCCTTAAGGCTTCTTATCAGCAAGCTTGCCCATTTCAGTACACCCATGATCTGCTAAAGACCTCATATTTACTTGTCGTAGGCATCTTACAAAAATCCAATTCCTCTGACTCAGCTCTACCACAACTATCTCTCTTACCAACCGTCTTTTTGGATGTAGGTATCGTCGTACTATAAGTAAGATAGAGTTTAGGAAATTGAGTTCCTACAACTGAGCTCTACCACACGATCTAGAGTAGGAAGAAAGAGGGACAATCCTAAATACCCTGTAGCCTCCTGCTTATAAGTGTGGTGCACGACACACCTATAAACAAGACTCTACTAGACACGGCTTGTAAAATCCCTAGGACAGAACTGCTCTAATACCACTTTTGTCATGCCCCAAACTTGGGGGAGCGAGACCGGCACCCAGTGCCTTACCTATCCTTGCGTACCAACTTGCAACTAAGGGATTCTGAACATATGATGTCATACTTTTGGCCATGAGCCACATTGCAAGACGACAACGAATGCTGACTAAATATGAATATAAATCTTGGCCAACAAGACCGTCATATTTATTACAACTAACAAACCAACCAAATATACATACAAGGCCTGAAAGCCCAACATACTACACTAACTGACAAGATATGTCTACAAGCCTCTACTAATGGATATACTATGATCGGAACAGTTATCCGACCTACTCATGACATATATACATATATATACAAGATATACATAAGGCTCTAGACCCGGAAACTCCGAAAGGCATGGAGCTTACCGATCAAGCTGAGCTCGGGCAACACTTATTGAAGAGGCCTACTTGTCTGTCTGTCTGAACTGCACACATGAAATGCAGTGCCCCCACAAAAGGGACGTCAGTAAGAAATAATGTACTGAGTATGTAAGGCAATATACTGAAAGCTGAAACTGAACTGATAATATAATAACTGCAAGTAGCTGGAAATCAAAGATAATCTAAAGATATGCTTACCTGCTGATACTGACTCAATTCTCTCAATATAGTAAGTAAAATAGTTGTCCGGCCCTATAAGGCTCGGTATACATATATATATATATATCTGCTCTGCCGTAGTAGGCTCGCTCATAAGCGCTCGGCCATACTAGGCTCTGTATCTCGACCAATTGGGCTCGCTTATACGTGCACGGCCACAGTAGGCTCGGTATATATATATATATAACTTCTCTGTCGTAGTAGGCTCGCTCATACGCGTTCGGCCATACTAGGCTCTATATCTCGACCAACTAGGCTCTCTCATAAGCGCTCGGCTACAGTAGACTCGGTATATAACTTGCCATCTAATCAGAGGTTGCCCAATAGGGGCCTGCCCATCGATTATAGCTCGATAGTAATGAAAATACTTTTAATACTATATATATAAACTTTTCTGCTCTCTTGACTATAAGAAGAAAATACTCAACTGAATATGAAATCCCGATAAGGAGAATATTATAACTTACAACACTAGAAAAATATACGCAATTTGTGAGACTAGCAAAATATACGTAAATTTCGGGATATGAATGTAATGACGAGATCATGCCAAATGAAAGAAGAGCTTAGCCTTAACATACCTAGAGTAGGAAAAAATTCGTATGATATTCTTGGGAAAGATTGTACCGTGCTCTCTTAAAATCACAAAATCCTGCTAGGATTACACAATATAATTTCGTAAGAGTTCCTTTACTAACCAAGAACTCACGTTGCTATTTTAATATGAAGCCTTTTATGAAATTCCAGATGTTCTTGTCCAAACTTCCTTTGCTAACACTAGATAACTTAAGCCGGTTGAATTCTTGTCCGCCAAAAATCACACCATATATCTCTTTCTGGTTGTATGTTATTATTTGCATCAAGTAATTTCTTCAGACACTTAAGTAATCCATATATGCTATATATGGCACCTTTATATGAACATAACAAAGAGGGTAACGAAAGAGTCCAAGAAAATCAATTTCCAAATCTATTTTGAACCTTGAAGGCTCAATTAGTGTTGTATGGGGCTAAATATAGCCATCCAAAAACATGTCCTAAGACAGCAAGTTATCGACAAGACATATGCTCCAAAAGATAAATACGTATTTGCAGGATATTGTCCAAGTGTCTTATTAACACAATGATCTAAAGGCTTAGTCACTAAATGAAAGAAAGGGGTTGCCACGTTTTTGGCAAGCTTATCTTATCCAAGACTTCAAATAATCAATCACCACTTATTAATTAATTAGGTAATGTCCCGTTACCCGGTAATTAATCAATTACCCGAAAAATTGAGAATTATTCCCACATACTTAAAATATTACTCACTTTTCACATACTTTATACACCTTACTATTATGGTCATGTGGTATCTTGTATGGTACTAGTCCATAAATACCGAGTATTTTAGCTCGAGCCGTATTTTATCCCAACATGCCAAACTTCGAAAAAAATCGTTTTCTTCGATATTACTTACCCTCTTACCTTCACAAATTTACTCATTACTTATAATCCTTATAATCTCCAAATAATCTTTTCCTTGGACTGATGTCAATTACCTTACGACAAATACAACGTACATTACTGTAGGGTGCAACATTATCGTAACTTATTACTGCGAAGCGTAACAATGTCGTAATATAATACTGCCGAACGAAATATCGACGTAATATTGTGGGGCATAACATCATTCCCCCCCCCCTTGGAACATTCGTCCTCGAATGTCGACTGGTGCTCTTATCATTTTCGTAACTTATAACTCTTGTGAATACCTTAATACTCTTCTTGTCATTTAAGCAGTTGCTCTGTGAATAAATTCAAAGTCTAGGGTATTCCCCCCTTTAGTCGTTTTCCTCATATCATGTCCTGTGGTCGAAATCTTCCTAATCTTGCAACTTTTGTTACCTCCTGTCATGCAGCCTGCATCACCCTGGCTTTATATGTGCACTTATACGATTCATCTTTTCTTGGGTTATTTCCCTTTTCTTAACTTACGTCTCGCACTGGATCCTTCTTTATTAAAAACAGCTCGGGCAGGAACCTTTACTTCCTTTACCATTCCATAGTCACTAAAACCACTTAATTCTGACTTAATGCCACATCACTCCATTCCCCCCCTTTAGGGGTGTACTAAAAGTTGAAGCCACAAGGATCTACCTATAGATGTTTTACCTCTTCAACTTTGGCGTTGTTTCTCAACATCAATGATCCTTACTCGCCTCGTAGCAATCCTCCTGTACCAAGGATGACACATTCCCTTACTCGCGAGGGTGACACTTAGCGTAACTGGAACATACAATCTCTTAAGCTTAACTTTGCTCACAAGTGTCTTATTAACACAATGATCTAAAGGCTTAGTCACTAAATGAAAGAGAGGGGTTGTCATGTTTTTGGCAAGCTTATCTTATCCAAGACTTCAAATAATCCATCACCACTTATTAATTAACTAGGTAATGTCCTGTTACCCGGTAATTAATCAATTACCCGAAAAATTGAGAATTATTCCCACTTACTTAAAATATTACTCACTTTTTACATACTTTATACACCTTACTATTATGGTCATGTGGTATCTTGTATGGTACTAGTCCATAAATACCGAGTATTTTAGCTCGAGCCATATTTTATCCCAACATGCCAAACTTCGAAAAAAATCATTTTCTTTGATATTACTTACCCTCTCACCTTCACAAATTTACTCATTACTTATAATCCTTATAATCTCCAAATAATCTTTTCCTTGGACTGATGTCAATTACCTTACGACAAATTAAACATACATTACCTTACCACACCTAAACTCAAACGGACAGTCGCCCACGAACGGTATGACAACCTCGAAGATAGTATCATCTTCGATAAGTCAAATACCGACGGTTTGTCTTTCCCTCACTATGATGCTTTAGTTATAACTTTACGCATCACAGATATCAATGTAAAAAGAGTAATGGTGGATGACGGAAGGGGCGCATTTATTGTTCACCCACGAGTTCTCATACAAATGAGGCTTGAGGATAAAATAATACCGCGTTTCATAACACTAACGGGTTTTAATGATGCAGTAGAGCGGACATCTGGAGAAATAGTGCTACCTGTCCTGGAAGGAGGGGTTACCCTGGAAACGACAATCCACGTCATGAACCAGGAAACGGCCTACAATGCCATAATAGGACGACTATGGATACACGCCATGTGAGCCTTCCCTTCAAGCTTCTATCAAGTAATAAAATCTCCCACCCCATGGGGGATATTCAGCATCCGAGGCAAGCCACGTACCGCCCAAGAATGCTACCAGATCGCCCAAGATTACGCACATACAAAATAACTAAAAGGGGCAAGTGCGGAAGCATAGCAATCAACCAGGTCGGGAACCAAACCCGATGTACAAGTAGAGGCCATCAAAGACCCGGACATCGTAGAAGCTTGCAAGGCAACCATAGAAAATCTCGATCCCGTCCAATTGGATAACACCAATAGCACCAAAAAGGCTTATGTTGGACACAACCTCTCGGAGCCAGGTAAGTATCGTGAGTTTTTAACTAACAACGTCGATCTGTTTGCTTTTTCCCACTCAGAGGGATATCGCCACACACAGGCTGAATGTCGATCCACTTTATCTATCGGTACGGAAAATGAGGAGAAAGTTCAATGTCGCAATCAATGAGGCAGTCAGCGATCAGGTTGATAAATTACTCGCCAACGGGTCCATCAGAGAATCGAAATACCCCCAATGGGTCGCCAATGTGGTCATGGTCAAAAAGAAGAATGGGAAATGGGAAATATGTGTTGAATTCACTGATCTAAACAAAGCATGTCCGAAGAACTCTTTTCCATTACCTCACATCGACCAACTTATCGATGCAACAGCGGGGCACGAACTGCTGAGCTTCTTGGATGCCTATTCCGGTTATAACCAAATTCTAATGGCTGAAGAATATCAAGAAAAGACCACTTTCATCACTCATCAAGGAACGTTCTGCTATAAGGTGATGTCGTTCGGGCTCAAGAATGTAGGGGCCATGTATCAAAGGTTAGTCACCAAAATGTTCAAAGAACAATTCGATAAGACCATAGAGGTTTACATCGACGACATGCTAGTGAAGTCGACAAAGAAAGAGGATCACATTGGTCATCTGAAGGAAGCCTTCGAGATATTAAGGCAGTACAGGATGAAGCTGAATCCTGAAAAGTGCGCCTTCAGCATAACTTCAGGAAAATTCCTTGGTTTCCTAGTGTCACAAAGGGAAATCGAGGTCAACCCGGATCAAATCAGGGTCATCGATACAATACCGGAGATACTGACCAGCAAAAAGCAGGTGCAGAAATTAACAGGGTGAATAGCCGCCCTATCAAGGTTCATTTCACGATCCTCGGATAGATGCCACAAATTCTTAAATGTGCTAAGGAAAGACGACGGGCTGCAATGGAACGAAGAATGCATCGACGCCCTGAGAAAACTGAAAACGTATCTATCCTCGCCACCACTACTCGTCAAACCAGACCCAGGTGAATGTCTACTTGTGTATCTAGTAGTTTCCGAAGTTGCGGTAAGCACAGTTTTGGTTCGTGAAGATAAAGGTATGCAATCTCCAACTTACTATATCAACAAAACCTTAATCGATGCCGAAACAAGGTACCCTCACCTTGAAAAACTAGCTCTGGCATTGGTCATAGCTTCACGGAAGCTTAGACCGTACTTTCAGTATCACCCCATAAAGGTGGTGACAACCTTCCCTCTAAGAGGTATCCTACAGAAACCTGAACTATTGGGTAGACTAGCCAAGTGGGCCATAGAACTAAGCGAGCACGACATAACGTACCAACCGCGAACTGCCATTAAGTCGCAGGTGCTCGCCGACTTCGTCGCTGATTTCAGCACGAAAATATTGCTCGAGGTAGACCAGGAAGCACTCCACACTTCCACACATACCGACCTCTAGGTCCCCCACACCGACGGTGCCTCTAATGCCTCGGAATCGAGACTGGGACTCGTCCTCAAAATCCTTACAGGCGAAGTATTTGCCAATCCATACGATGCCTCGAGATGACTAACAACGAGGCCGAGTATGAAGCTGTGATTGCAGGTTTGAAGTTAGACCTCAAATATGGCGCTCGACGACTCGTCCTCCATTGTGACTCTCAACTCGTGGTGAACCAAGTCCCTGGGACTTTCCAAATCAAAGAACAGAGACTATAAAAGTACCGGTCGGAAATCCACAAACTACTGCCAGAATTCGATGAATGCCGCCTCGACCAAATACCTAGGGCGCAAAATATCAAAGTGGATGGCCTCGCCAAACTAGCTGCGGCTACCAAAAATATCAACAAAGCAAACGTGGTCACCCTCCTCCATTCCGCAATAGACCACGTCGAGTTACACTCTATTAACTTAACTTGGGACTAGCATAACTGCCTCGTAGCATATTTGTAGGATGGAATGCTCCCACAAGATAAAAAAGAAGCCAAAAAACTCCGGGTACAAGCAACTCGATACAGCCTCATAAACGGTGATCTCTACAAAAGAACGTTTGGAGGCCCCCTAGCCAAATGTCTTGGGCCAAATCAAACAAGGCGAGTACTGGAAGAAGTACACGAAGGGCACCGCAACGCCCACATGGGAAACCGTGCCCTCGTCTGATGCCTCATCCGCGCCGAGTACTACTAGCCCACCATGAAAAAAGAAGTCGCGAACAATGTCAGGAGATATGAACAATGTCAAAAGTACACCCCTATGATACATCAAACATGGGAACTCCTTCATTCAATCACTATGCCATGGCCATTCATGAAGTGGGGAATGGACACAGTCAGCCCCCTCCCAGTAGGACGAGGTAATGTACGCTTCCTTTTGGTTTTAACTGACTACTTTTCTAAATGGGTGGAAACAGGTGCATACACTCAAATACGTGATCAGGAGGTCATCGCATTCATATAGAAAAACATAATATGTCATTTTGGCATCCCCAAAGAAATTAGCAGCGACAACGGACCTCAGTTCATCGGAAAGAGAACGAGTGAGTTTTTCGAAAAATGGCACATCAAACGAATAATCTCCATGCCATATCACCCTGCCGCCAATGGTCAAGCCGAATCCTCCAATAAAGTAATACTGAATATATTGAAAAAGAAGCTTGAAGATGCTAAAGGGCTATGGCCTGAACTACTACCGGAAGTATTATGGGCATACCGCACTGCGCCAAAAACCAGCACAGGAGAAATGCCATATATACTGGTCTACGGGACTGACACAGTCATACACGTCGAGGTCGAAGAACCCAGTTTGAGATACTCCAACGAGAACGGACCCAGCAACGACGAAAGTAGGCTACAAGATCTGGATGAAGTCGAAGAACGGAGAGACATGGCCCACATAAGAATGGTAGCCCAGGACCAGCAAGTAGAAAGATACTACAACAAGAGAGCCAATGTGCGACCACTCAAAGTGGGAGACTACGTCCTCAAGGCTAAAACACAAGCATCGAAAGACCCTAATGAGGGAAAATTGGGAACGAACTGGGACGGACCATACAAAATCATAGCTGCAGCGAACTAAGGAGCATTCCAGTTAGAAACAATGGAGGGAAAACTACTCCAAAACAACTGGAATGTCGCCCATCTCAAGTACTTCCACTTCTAAAAGAAGGTGTCACCTAAGTCGTACTTTTTTTCCCTCACCCGGGTGTTGTCCCAATCGGGTTTTCCCGGGGAGGTTTTTAACGAGGCAGCAAGGGAGACGTCCTTGAGATCGCAGTGTTGTTCATTACCTCGAGCGGTCGACATGATCTCTGGAGCGAAGCAATGAAGGGACTGGATATAGATAATCGAATCTCCATTGTATGTGCATAGTCAACATGTGATTCTCACAAGAATTTAATCAAACCTCCATTGTATGTGCAGAGTCAACATGTGATTCTTACAAGTATATAATTAAACCTCCATTGCATGAACAAAGTCGACATGTCTTCCTACGGGAATACGATCAAATCTCCAACAAGAAATGGCTAAGGCCATCGATAATAATATGAGTTCGACCTCGTTCGAACTACGACGAGATCCTACTTCGATGACAGTTCGAAGCAACATCCGAATGGCCAAGGCCATCGACAATAATATGAGTTCGACCTCGTTCGAGCTACGACAGGATCCTACTTCGACGACAGTTCGAAGCAACATCCCAATGGCCAAGGCCATCGACAATAATATGAGTTCGACCTCGTTCGAACTACGATGGGATCCTACTTTGATGACAGTTTGAAGAAACATCCCAATGGCCAAGGCCATCGACAATAATATGAGTTCGACCTCGTTCGAACTACGACGGGATCCTACTTCGACGACAGTTCGAAGCAACAGCCCAATGGCCCAGGCCATCAACAATAATATGAGTTCGACCTCGTTTGAACTATGACGGGATCCTACTTCGACGATAGTTCGAAGCACATCCCAAAGGCCAAGGCTATCGACAATAATATGAGATCGACCTCGTTCGAACTACGACGGGATCCTACTTCGACGATAGTTTGAAGCAACATCCCAGTGGCCAAGGCCATCGATAATAATATGAGTTCGACCTCGTTCGAACTACGATGTGATCCTACTTAGACGACAGTTCGAAGCAACATCCAATGGCCAAGGCCATCGACAATCATATGAGTTCGACCTCGTTCGAACTACGACGGGATCCTACTTCGACGATAGTTCGAAGCAACATCCCAATGTCCAAGGCCATCGACAATAACATGAGTTTGACCTCGTTCGAACTACGATGGGATCCTACTTCGACGACAGTTCGAAGCAACATCCCAATGGCCAAGGCCATCAACGATAACATGGGTTCGATAAATGCAAGAAAGAATAAATCGACGAAATAAATTTTACATTACATCAAAATATTATCCACACTTGCCTTTACAAACGGACCCAAGTATTCCCCCCCCCCCCCCCAAAAACCCCAAAAAAAGCAAGTGCAAACAAAGACTACACATTATCCCCGATGGGGTAAGCATTTTCGTACCACAAATCCGAAGCAAGGCGGTTCGTATCATTAGAGTTGATGTCATCCCCATCAGGTGTGAGGGAGTCGTACCCGCATGCCTCATGAGCTACACGAGATTCGGTGTGCACTGCTTGAAGCTCCACCTTAGTAGCCCTTCTCTCGGCATGAAAAGCCTTATACACATCAAGTCGAGCCTCTGCATAGACCCATAACTTATATAAATGACGGGGCACGACCAGATTGGTTGAGGCGCGAGACGTAGAAGGCTGAGAACGTCGACTTGCATCCTCCACCCTCAGTAAGGCCATTTGTCCATTTAACACAGCCAGCTCCGCCTCCAGTTCTTTGACACGCCCCTCGAGCTCTGCAACCTTATGGCCAGAGGCCTTCTTCTCTTCAGCCAGCTCCGACCTGCAAACGCGGAGGGCATTCTCCAAAGATGTGATTCCAGAAACGGTTGCCGCCAACTTATCAATACCGACGCTCAACTCGCCCTTAAGCCCCTCTACCTCTGCTGCCTTCGCATTCAACTCAGTGGTCAAACGGGGCACCTTTGCCTGTAAGTCGGTATTTTTGGCCATCACCCCTACTCAACTCAAGTTCGTCATCATTCACCTCAAGGGAAGCCCCGAGCTCACTATTGCGAGCAACAACCTTCATGAGCTCATCATCCCGCTCCTCCAACTCTTCGATCTTACGCTCCAGTTGGTCCTCCCGTTGTTTGAGCCCTTCACGAAACAACTGAAAGTCAGGGTCGTGATGATAAATATCGACCATCGCACGATGCTTAGCACGATACTGTTGATATTTGGATGATATCTTCTCATAAAGACCAGTCCTATTTCTCTCCCTACGCTCTCGCTCAATCTCCATGACGAGGGTCTAACAAAAAAGGAAGAAGTTAGAAACAAAATGCAGAACGACGATCACCATACAAACCCAACGACGAAAAGGGAAGGAAAGGCACCTACCTGCAAAGTCATACCGGCAACTTTCTGAGACAACTCCACGTCACTCATCGCCCTAAGCACCTCGTTCTCAGGGGCAGCACATAGAGGAGCTAGAGCAGACGCCACTTGCTCGCAGTTCAGCAGCAAGTTGTAGCCCCCTAGAATGACTATGTGATGATCAGACCCTTCCGTTCTGATCTCCACATGAGTATGGCGACCTACGAACTCATTGACATCCTCTGGGTTGACATTTAAGCCTGAGTCGTCACCCTCAACACGACGACCTCCAACATTGGATGATACGCCGCCCTCAGCTGAGCACACCGAGCCAGCTCTTAGGTAAGCTCCTTCCACTCGGGGAGATCTCCCTGACAAGATAGCATCAGCCATAAAAGTGGGCACGGGTGTCGTCTGCGATGTCCTGCTTTTGTCAGCGTCTCCGGCCACGCCCTTCTCAAGCTCTATCCTTCTCCTTTTTCTCTATAGCAGCTCGTCCCCGTTAAAGGACTCGTCCAAAGGATGTGAAGCCGGTACGAAAGAAGCCTTCTCCCTCATGACCACGACTCGAGAGGGATCCTCTAATTAAATAGGTTGGGGATGGCTCTTTCGAACAGACTCACTCAAAACAAATTGTGCGTCTGCGACAGCAATGGCTTGACGAAATGCAGGGACCGACTCCCTTCGCTTGGAAGCTCCACGACCTGTCATCACGAAGGGTCGTATTAATAAACAAGGTCATACGGCCAACGAAGTGGTAAGGAAAATATTTACCAGAAGAGACTCTAGGGCAGTAACGCTTCACGAAGGTGGGCCAATCACGAGTCTCTGCTGCATGAGGCAACAAACGGGCTACCCAACCCTTGATATCCGCAATAGGGCGAGGCGGATGTCCTAGAGCTGCGAAATAGGAAGAAAACAAACTTTAAAATAAATACAGACGAATGAAGAGTAAAACGAGTGGTGACACTTACGAGTCTCATTCCATCGCTCCGGGAACCTGGCAGAATCAGAAACGACATGTTCGGTTTTGAAAAAGAAGTACTTGTGCCAAAACTTGCTGCTTGCCCGGTAATCTGTCCCAACCACCAACCCTTTCGTGCCATAAAGCCTCAAATGCACCATGGTACCCCTGTGGAAGCCGGGCGTGAACATGTGCAAAAGGTGGTGGACAAAAACATTGCACTCCGCCAACTTCGCATACTTGGTCAGCAGCAGAAGTACCTTGAACGTATATGGCAAAAGTTGTTCTAGACAAACTTGGTAGAACCTACAGAATTCTTTCACTAAGAGGAAGAGAGGAAGAGTATAGCCGATCATGAAAGGGTACTCATAGAAAGCACAGTACCTAGGTCTGTGGGCATCCACGTAATCTCTCCCCATCGGAACCATTTCTACATGAGCGGGAATGCCATACTTTGCACGAAGAGCATCGATATGAACTTGCTCCATCTCAGAAAATACGGGGTCTGGAGTAGGAGGGGGTCTTTGAGGAAGTCACTCCGGGATAAGGGATGCCTCGGTAGTAACTCCTCCACCATAGGAAGGCTGTCACCCTCTTCTACCACCGTATCTTTGCCGCCAGAAGGGGGCGTCGTGGACAACGGTGTGGCTTCAGGAACCTCTTCACGAGAACGACGAAACCTCGGCATAATATCGTTCAAAGGAATATCAACACAAAAGGAAGAAGGGAGAAGGAAGAAGAAGCTTCGAATGAAGAACGTAAGAAGAAACAAAAGGATATGAGAGCAAATTAGGAAGAGTGAAAGAAGTTATCAAGAGTGAAATGGCTAAAAAATTTCGAAAAAACAAACCCTTCACCTATTTATAGGGTTAGGTGGCGCCAAAATCGAGGCGGCAGGTCACAAAGCAGCGCAAGAATCGAAGCATCAAACCATCAATTCCTGCCTCGAAAACCTACGTGATGATGACGCACGTGAAGCTGACATCATTTCCCGGTAAAGTGTATCACTCGATGTCTTGCTGAACACGCTGACCGTCCCTCGTTGACCACGTCGTAACGTTTCAACGGATCAAATTTCTCCATAAGAACGCATGAAGTCCGCTCATCGAGGACGCACCCGGTTGCAACCCCGATAAGCGGAGGGACTAACTGTAAGTGTCCAAATTTGACCAACCATGACCAACGACGAGTACGACAAACGACAGGGTCTCTTTGAGTCGGCGTCCCGAGGGAGACGACCTTAAGGCAAAGAAGAGATTGTACGACCCTTGTAATAGTGTAAGCCCATTAGGGGACATTAGGAATATTCCTTATATTTTGTCTTTTACAATTTAGAAGAGCTTCTCTCTTAGTATAAAAGGGGACAATAACCTTGTAACAGGGGGTAGGACCCTGGAAAGATTATGATTCTTGAATGAAAAGAAACTTAACGTTCATCTTCTCTTTATCTATTATTCTTCTTTCTAGAGATTATTATATTCAGCTAAGATTTACCCCTTCATCTTTGATTGATTTGTTCAAAAAGATTTTAATATCTTTTGAGTCAAACATAACTTATTTGATTTTGAGCTCCTAAATTTTAGGAAAAGTTTTTTATTTTACAATTTTAGTAAGTAACCGAATAAACAAATTCTCTGTACCAAAAAAAAAAAAAGAATACACACATTCCATTATACTTGTGGGCTTATTCAAGTTTCGTTTAATAAGTTCTTTACATTCTCGGTTTTAGCAATAAAAGTTAGACAAACAGAGGCTGCTCTCTCTAAAGACGTCCGTAAGTTTTCTTCAATATTTAATGAGAAAGTGATGTTTTTAAAAAGCAATCCTCTACTCAAATATCTGATTAATCATTATAATAAGTTAACAGTGTGTAATAATTTAAACAAATACTAAAGACAATATACCATGTTTACTTGTTTATTCAGATCAAGCCTTTGACATATGGTTCATGCTTTTACAGCCCCCAACAACCCATCCAACCAAGTGCCTGTCAAATGCAATAGTTGGTTTAAGCGGAGCAATCTACGCATAAAGAAACCCAATATTTGGATGTTCAAATACAATAGTCTGCAATGTGAAACACATACCCTTTTCGTTTCGTGATATTTGTACGCCCCTTTATAATTTTGAATTTAAGAAAATTATCTTTTTAAATTTCTTATGTATAAAAGAAAGATCATTTACGTGTAAAAGTAAATCTCTTGTTTAAAAAAAGAGGTAAGATTATACAACTAAAAACATGTTTGTAATGGACCACAAAACTATTTGACCCGTTTCCGTTTCAAATTTGTACGACTATTTGTCTGCGTACGAATTAAAGATATATATATATATATATATATATATATATATATATATATATATATGATAGTTTAAGAAAATAGTAAAAGTACTGGTAGAAAAAAAGTATAATAGAAAAAATATCACATTAAATTTAAAATTTAATTATTTTAATGATATCTAATCTTGGAAGTTGCAAAAGTCGAGATTTTAAAACATCTTGAAATGAAAAGAGTGTTTTATGAATTAAAACAAGTGAAGTATTAGTCAATTACAGATTATCCACATAAGGTAAGATAATACTACTTACTACTCTCTCCGTTTCATATTAGATGGAGTATTTTCCTTTTTAGTCTGTTCCAAAACAAATGATACATTTCTAAATTTGGAAATAATTCAACTTTAAACTCTTTATTTTACCCATTTACCCTTAATAAAAAAGCTTTTATAGCCACACAAATATCATGGCACCACAAACCTTTTACCCCTTAAGTTTTGAAGACCACAAGTTTTAAAAGTCTTTTTTTTAAAAAAGAAATTCATATCGAGTCAAACTACCTCATCTAATATGAAACGGAGGGAGTACATAAATATTACGTAATAAAGTCACCTAAATTTTGAGGATTTTGGCAGCTCAACCTCCCAACTTTAACAACATCTCATTGGGAGGTTTAAACATTCTGTTTATCGAAACATATTCATATCTAATGAAAATATAGTGCTACGTCCTGTTCCCTATGAACTATGAAGCTAACCTTTTGTATCCAACCCACCTCTCCTGTTTCTTGAAGAAAGACATAAGCCCAAAAAATCTTTAAAAAATGAAAAGGAATGATTAAGAGAGAGAATCTAGCAAACATTAGCAAAGAAAAGAATAAAAGAATTAAAAATATGGAAGTGTTGGAAATATTTCAAAGCAAAGATACTTTGCTTGAAAGAAGCATAAAAATAAACATTCTGTTACTTTCATAAGGCGTACACATGTGCAACTAGAGTCCATCAATTTTACCCACAAAAGAAACCAAAATACTTCTAATGCAAATAATATCATTTGCATACAAAATCCTAAACTCTGTACGCTAGCAGACTGTATATAAACAGAGTAACCAACCATCAATCATCCCTGAAGTGTAGTGTAAGCCAAACAAATTTGTAGCGAATTAACTCTCAGTCCCCACCAAAAATACAATCTTTCTTTTTCTCAAGCTAAAACAAAAACCATTCTGCAAAACTTCACAATCAATGGCGTAAAGCATTAACAAGAAATACCCTTACGTGTCCGAAACCTATAGAAAACCAATTGGGCCCATCCCCTGAAAAAATACGACCCTTAAGATAGCTAGATGAAGTAGTAGTAGTAGTAGTAATAAACTTGGCGAGTGTATTCGAGGAGAAAATTGTTTTGTTTTTTGTATGAGGAATAGGGAGAAAAGCAAACCTGGGAAAGCACGGAGAATTATTGTTGGAAGGTTTATTCGATTGCATCCATGAAATCACGGCGGCGCTTGTATTTTCTAGGATGAGTGATTCTGCTTATCGTGTTGATACCACTCCGCGCCTCGCTCAATGGCGGATCGACAATTTGGCTTCTTGTACTTACCGGAAGTCCGATCCTTTTAAGATCGGCAAATGGAATTGGTCAGTCACTCTTTTTAATATTCTTATTATGTTTCTTATATTCTGATCAAACAGAGCAAATTACAGCCAACAAATTGCCTTCAATTTTAGCTGTTATAGTGCGGCTTAAACACTAAACTCATTACTCCCCACCAATTTACGTGAACCTGTTTGGACGTGCACAGAGTTTACGAAAAAAAGAAAAAAAAAACTAGAATTTGTGGTCCTAAATCAGAGTATTTGTATAGTTATAAAAACTTTTCATTAAGGCTAGAGTTGTAAGTTCAAGCTAGATTGTTTTCCAAATTTAGTTTTTGGTCATTCTTTTTGGAATAGACCAAAAATGAAATAGTTTCACGTAAACTCGAACAAGCAGTAGTATATCACGGGTTAATAACTTAATATTTGTAAAAATGATTACTACAGTAATAGTTTCTCTCCCACATATATACTCCGTGTAGTTGAACTGTACAAGCTATGCTCTATCCGTCTCTGTTAGTGTTACACATTTTTGCAAGAATCTAAGAAATTTTAGCCCAGTTTGTTTAAATTCATCAATCAATTCAATTGTTTGTTTCGAGCTGATTGAATCACCTTAGGCCTTTGTTTTATTACCCAAAAAACAGATGACAAAGTGGGGTAAAGGCTATATTAATAAATTTATAGCTTTTTTTTCCCTGCCTCCTGGCCTAAGATTTGTGGCAATGTTAAAATTGTCAGTGTATGCTTTCTTCTTTTGTTTAATATGGGTATTTATTTTTTTGGCAAATTTCTTGAAAAGGGGAGACAGTTCAGGTTTCACTCACTATGATAGTAATGTATGGTAGTGACATTAGTAAGTAAGCAAGGAGTGTACGTATATATGTTAATTAAAAGTCTTTTTATTTGATTGAAGGCACTTAGCTGTGGAGAAGAACAGGACATTGTTCATTAAATTATACCCAGAGATATCAAATTTTACAAGAGACAATCCTCCAATTGCAACGTTTATAATTAGATTAATCTCGTCCGCTGGAGATCGCAAGACTTTGATTCACCCAGGTAAAATTGTCTTATACTCATCAATCTCATTTGTTTATATTCTGATCTAAATTTGTGAATTGGTGATTAATATTGTTTGGAATCTGCAGATGTTATAGACAAGCAAATCAAGAGTAGCGACGATTTTGTTTGGCCAGTTGAAGTCCCCTTAACTGGGAAGTTCATTATTGACGTTGAATTCCTTGATCTGAAAACTGCAGCTCCTAATGTACTGTTTCCTCATCTTTTCTTTATGTGCATATATACATAAGGAGCATGTTTGCATAATACAATTCATTTGCTACCAACATGTTTGCCATAATACATAAGGAGCACGTTTGCCATAATACAATCTTACATAAGGAGTTGTAAGATTACCATGGTTTTCCTCATTCATGTTCATTTTGTGTTTTGTGAACTTGCAGAGTGGTGAGCTGTGCTCAATCTGGACTGAAGGATTAACCGAAAAACAATCAAATGCTACTGCTCTGACATCACTTGGCCGTATGTTGTCCGAAAGCATTCACACAGACATCATAATCAATGCTTCTGATGGAAGTATTGGGGCGCATCGTGCTGTTCTTGCTGCAAGGTCACCTGTCTTCCGAAGTATGTTCTCCCATGACCTCAAAGAGAAAGAATTATCTGCCATAAACATCTCCGACATGTCAATAGAAGCTTGCCAATGTTTTCTGAACTATATTTATGGGAACATACAAAATGAAGAATTTTTAATCCACAGGCTAGCTTTGCTTCGAGCCGCTGATAAATATGACCTTTCAGACTTAAAGGAGGCATGTCATGAAAGTCTAATGGAAGATATTGACGCGAAGAATGTTCTTGAGAGGCTTCAAACGGCTTCCCTTTATCAACTACCAAAGCTGAAGGCCTGTTGTATGAGGTATCTTGTGAGGTTTGGTAAAATATTCGATATAAGAGATGATTTCAATGCCTTTCTGCAGTATGCAGACCGAGAAATCATTGGTGAAATCTTCAATGAAGTTCTTGCTGCTTGGAAAGGATTCTGATATCTATTTGGAGATTGATTCAGCAAGTATGTAACATATGTTCATTGGGTTTGTGTATATTCAATCTTGTACATAAATTTGATTTTACTGAAACATATGTTACCATTGGGGCTTATGGACGTCATCTTGATATTTGGTGATTATTAATAGCATGCCGAAAAGATTAATTTGCATGAATGTGTTGTACACCTTATGTGGTGTGTGCAATTCATCTTTTCCTAATACTATAAAACAAACATGAGATGATTATGTACAAATAAAGAAAATAGTAGCTCAACTACACTAGACAAGAAGCAATTTCCCAATTCATTTTGTATTTGTTCTTTGTTAAGAGCCGAATGTTTAAACCAACATAGATTGTGGTGGAATGTACGAGATCCCTCCACTCGTAAGTCTTAACCTGAGGTTTTGATTTCGAGTCCTAATGGTGAAACTCCTGGCTGTAGTCGGATTAGTGGGGTTTGGATACCGGATGGTAACTTTCACTAGTGTCCATGCCAGGATTTTGCCTTCTGTTATGGGTTAGATAGTCCTATTTGTAAAAATAGCACGGGCTAGCCAGTTTTCGGACTGGTCATTCAAAAATAGTCAGTGTTTGCAAGGTCATCGAAAAATAGTCATTATTTTGCTGCAACACGAAAGGTTCTAGCATAATATACTGGAGAACGGTGTACCTGTGTAGCATATTATGTTGGAACTCCAACACGCGGAGAGTTCCAGTATAATATACTGGAACTCTAGTATACTTATGCTGGAACTCCAGTATATTATACTAGAGTATTTTTCTAGATTTTGAACAGTGTTTTCGTTCAGATTTATCTTTAAATGAAAAGTGACTAAATTTCCATTACTTTTAAAACTGTGGCTATTTTTGAATGACCACTTGTAAATCTGGCTATTTTTTATTTTCTCCCGTCCTATTTCCTTGCCCATGATTGAGTGAGTTTGCATTTAAGGAATTATGCTGATTCATTACTTGAGAAAGGCTTTGAAGATGATGTAACAAACTAACATTGTAACTTTGCCTAGACGAAATGTAAACAGTCAATGTCAAGGCAGAGACCTCCCAGTGAAGCAACCTTTTAATACGACATCAGGTTCTTAATTTCGTGAGAGTTGTCATAATTCATGTGTTAAAGTGTAAGGAAATCATTTTTATTGAACGTTTGTGCAGACAATGCTCTGTATTGTAAAATCACTTTTTTTGGATTGTTTTCTAGTGTTAGGTTGGGTATAAAAGTAGATGCACATGAAAATCGTAATTCATATAAGGTAAAGGATAAGATACGACGGAGGATAACATTTTTATGATATATTTGAAACTCAAAGGTTGACAATCATGTTTAAATGGTAGTTGAACCAACTGACATTAAGCAAGTCATTTTAAACTTTTGGGGGAAAATATTTCTTTCTTGGAGAAAATACTTTGACAATTGAATGTAACCAAACACTACAAAGTAATTTTTAAGAACCATTAATATTTTCTTTCCCGTCATGAATTTCAGTTAGGAGAAGTTTAAAGAGTCGATAGAAGGGAGATTCTCACCTCGAAAGAAGATTTTGGATGCTTTGTTGGTCTCTCCAATTTGATTTTAATGCTGCAAAAGGAAAAATAGGAAGTAGCAAACCATTTTTGAGCTCTCGTCTACAGGGGACTTTACAGCAAATGATAGCAAGATCTTGAGAGGCTAGGAGACTTCAAAAGAAATATGGAGGGGAATATTACTAGGATCTCATTGGGAACATTCTCTTTGACTTGGTACACGGAAAATAGACCAAAGAGATGAAGACAAATTTAGTTATAAGGTGAGAACAAAAATTTATTAAGAATATTACCCCCCCCCCCACTCTCCAAATAGTACACCGTTTTATACATTTGTCAAAAATTACTTTTACACTCTGTGTAGATCATTATTACTCATTGTTTTATAATGTATTATATTGTACTGTATTTTATTTTTTGATGGATATAATATCTGGATAAATTATATCATTTGTTGTTGTTAAATAACATCTTTATTGTTTTGTTTGACTGTATTATACTGTACTGTACTACTAAGTTTACTAAAATACTATCAATTATTTTAAATACGATGCTTATTAAGAATTACTCATAAAAATAATTTATTTATTTGACCTCCACATCTTCCTCACATGGAATCATCATTCTACCATAATAGCGAAAGGCCCAAACTGGTTTCATACAAACAAAATTTTTTTTACAGCCCCATCAAAACAGAATAGACAACGGACCTTGAGTTCCTGACCTTTAATATGGCAAATAATCCATAACTTAAAGTGCATAATATAATAAAATTTTCTAGCAACATGACATGTAAAATTCATATCGATCTAGTCAAAGTCTATAAAATCCTGAATAGATAAAGCATAAATAACATTAGTCTAACTCAATTACCAGGAGACGACATCAAGGTTAGTAAAAGAAATTTGCGGTCTTTCAATGGACACCCAATCAGTGTGCGACACAAGTCTGCATATTTGCAAAGAAATATATAAGCTTTCATGTGCATACTAGACTCTAAATCCAACACTTGTACCATTTGTCATATGTCACTCTCAGGAATAGGTGGCATAGTTGAAAGGCGATTAATTGCATTAGCCAAATTATTCATCCCACCTCTCAACATATCAGCCATGCCTTCAAGATGATCTTGTTTAGATTTTTTTATTCTTGCTAGAAGTCGGTACCTCTGAATATGCATTCGATTTAAGTGTTTCCTGAGTTGATTGATATTGCTCATGTTGTCTATGTTCCTCGATATTTTTCAAGGAGGCAACATTAAATTAGTTCATCTACCTCATCAATAGTCAATGAACTATCACTTGATTTTCTCAAATTATTACGAGCACCCTTTCTTACCATGTGTGCTCCAGTCTCGGCTTACTTTCCAGTAGCTCCATCCCTTCCACATATCTCAATTAGCTTATCATAAATTACAAACTAAAAGGTTTTAAATTTCTAGGGATGTACTCTTTCATGAATACATCTTTCCTTTTTATTCAATTCTTCTCTTACTCCAATATTTTTCACTATTACCTTCTTCTCCCACTTACCACCTTACTCACTCTCCAAATATTTAGCTTATTTCCCTACAACAAAACACTTCCCCAGCATCCTAGGACTTTCTCTTCTACTTCTCCTAGGTCTGCTCCATCTGTTTCTTTTCCCAGGGTTTCTTCTCCTATCCCTTTTTCACTATCTCAGTTTTCTGCTCCAAGTTCCTCATCTCATCCTCTAGCTCTGTTAACCCTTATTTATCTCACCAACCAACTGAACCTGCTCTTAGGAGATCAACTAGGGGCCATCATTTACCTAGTTATTTGAGTGATTACATTTGTAATTCAGTTTTTTTAACTAATCTTAGGGATGACAAATGGGGTAGGGCAGGGCGGGGCGAGGCAGGGCAAACTCCAAACGGAGCAGGGCAGGGGAATTTTAAAATAGAGCAGGGCAGGGCAAAACAACTGCCAGGGATTAAGTTTTTATTTCTAATTTATTATGCTATTTATAAGTAAAATGAAGAAAAAAGGATGCCACGGAAGATTTAACTACAAATCTATTCTAGTTTCTTATATCTAGAAAGGGATGAAACACAGCAAAGTGTGAAAAAAAATGGATAGGATAGAAAAAACAAAAACTTAAATGGGGCAGGGTAGGGCAGGGCTTAACGGGGTAGGGCGGGGCAGGGCAATTTTTAAAAAAAATGCTAAATGGGGCAGGGCAGGGCGGGTCAAGGCTTGCCCTGCCCCGCCCTACCCCATTTGCCATCCCTAACTGATCTTATTGCTCATTATTTTATTTGCCTTATGTGTACCAGTGTGCTGCCCTTTTTTGCTATTTCACTCAAATCAGCCACTTTTAAATCTATTTCTTATGTTTTTGTACTAACAACATATTCCCAAGCTTTATTACATCCAGAATGGCAAGAGGCAATGGACAAAGAGTTACACCTTGGAAGCCAACAAAACTTGGGAAGTTGTGCTGCTACCAAAAGACAAAAAGGTCTTGCCTTGCAAATTGATTTTATAAAGTGAAGTATAAACATGATGGATCAATTGAAAGGTTCAAGGATCGCTTATTAGGAGAGACATATAGAGGAAAGGAATATACTTCACTAAAACTTAATCTCCAGTTGTAAAGATGACTACCATAAGGTGTCTATTAGCTGTTACAGTCAAAAAGTATTGAGGCATTTCTCAGTTGGATGTCAATAATGCCTTCCTGCATGATGATTTGCAGGAAGAGATTTATATGAAATTCCTTTCTGGAATGCCACCTGCGATATCCAATCATGTTGTAAGCTTAAGAAATCATTGTATGGGCTACGACAATCCTCATGGCAGTGGTACGCGAGATTCACCGCAACTTGAAATTCAAGGGATACTTCTATTCACTTAATGATTATTCACTCTTCTTTAAGAAATCAAAAGGACGGTTTCTATTCTTGTTGTTTATGTTTACGAAATTCTTCTAATAAGGGATGACCCAGTAGATATAGATTCTGTTAAAACTTTCCTTGATTGTAAGTTCAAAATAAAAGATTTGTGACAAGCTCACTATTTCTTATGCATGAAGATAATCTTAGAATCTCAAGGAATAATTTTAAGTCAACGCAAATTTAACTTGGATTTGTTATCAGAATTTGGTTGTCAAGATTTGAAACCAGCCGCTTCTCCCATTGATCCTTGCTCACAGCTTCAAGCAGGTGATGGTGATTTGTTGCGTGATCCTACTATTTTTCGGCATCTGTTGGGAAAGCTGAATTACCTTACCCACACGCGCTCTGATATTTCATTCGATGTTCAGTACTTAAGTCCATTTATGCAAACTCCTCGTCGACCCTATACTGATGTTACTTTACATTGTCTCTCCGTTATTTGTTGCTCGATCCAGGTTTGAGGCTTTTTATGTCTTCAAGCTCCTCTTTCAAATTAATCACCTTTTGTGACTATGATTGGGGTCGATGTCCTAACTCACAAAAGTCGATTAGTGGTTATTTCATCACTTTGGAAGGTTCTCCTATTTCTTGGAATTCCAAGAAACAATCTTTAGTATCCTTGTCTGCGGCCGAGGCAAAGTACCTGTCAATGCGTCGAGTCATGGTAGAAATCACTTGGCTCGTGTGACTTTTAGAAGATCTCTCTGTTCCTTTTCCACTTCTGGTGCCTCTTCACTCTAACAGCCAGGCGGCGATTCACATAGCAAAAAATTCAATTTTTCATGAATTAACAAAGCACGTCGACCTTGATTGTCACTTTGTGCGAAAACAATGCCTCCTCAGGATCATCTCTTTGTCATTTTTACCATCAATTTCACAAATCGCAAACGTCTTTACAAAACTCCTTTCCATCCCTAATCATCATTCTATTTTAGGCAAGTTGGGGGTTGCTTCCTCACCCTCCAACTTAAGGGGAGTGTTGGCATTAGGATTTCGAACTCACAAAATAATGGTGATGATTTGCAGAAAGGGATAACGATGAAGAAGGATTAAGGAACGAAGAAGAGAACTGATGGGAAGTCGAAGAATGAGATAGTTCGGAGTTTACCATGTCCCAAGTCAAAGACAATATCTAATGATCATCACCGCTCATTTCATTCTTGATGGATTTAGTTATGTCCATTGATTTAGCAAGACTATGATACAATTGTCAAGCATCTTCTACAACCTGAGAGCAACGTATTGGATATGTATAGAAATTAGCCTAGTATATTCTTTTATTATTTTTCCCTATCAGTTAGTTTGTTAGGGATTAGCTAGTACAAAGGCGACAAGTGTACAGATAGAAACTTTCTTTTCTCTTTTCCATTTCTTTATATTTTGATGTATAAATACATGTACAGATCCTTTGGGATAATACACAAAATATTTCTGCAAACTTAGTCTTCATTTATAACTCTATTCAGTATTATTCTTATACACCCTACCAAACTACCCCTTAGAGCTAGCCTGTTTAGCCAAGCTTTTGAGAGGCCAAAAGTTTTTTCTTTTGGTCAATGTAATGATCCGACTGGTCATTTTGAGCATTTGCATTCACTTCGGCAATTTTGAGGTCACGAGTAGCTTCGTATTGTGTATTATGATTTGCGTTATCGTCGGTTTTGATTTTTGAGTGGTTCGGGATTGATTTAGAAGGATGATTCTTATTTGAGAAGCTTGAAGTTGAAAAAATTGACCAAGTTTGCCTTTTGGGTATTTGATCTCAGATCAAAGTTTCGATAGTTCCGGTATGTCCGGATGGTGATTTTGAACTTGAGCGTATGCCTGAAAGTTCATTTGGATATTTCTAGAAGATTTCGTCACTATTTGGCGAAAGTTGTCAATTTGAAGGTTTGGAAAGTTCATAGGTTTGACAGAGAGTTGACTTCGATATTATCGGGTCTGGGTTGTTATTGTCTCCCCAGGATCATCTCTTTGTCATTTTTACCATCAATTTCACAAATCACAGATGTCTTTATAAAACCCCTTCATAGCCCTAATTATCATTCTATTTTAGACAAGTTGGGGGTTGATTCATCACCCTCCAACTTGAGGGGGGTGTTGGCATTAGGATTTTGAACTCACAAAATAATAGTGATGATTTGCAGAAAGGGACAATGATGAAGAAGGATGAAGGAACAAAGAAGAGGACGGATGGGAAGTCGAAGAAAGATATAGTTTGGAGTTTACCATGTCCCAAGTGTAAAATTTGATGTCATTCCGAGTAGATTTGATATGGTTCGGCACGAGTTTTGAAAGTTAAAAGTTTGAAAGTTAATTAAGTTTGATTTGAGATGTGATTCATGTTTTTGATACTATTATGTGTGATTTGAGGACTCGAATAGGTTTGAGGGTGTTTCTCTCTATATCTGTTGTAGTGCACACCACATCTTTCAAAGCTATCTTTGAGGATTTAAGCTTCATTTTCTTATGTTATGTAACTACTTTTGGGATTGGAGTGGATGGTTCTTTGACTTTTGAGAGTATCTTTCCAACACCTTGATCTTCATCTCCTAAAAGAGTAGTAGATTTTAGCCCAACATTGTCTATCAGAGCTTGTAAATTATCCTTGAGAAACTATGCGCTTTCTCCCACCAAGACATATAATTGGCGGAGAAAAGCTTCTCCACAGGATTTCCCTTTAGGGGAAAAGCCGCACTTGAAATAGACCGATATAGTGCACAAATTTTCTAAAATCTGAGTCCTTCATCTAGAGAGGCGTTACAGACATCACTCTCCAAAAATTTGGGGACGTTTTGTAAAACCTAAATTGACGACCAAACTGATGCGGGCTATATGGCTTGATGATGAATGAGTTATCATACCTCAAAGGGAGGTGATTAAAATGTATGCTCATGAAGTAATTTGAATCCAACTCTTGAGGGGCCTCGTTATCCACATAATAATAAGGACGAGAATTGGTTAACATTGTTGGTGTCCAAACTATATCCTCTCCACTGTAGATGCATTTTCTTGCATCCTTCTCGTCAAAGTACCTCGCGGCTCCCTCTCATAAGCATGCCACCATCAAAGGGACAGACGGACCCTTAGCAAGTGGATAATGAGTTTTGAGGTAATATGCAAGCCAGTCGTAAACATAATGAATGGGAAAACAAACTTTGACCTCATCAAGTTGGGAAGAAAACGAAATCTTATTCAAACCATGATAACTACTCGCCAAGGGACTGCAAGGCTAATCTTTCGCCTGCTTGCCATCTTAAAAGTCTAGGGACAAATGAAGTTCTCTGCCTTATAGGGAAACACAAAAGGACATCGCCAAATTGATAAGAAGACTGCTATATATGTTTCATCTTTCTTGTCAGACCTCACCCTAAGCTTGGAAAATATATCTTCTTGATCACTCGACCACCTAGTTGTCTCAAAAATAACTCCGTTAGGATTATATGTCGACTTTAGGCGCACATATTTCTTTTCCTTTTGCAGTGGGGCAGGTTTATATTTTATCCACTTTCTCAAGGAGACCTTTTGGTTAATACCCGTACCTTCCTTAAGGTGATGGAAGGTAGCAAATAAATACTCGCAAGATCGAAGAATAAATCTCATCTATTTTTTGTCCAAACCGATGAGTTCTCTTGTCTCAGGTACCACTTATTCGTACGAAAAACCCGCAATGGGCAAACCTCCAAGGATATATGAGTCCCAAAGAGAGATAAATAGTTCCCCAGTTGATGTAAGAAACGTGTCATCTTGGGTCACCAAGCCTCACAAAATGCTTGTAAAATTTTCGAGTTTCGATCATAAGTGAAAAGTGAGACATAGACAACATCATAAATCCTTATTTTACTCAGGGTTTGTTGGCTTCCACCAAGTATATCCTCAGCCCATTTTCGATATCCTGGAATATAACGATACTCACCCTCGATTGTCGTTGTGTTTCCCCAACGTACTTCTCCTTGAATTATGCGACGCCCTAAGTTTGGAAGGGTGTTAGCAAGGTTTAAGTGGCGATGGATTGGCGCTTGGAGAGACCACATCTTGGATAATGGATTAGAAGTAGACTTGTGCTCCAAAGTCCAGTTTTCTACATGAAACGAGTTCTTCAAGGAAGGTTATGAGGCTGCATATCGGCCGGCTTGTGGGGTGTGAACCAAAAGCTTGGTTTGTTCTATGCCATCTTCAGTCTCGATTACGAGATATCTAAGTTTGGAGGAAGGTGATGAAATTTGCCATCTCTTCGGGCTGCAAGGGAAAAAAAGTCATCAAAGTCCAAATCAAGAATATTAGAATGGGCACAAAGGTCTAACTGGATGAAATGGCCTATGGTTTTCAAGCGGGGATGAATATCCATCCCTTCACACCTTGAGAGTAATCTCTCCGACAGTCGGGCCACATTGAAAGTAATCTCTCCAATAGTCGGGCCACATTGAGAGTAATCTCTCCGATAGTCGGGCCACCTTGAAAGTAATCTCGCTGATAGTCGGGTCATCGAATCTCTTCGTTATTCGGGAAAGGATAAGTATTCGTCCCCTCACGCCCTAAGATTATTTTCTTCATGCATTGATCATCTTGTTAAATAAGAATATATCCTTCACGCTTGACCTAAAAAAAAGGAAAAAAGAATAACAAGGCAAGAAAAGCACAAGGAAAAAAAACTACCTTCGTATCAATGCCTTCAAGTCGTTAATAGTAGACTCAAACAATTTGCAAATGCTGAAATTGGTATAGAAATTGGTACTAATGGAATGAAAGGTGTTTTGTATTTATAAGATAGCGGAGGTCGACAGTAAAAGATTTATTTTGGTGTGGGATACTCGTAATCCATCCCCGAAAAGGATTTGAGTCTATTGAGGCGGCGCTCCTAATTCGTTTGCAACAAGGAATGTGCACAAGGTAGTGGTGGCATAAATTATGATAAACAACGAAAGCACTCTAACAAAGAATATAAATTGTACTTGAAATTGCCACATGGAGACACTAAAGACTTAACGTGTCAATCTGCTGGGCATAACAATTAGAAAGATTCTTTCTTAAATTGTGAAAGAATTGGAATTTTCAAGCAGCATTAAATTCAAGTATCAAAGGTACCCCAATCAATGCGGATCCAGCATGAGCTAATGTTAAATTCTCAAGTCAAATTATTATAAGGCATAATTTATGCAATGCAAATGAACCTCAGAAATAACTGTTTCGAGGATATTTGATTCGAGACTAATTTATCAGTACTTCAGAGCCTCGCCTTGAAATTTATCAAATTTACACTTCAAGCGAGTTTTGAAGTAGAGAGCATGTGTAGGCATATTAATTTTATTGAAATTAAATTCAATAAAATAATTTGGACTATATGTTAAATATATTTGTTCAAATAAATATTACGGGCCAATATAATTAGATTAATTATATTAGTTCAATAGAGAGAGAGAGTAAATAAATAAGTTTAAATCTGTTGGGCTAACCCATTTAATTGGGCTACAAGTGATGAACCCACTTCATTAGGCCCAAGATGTCATCTTCCTAGAGGCCCAGTTTGATGACACGTGTCAAATGATGTGGCACGCCAAGTCAAACTGAAGAACCAATAGGATCATGCCACGTGTCAAAATGACAAAGCATGCCAAGTCACATTAAAATGCCAATAAAACTACGTCACGTGTGCAATTGACGTGTTTTGGCCAATCAAATGCGGTCTTGTCACACTTCAATTTGATTAGTCGGAAAAAGTTTGTTCTTATCATAACTCTTCACTCCTACAAGTATAAATAGGGGTCTTCATAACCCAGAAAAGACAAAAGAAGTTATAATAAGAAGCAAGAGAGAGCTCGTGGATCAAACCGTAAATTTCTATAATTTTCAAGTTTCAAGCAATGAAGTTCAAGTTCAGGAAATCAAGTTCAAGCTCAAGCACGAAGAACAAATCAAGGTTCAAGGAGTACGAGTTCAAATCAAAGTCCGTGCTAGTTGAATTCAAGATCATTGTTTGTGGCAACAATATAGATTCAAGATCAAGCTTGAATGCCCTTGAATTTATTTTCTATTGGAAGGAAGAATCGGAGGATTTATATAGATTGTACACTCATATTGTTTGAAATCAAATCCTACGATTGTTTGCAATATTTTTCGGTCTCGATTATTTTCTAGACGCAGTTTTATTGTCTACAATTGTAATATGACGTTTGCTCTTTTAGTAAAGTTGAAATCCTACTAGGTTAGGTCGTGGTTTCTAATCCCTTGAGCAAGGAGTTTCCCATGTGAATATCGCGTGTTTATCGCTGATTTACTGTGGGAACAATCAGACAAACTAATTCACTATACTGTTTGGTTTTACAGTCTGTTGCTTACCGTGAGAACTGATAGAGAGCATGATTCTTTATACAGTTTGATGGACTCTTAATTTCTATTGTAGCGATTTCACGTAGAGAAAAATATTCAAGCTGATATAGAGCTAATTAATCTACCATTTCCTCTTCTTTATATACTGTATTCTTTTCTAACTTGCATCAGAGCGCTAACCATCAGACATGGAAGTTGGAACGAATTGGGATTTTTTACTACATTATCTGTAGTTGCTCTCACTTTTCCATTTGCTTTTTATTTTTTTTTATTTTTTTTGGTTTTAATGTTTTTTAATTGTTTATAGTTTAAATATGGTCGTAATAAATTGGATTTTTTTTTAAAAAAAAATTGCTGACATGGCATGCGTAAAATGTTGATAACGCGTGTGTTTTTCGAGGTGAAAATTTGGCTTTCTGTAAAAATATTAATGCATAATTCAGAAAATTTAATGATACAAGAAAAAGCTTTGCACTTAATTGTTGTAAAATTGAGTGAGCACGTGAAATTAACTGCTCTAATCTCTAAACCCATTCCTTCCTATTCCATAATCATGGAATCCCGCATCCATAAAATCTCAAGATTTCAATCTAAAAAAGGAGTTTATGCCCTAGCCTTCAACTGTAGAACAAGATCATCCTTACATGATACCCAAATCCTAAGTAATTGGGTATATTAAGTGTAAATACAAATACTGTATTATTTGAGCATCGATTATGGCCGATGGTAATATGGTTACAACGTGCCAAGTACAAGCCTAAATGCAAGGACTCCATCCCTGGCGTGTTGAATTTGGTACTTCTCTTCCAAATTCTCTACAATATATATGAAACAGTCAAATCATACAATAGTTAAACCAGACAATAAAGATGTTATTAAACCACATCAAACTACACATTTTATCCAAACTTTATAATCAGATACAACAAAATATAGTACAATAGGATTAGGTCGAAACGAGCTGTTAGGGTTGGTTATATGAATGTTACTACTTTGATTTGTTGTCTCTTCTGTTGGATAGATTCTGTTCCAGCACTTGATGCAGTGACAATTGACTGATTGAGTTATTTCCTTGTATTTATTGGTAGAACAAGGAACCATTTTTGTTTATACCAGACGACCCAACATCAACATCAAAGATTAATGTGGAGTTCAAGTTGATTACAGGTGCTTCTTTACATACCCTTTTTTCCTTCATGAGACTGTCTTTGCTGCTAATTTGGTGTAATTGTTCGATTTTTAGTTGATTTTTTGGTTTGATGATTTCATCAAGCTGGTTCTTTTATCAATCATTCTCATTCTTTTTTTCCCTTTTATTATTCCGCTCCTCAATTTTTTTTCCTTTTCAGGCCCAACATATTAGCCCTAAGCAGGCCCTACTTAAGCTTAACCGGGATCAGGTTAGCATTCATGATTAATTCAAAGAAATGCTATTTACCAGCTCCTATCAGGAGTATTTCAGTGTTTCCTGTGAAGCATACAGACTGCTGAGACAACTGCAACTTAATGCATTTCACTTTGTATTTTTTCCCTGAAAAGAGTTACTCCATCCGTTCCAATTTACGTGAACCTATTTGACTGGGCACGCAGTTTAAGAAAAAATGAACACTTTTGGAATTTGTGGTCCTAAACAAGTCAAAAAGGGGCCCATAGTATTTGTGTGGTTATAAAAGCTTCTCATTAAGGGTAGAATTGTAAGTTTAAGCTAAATTGTTTTCAAATTTAGAGAGGAGTCATTCTTTTTGCAACGGACCAAAAAGGAAATAGGTTCACATAAACTGGAACGGAGGGAGTATATGTTTGAGTTTGGTAGCTTCTTTGACTGTGAAATTGCCGAGAACCCATAGATAGGTCCTTGGGATATGCATTGACTTGTATTACACATGTCATGATTCGGCTAAACTTGGACTATTGTGCTTCTAATGGATGGAAGCTTGATTTATTCAAGACTCATTACATTTAGGGGTATTGTTGGTTTCTCTTTTAGTATATAATAATTTCATTTATGGGTTTAATCTATGTGGTTGGTAGGTATACCACTAATTACAAAAATGTTGATGTAGAAGTAGCACGGTGCCAAGGCACCCAAAGGTATGACCTAGTGGTCACCTGAGCTGGTGGGAGGTAATAGGTACCGGGTGGAATAATCGAGTGCACAAGTTGGCCCAACACCATAGTAGTTATATAAAAAATTGGCAGGTGCTGAACTTGGCTGTTTCATATAAGAGGAAAATGTAGGAACTTTCAGCCATAATTTGGCAAGTGCATATAATTGGCATTAGTTTTTACAGTTTGAGGTTTGCTTTTCATCTATCAGATTTACAATTCAAGTCTTAGTTTCGTATTTACTATCTCTTTGTCGCATCAGTGACTATAAATTACTGATTCAGATTACAGCCTCTTACAAGGTTCAATGACATTTTTTAATTCCAGCTGCTAAATATCAATAAAATACGGTGATTATTAAATGATAAGTGTGCCTTCGAAGTTCCAACATGCTATTTTAACCGGCTGGGTTAGTACTTCAGGTGATTTGCTGAGCAGACAAGATAACATACCTTCCAGCTTTTGTATATATTTGAGTTTGATAGCTTCTTTGACCGTGAAAAGGCTGAGAATTCGTAGGTAGGTCCTTGGGATATGCATTGACTTGTATTGCACATGTCACTATTTGGCTAAACTTGGACTATTGTGCTTCTAATACATGGAAGCTTGATTTATCCAAGACTCATTACAGTTAGTGGTGTTGTTGGTTTCTCTTGTAGTACATAATTATTTCATTTATGGGGTTTAATCTATCTGGTTGGTAGGTATATCACTAATAACAAAAATGTTAATGTAGAACTAGCAAGGTGCCGAGGCACCCAAGGGTATGGCCTAGTGGTCACCTGAGCTGGTGGGAGGTAGCAGGTACCCGGTGGAATAGTCGAGGTGCGTGCAAGTTGGCCCAGCACCATAGTTATAAAAAATAAAAAAGTAAAAGGACAAGCCATTGAACTTGGCTATTTCACATGAGAAGAAATTGTAGGAACTGTCAGCCATAATGTCCATTGCAAGTGCATATAATTGGCATTAGTTTTTGCAGTTTAAGGTTTGCTTTTCATCCATCAGAGATTTACAATTTCTAGTCTTAGTTTCGTATTTACTATCTCTTTGTCGCATCGGTGATTATAAATTACTGGTTCAGATTACAGCCTCTTAGAATGTTCGGTGACATTTTTTAGTTCCAGCTGCTAAAAATCAATTAAATTTGGCGATTATTAAATTATAAGTGTGCCTTCGAACCAACGTGCTATTTTAACTGGTTGGGTTAGTACTTCAGTGATTTGCTGATCAGACAAGATAACATATCTCAAGCTTTTTGTATATGGTGCATTGCAGCTTCTGGAAAAGCTGGAGAGCTGCTTCTGAAAATGCTGCTGTTCTACCTGTTGAACAACTCAGTGCAGCAGAAATGGAGCACTGGATTAAGTTACTGCTGAGAAAGGCAAATGTAGTTCATTTTTACATGGTTCGGTGTTGCAGAAGGTCATTGAATTCTGAACCTTTTTCATAATGCTACCTGATTTTGACAAGAAACTGCCTGTTAGTTTTTGTCCTGCCCCCTCCCGGTTAAGTTGGCAACTGATCATGACATTTACTTCTCGTTAGTTGGTCGGTAAAATATATAAAGTGATAGTGTATTGCAGACACTTCATAAGCAACTTGCCATTGGAGGTGTTCTATCAGAAGCTGAATTTTGGGCTGCAAGGAAGGTTAGTGTCTAAAAAAGACTGTTAGTTTTATTACTTTTTTGTTAAAATGCTGTTATTGACTTAATGAAAGTATTGAGCTATATCTGGAACACCTGGCAGCTGTTTCCTCAATACATTGTGAAAAGCATTACAGTATTTTACCGTGCAAATGAACTGCAGAACAGTGCTGGATCAGAGTGATAGGAAGAAGCCTAAACAGCACGGTGGCTTTAAAAAATGACATGTTGAGTGTAAAACCTCTATTTAATGCTCAGGTCAGAGGAAACTCTTCTCTCCCTGTGCTAGGGGTTACAATGCCTGTCACCAGATGCAGCAATGATACCTGCCTAATAGGTTGCAGTATGATTTTTTTTTAGCTCAAACGTATGTCTAATCAAAAGCGTTTTCTATGAAATCTGATCAAATTCTCCTAATGCAGAAGGTATTTAGTACTTCTGTAACCCTATTATTGATCCAATAACAGAATAGAAGTAGATAGAAATGAAACTGAATTTCGAGAGAGATCTTTTGCCAGCAAAAATGTCGTCATTGGATTTGCTTCCTTCCCCCCCCCCTCCCAAGGGGCCTTGTGTGATCCTGTACTTTGTGGACATGAAAGCTTAACTATCTGCTTTTCTCCATTGGTGTTTCGGACAAACAGAGTTACATTTATCTTGGCACCAGAGGTTATTCACCAGGTAATCTTATGTGTTCTATGAAATGGTTTAAATTAATGGAACATTATAAAGAAATCAAACTCAGCTTAAATGATATGACATAAGGTATGGAAACTTCATCTGCCTAGATGAAATGAGAAATACATGAGTGGATTTTGCTTCAAATGGATGTCTCAGTTAAACTAGGAAGAGTTTTGAAATTACAAAATGTTAGAGCAATTGGTTAAAAGTGTTCAGGAATGGCATGTGCTTGGTTCCACGCTGGAGCATAAAGTAGGCAAACCTTGAGTTTATGGTATTGTGTTGTGAATTTGCACCTGTCAATAGAGAGTAGAGGTGTTTCAAGACTCCTCGACATCTTAAGCTTATGGATATGGAAGAAATGGAGCCAAGTTGTGAAACTTGAACATGCTCCAGGAAGGCCAATCACTCCTAGAGGCTCGAAGTTATTGGCTTCTACAGTGCAGTCAGGAACCACTGCTTCACTTGTCAAATTTGATACACACAAGTTATTACATGAAAAAGGAGTACCCTCAATCCTTAAGTTTCATTTTACCTAATTCTTTAAGTGAAGTTTCTGTTTCCAGATATCATATCTTTCACACGGCTCTTTAATATCTACAACAGATGCTACTTGTTGAATTTTAAATAAGAGCAACTGGCATTAGAGCTTTGTCGAGTTCATTATGACAAAAAAGTATTTTAACAACCTTAGATGTAACTTTGCTTTGTAATCGGTGCCTAATCATGTTGGAAATTTAGTTTTAGATCTTTGCTGAGAAACCAACTGGCCTAAATGGCATATTTGAACTTCGTGCCGAGCAAGGTAAAAGACTGTGCAAATAAATGAGATTGAATCTTTTTATTTGCAGAAGCGATTTAAACTCTATCAATAAGGTTCATTCTGATCTTCTTAATATTTTCATACACAAGTGCATGTTGGGCGAGATATATGTGCTTAGTTTATTCCAAAATCTTGGGGCTAGCTTGCCATCATCAAGTCTTAATCTTAGGTGAAGTTTTGGAAACCTTTTTAACTACCATCGGATGTGGAAGCAAGCGGAAAACTGTTGTGCCACCTTAAGTTTACCACATTTTCTGGCTTCCATCTCTCTCTTTTTTTCCCCCTTTACCACTTGATAAAGGGCAGCCCGGAGCACTAAGCTCCCTCTATGCGCGAGGTCCGGGGAAGAGCCGGACCACAAGGGTCTATTGTACGCAGTCCTACCCTGCATTTCTGCAAGAGGCTGTTTCCACGGCTTGAACCCATGACCTCCTGGTCACATGGCAACAACTTTACCTGGAGGTCACGGGTTCAACCCGTGGAAACAGCTTCTTGCAGAAATGTAGGGTAAGGCTGCGTATAATACACCTTTGTGGTCTAGCCCTTTCCCGGATCCCGCGCATAGCGGGAGCTTAGTGCATCGGGCTGCCTTTATCAAGTGTTAAAAAAAAAAAAAGCAAGACTCAAATCTTATTGCACTTTTAAATGGTTGAACTTACAGTCTTTCAAAATAATAAGACACAAATCTTATCAGATGATAGAAAAGGAATTTTGGACCAAATATTTAAGAGCAGAATACCTCCACAGTACGAAAAACATTGTTGCAGGTTCTTGAAGCAAGATGATCTGTTAGCTTATGAAGCTCGGAAGAAGGTTTGTACATCAGATTTTACCAATTTTAATTATTTAACAATTGACATCCAAAACTTGAGAAGTGAGGTGTATATTACTGCTCTCTCTCTCCCTCCCTCTTGCTATCTGAGTATCTCTGTTATTTTTCCCCTTGAGAGGAAATGGAAGGAGAAAATTGTTTCTTTGAATGATTGGTCTTCCTTCCAGATCAGACGGGTGGATCCAACTCTGGACATGGAACCAGATGAAGGCGATGATTACATACACCTCCAGGTACATCGTCAAATTTTCTGCTCTGCAATTGCTGACGGCTTAGTAATGAATGATCTTGTCCAGTTGAAGATTAGCTGCCCATATTTTTCCTCATACGTCAAATGAAATAACATAGTTTTCTTTCCTAAAATGTCCGATGAAATAGCGTAGTTTTCTATAGAAAAATAAAAGTTTTTTCGTATAAATTCGTGATCAAGGTGTCCTTGATATAATACAAGCGAGTTAACATCAATAAATTGGTAGAACATTAACTGAGAAGACGCGTTTACCATATTTCTCGATCTCTTCTCCTTCCCAACTCCGCTAGTGTGACTTCTCACATTGCCGGTCCCAAGCTCGGATAGAGGAGGAGGGTTTTGGTAGGTTGAATGCCAACATTAAACCAGGAAATACATGATGAATCCTCACAATACATTTGCCTGATAATTTTAAATGAGGAACATGGTAGATTCATATAGACAAACTCAACTTGTTTGGGACTGAGGCATAGTTGTTGTCTCCTTCTCCTTCCCATTTTTCTTTTCTTTGCAGAAGTTGCCAGTGAGTATTTACATCATGCATACATTTTGGAGCATCTTTTAGTAGCTAGACCTACCGGTCTTCATGTATGCTTTAGATATATCCTCTTAAATGCAACCTAACATTTTATGGTTTATGGCATGGAAAAATAGGATCATGGACTACCTCATGGTGAAACTAGGAGATTTTGGATCCACAGTATGAGCCATACAAGAGATCATCCTCGCAGCTCCTCTACAAGCATGCAGCCATGGTCCTTTGAGGAAGAGTTGTACGTAAGCTTCTGGCTCCGGTGTTTTGTGGTTCTAAATTCATTTATTTTGTACTTGTAACAATCATTTCAAATTTGACTTGATGCTTTTCCTTCTTACATTTGTTGTTTGTCCAATCTGCAAAGATGTTGAACTGGATGGTTCACGGTCTGTTGCTGAAGCATTCACCAGGGCAAACAGGGTAGAGCACATTTACTGTTAAATTGTTCACTTATCTCTTGCAATCTGAGCCCATAAAAAGTGTTTGTACAACTCACCACTTTGGTTTGGGTTTCTGCGCGGAACAGCTGAACTAGCTATCGAAGTGTCTGATGAAAAGGATATAAAAAACGCCTGGATAAAATTCTCCGAGTGGCTCATGATATTGAGGATCTTCATTCACCTTGTGATCGTCCAGTTGCATTCCTGAGTATCAACGTGTGGCTTTCATTAGGTCTATTTTGTTGAACTCTGTCTCTGTAGATCCAATTGATTATCTAATATATGATTTTGTCCTGAATCAGGTTCCTCGAGACTACTTACTTTGATTCTCAACGCGCAAATGCAATAAAGGCTTTGGGGGATGCAGTTGTTGGGATGAAACAGTTGAAACCTAGTGTGATCGTACAAGAAGCCTTTTAGCTCCTTAGAGGAATCCATTTCCGAGATCAATTCTTCTCTTCTCGAGAATAAACTGAACCAAAAATTAGTTCAGAAGTAGCTCTCAAGGTATTTTTACCTTTTTAATTTAAAATTGCCACGGAATGTTATCATATTGGCCATGGAGAAGTTAACTGTATATAATTTGTTAGCAGGTTCTCAGTGCGCCAAGTATCATCTGGGAAAGAACCCCGGTGAGCGTCTTTTGGATCAGTTACTTAGTGCAACCAAAAAATGAATTGCTACTTGTGAGTAATTCCACTGTATTTTAGTTTATCTTGAACTGATATTTTGCCCTGTGCTTTCGCTATTAGTTTTCATTTTGCTTGTAGCACTGGACATCAATTCAGGAAATGTTGAAGCATTTCTGGTCATTGTATCCAATAACAAGTAAATATTTTTAAACTAAGGTAATGTTCGATCTTGATGCTTCACTGTCAACGTTATTTGGAGTTCCTGTTACCTTATAACAGAATAATGTTGTTATGGTCCAAAAGAAAGATTTAGTTACAGAACTTTGTTTATTCTAATTGTTCAAAGTTAGGTGTATGTGTTATGTGTTAACTATAGTTTGGTCTCTCAGAATTATTACTATATTTAGAACTTATTTCATTGGG
This sequence comes from Nicotiana sylvestris, assembly GCF_000393655.2. NCBI lineage: Eukaryota > Viridiplantae > Streptophyta > Magnoliopsida > Solanales > Solanaceae > Nicotiana > Nicotiana sylvestris. The sequence continues at coordinate 87,745,756 of NC_091063.1, forward strand.
TTTTCCTTCTATCGAGATAAGTTCCATTGATTTTAGAACTTATTTCATTTCCGTGGCCTTTTCTAATGCTTATCATTTGACAGTTAACTAGATTAAAGGATGTGATGTCCCAAATATATGGAAAGCTGCAGGTAGTGGCGTTTCTGAAATCATTTTCACCGTTCATATTTTTGTTATCTGTGATTGCTTTTCTCCATGTATGATGTCTTGGAAAGGATTCATATAGGAATACAAAACTAAACATATTTGGTAGGGGATGGCATAGGAAACATGAGAACATAATAAAATTCAAGACTAAACCGGCCAAGGTGGACTGTTCGTGAGCAATTTACGATAATGTTATTGAAAATAAAATTACTTGATAATGTTAATCTCTTGCTAGTTATTGGTCTATCTGATTTGAGAATTTATTTCCTATGGCATTAAATTTTTATCTTCTTATTGATGTTCAGAAGATTAAGGAATCTGTGCAATCTGATATCCAACATCAAGTTTCCCTTCTTGTACAGCCAATGCTTCAGGTGAACTTCTGGCCTTCAGTATACTAACGGCAGCTTTAGTTAAGAGATCAGTGTAACAGAATTTCATCTATAAATGTACTCTTCTTATTTTTAACTCTCAAACCGTGTTAAGCATTTCTTTTGAGACATTTTGCCTCCAATTTGCCTTGTTTTTCTCCTGCTTCTCGTTTGGTTATTGGAATGATTAATGTCATTGAACACGAAGTTTTTCTATTCTATCTTGTATTCTATGATGGAAGATGCCTCAATCTTGTTCTAGGGAACTGTCTACTGTAGGAGTTTTAATTTATTTCAGTCTCATACTGCATGATTATCTTGCACTGAAGCTTATTAGCTGGAACTAATTGACAAATATGCTTTTATGCAGGTTCTTGATGCTGCCTTTGCTCATTACGACGCAGATGTACAGATGAGATCTGCAAGAGGTGGGGAGAGACAAAATAGACTTGTGTAGGCAAAGTGCCCGTTTTCACCTGATTCTACCTCCCTTTGTCTTATGATAGATTGGTTTTATAGCTCATTACAAATATTTTTTCGTATATAGTTTTTCCACCGGAGATCGTTATGATAATTTTTGTTTGATCATTTTCTTCGATTCAAATTGTAATTGGTCATAAGAAATTATTTCCTTTTGTCTTCATGGGGTCACACAAATGTACATCCAGTAATGAAATGGGTGGACGTCCAAATTGTACATATATTGAGATATTGTCGAGGCAGGTATATCAGAGTTTTTCTTTATTAGTTGGTTCTTTTCTATCTTCTCTGGCTAATTTTGTTGGTGGTAGGACTGAACCTTCTGTGGGTCGTGTATATTACAAATTCAATGATTGAAGCACCTTTTTAGCCGATTGATAGTCCATTGCGTACGCTATTTTGGATGTTTCATAAGTTGGACTGACATTTTGAATTTATTGAAATTGTGTAACTTATCCAGCAAGCACTAGGATTTGCATTTTGTTAAATGTATATTCCACAAGATATAGCCAAGAAACCATTCTTCTATCCAAGCATTCAAAGGATATGCAGGGCTAGAGTTAGGATTTAATATTTATGAGTTCTTAAATTGTTATTGAATCATAACTCGTTTAGCTGCTGAGTTAGCAATTTAATATATATATATATATATTTGATGAATTTTTAATACAAATACAAGGTCTAAGCAAAAATTATTGGATTCATTCGAACTCATATTTATTTCTCCGGCTCCGCCTCAGGATATGACCTAGAAGTGAGTGAAGATCTTTAGATCTTGAAGATCTAGTTCAAATCTCATGAAAACAAAAAAAAAAGTATTATGTGATTTCTTTCGATTTATCAAATATAAAATATCGAGATACGTGTAAGTTGTATTTTATAGGTATAAAACATTCTTCTCTTCTAACCAAAAGTTGTTGGGGGTGCTCATGGGGCTAGTCTTCTTTTATGAAGCAGTTGCTTTTCCAATAACAGAAAAACGTACACAATAGTTGGAAAGCAAACTAAAACAGAATCCAACCCTCAATTAGTCAATTTGAGATCCACAAGACCAAGAAAAGTTGTCTGAATAAATCAAGCAAACATTAAAATGAAAAAAAATGAACCCCTACTTCAGACCTTTGCAGAGCATAACCAGTTTTAAATTTGAATAGTCTAATATGAAAATGAAGTCCTAAATTTTAGTACTAAAATAGGGATTTAGGTATAAAGTACTTAGTACTTAACACAAAAAAATACAAAAAGTTGAGCCAACAAATTTGAACATCAAAGTAAAAGCAAGATGAACATTTAACTAATGGAGTAGTAGTATGAACAAATCAAACAATGGTCAGAAATTCTAAAACCATACAACCCCATCTTATTTTAAACATCGCAAAACGAGATGGAGTAGTAATTAATAGGATGGTGAAGGAGCAGGGGGGAAACCCAAAAAGGGCCTTCGACCAGTAGGGGAGGAACAGAGAGCATTAAGACAATCAACAACATGAATACTGTCCTTCAATTTGTGAAAACCATTCTTGAATACTCCAAATCCAAACAAGAAACCGATCGCAACCACAATTAGTACAACGCATGTGCACAACATGCAAATTCTACCACCGCAACACATTTTTGGATCTAAACAAATATGTTTTTGTTTTGGATTGTGGTTTTTTTAATAGATATATAGCAGCAATCAGTTGATCTGTTTGGAAGGAAAAGAGTGTAGGGTTGGACTACTCTTTTCTATCTCTCGGTTGGTTCTGGCTAGCGGTTACTCTACGCATCGTTTCTGCTTTTTAAAGTAACCCATCACCAAAACCATTTTCTCCTCTCTTTTTTTTTTCTTCTTTTTTTGTGGTGAAGAAATTGTACTACACAAATTACTTAGTTTAAAAGAGTATTTTTATCTTTGAATATTGTAATTATCTTATTGTTAATAGTATATTTTTATTGACATTTTATCTCACATAAAATAATACGTAAATTTTTGCATAATTTAATGCTGGTACTATTAGGGATGTTCAAAATCGAACCGAAACCGAAAATCGAACCGAAACCGAAGCTTAACGGCTTATTGGTATCAGGTTAGCGGTTTAACGGACGGGGAACGAATTGAAATTTTTTTATTAACGACTTATTAGTTTGGGGGCGGATTATTCAATTTTCTTAACGGATAATCCGTTAACCCGTTAAGAATATATATATACATATAAAATTTATTTTTATCCATATATATATATATATATATATATATATATATATATATATATATATATATATATATATATATATATATATATATATGTTAAATAATCAAAAACCCTTCTTCCTCCGTTACTCTATCAAAATGAATTAGAATAAAAGAAAGCCAAATAAAATGAGTCATCTAACTGTGACAAAAGACATAATTTGTTGTCTGAAACAAGATAACAACACCAATTACACCACTGCTTCATCAACTTTTCCTGGGTTTTAAGGCATCCTAGAATTCTAAGCATGACGAGCATTTGTTTTAACAACAGCCAATTGGAAATCTTTCACATGGACTAAGGTCAATGTGCATAAACATAAATAAGATTCTAGACAGATGATTTACCCATCACGGTGTCTCTTCTGCTTCGTCCCTCTTAGTACGTCGACCATCTATTTAAACACACAAAGACTAAATTTTATTTTATTTTGATTGAATTAGGCCGATAAACAGCCCGATAACCGCATGCTAGCGGATTAATACATTTAAAAGTCGATAACCGATAAGCCAAACCGTTAGAGTAAATAATCGCCCGGTCCGCCCGATAAGCAGCCCTAGGTACTATTTAGTACCGCTACCCAGATACTAAGTTAGTTATGTGACAAATATAATTTACTCCCTCCGGTCCATAATAAGTGACCAATTTGCTTTGAACACGCCCATTAAGGAAATACAAAATTCTAGACGAAAATAGTTAGTGTGACTAAATTACCCTTCATTAAATGTTGCACCATAGTTATAGTAGTACTTACTCTCTTCTCAAATGTGAGGAGTAAATGACTTTTTAGGGTACGTTCATAAGAGTAATTTTGGAAAAACAAATTGAATTTTCTCTTGATTATATAAATGGACACTTATTTGACCAAAATAAAAATGCAAATTGGTCATTTATTGTGGACCGTAGGGAATATATATATATGCCTATGAAAAGTAAACAATAAATATGACTGACTATTTATATAAAGATTCCATATTTTAGGATTAATTATCCAATACAATCAACGAAATGACACCTTTAAAGTGTATTGAGAAAATAATAGAGTATTTACTATTCATAAGTGCAGGAAGTTCTCTTGGTGTTACTAGTATTATTTTTCGTCCTTACATTTTTCTATTTTTTCTTCTTCTTTGTGATTGGATATAGTAATTATCCTCGCTTTAATTGAGCGTGAAAGATTTATTAGTGGCCGTTACGGAACTGAATTCATGGTTACGTGAAGTGTATTGCCAAAAGAAAATCGAGTGACTTTATAAGCTATTTTGAATATCATTATGTATTTTGAGGCATGAATTGTTAGTAAATTGTATTTGTAAAATAATTCTGGAAAATATAAATTAGCATAAATAGAAATGAAAAACAGAAACGGAATTTTAATCCGAGCCCACTGAATTCATAGTGTTTCCTTAAGGAATTTAATCCCCTCCTAGTACCCAAGGTTGTGGATTATTTCCTCTCAGGATAGAACGAATTACACACTGTTGTAGTAGTATTTCAAACCCCAGTGTTTCAGCGAACACAAAGTTCGGTAGCAAATCACACTTCCGATTGCTTTGTTTGATTTTAAAAGTATGCAGAAGGAGGAGGAGAAACTCAGAAAATCGTATGGAAATTTTGAGCAGAATAGACTTGTATTTATAGCCAAAGTTGGGTTGAAACCTGAAGAGGTGCGACTCTTCAGAGTGGTTGTTTATGCAAAACGGTCACATCATAAATGCCATAATATAAATGGCTACTTACTCAACAAGGGAAAATAAAGAGGAAAAATTGAAGAGGATAGTTTAATTTTCAGTTACACAACTGAAAAACGGATTGGATTTAATATTAATATTTATTTTATTATTAATATTCTGTTATTAAAACAAATATTTAATAACATTTATGTTAATATTTTATTATTAACAAATAAATTTGGTCCAAAAAATTAATCAATCAATCGATCATTTGACCAAATCCGAAGCCGAAGCCGAGCCGAGCGAGCGACGACGACAACGGCACGAGGCTTGTCTACTTCTCAACTCTTTAAGAGCTAGAAGAAGAGCAATTACTTATATACCCACAAAAAACCTCTTCCTCTTCCAATATGGGACAATGTCCCTTTGCCAAGGGGAAAACTTAAAATTTTTATTTTGCTCCATTTTCCATTCACCCTCTTTTAAGTATATCGTATACTTAAAATCCCAACAATCCCCTACATGAAGGGAGAATGGCTATATCACGGAAATATGCATGAAAAACTGTGTGGTTCGCAAGCAAAGATTAATTGCATCTGAATAAGTAGGTTGCCCTTTGAACTTTCTGTAGTGAACTTATGTCGGATATACTTAGTTAATTGGTAGATTTGATATCTTTGAACCGTTGAACTTTGGTGTATACCTAGACAACCATAAGTCACACAACCAACCTTTAACCGTCTTTGGTTATTATTGTTGTGTTCGTTTCAGCCATGAACACCGCTTAGTTTCATAAGTATGTAGAGAACTGGCCTTACAAAATTCTCCTTGAAGCGGCTAACACTTCACACTTACATAGGTGATTCCTAAACGTGTCATCCCGTAGATACACTATTTGATATACCCCGTATCAAATTTAGAACTCATTAAAAAACCTTAATGCTTTATCCTTGGTACTGAACATTGTCTCATCACGAGAATGGACCAAAAGTTTAGTTGACAATGTTGAACCGTCATTAATGACTTTGTTTGATCTCCTTGAACCTAGATCTTGGGATCTCCAGTCTTCTAGGTAGAGTTACCGCCACTATGACTTGTTCTCGGCCATAGTCCCATTCCCCTTGATGATTTCTCAACTACCTCTCTAGTTAGGCCTTTTGTAAGTGGATCCGACACATTATCACTTGACTTTACATAATCAATCGTGATAATTCTTCTAGAGAGTAATTGCCTAACGATTTTATGTCTTCGTCGTATATGACGAGATTTACCGTTATACATAACGCTCCCAGCCCTTATTGCCGCTTGACTATCGCAATGTATGCATATTGGTGCCAACTATTTGGGCCAAAATGGAATATCTTTCAAGAAATTCCATTGCCATTCAGCTTCTTCACCGGCTTTATCTAAGGCTATGAATTCAGCCTCCATTATAGAGCGAGCAATACAAGTTTGTTTGGACGACTTCCAAGATACCTCTCCTCCACCAATAGTGAATACATATCCACTTGTGAACTTGGAGTCAGTTGATCCGGTGATCCAATTTGCATCACAGTATCCCTCAATGACCGCAAGATATTTACTGTAGTGCAAAGCAAAGTCGTGGGAATGTATTAAATACCCCAAAACTCGTTTCATGGCCATCCAATGAGATTGACCTGGATTGCTCGTATATCGACTCAATTTACTTATAACACAAGCTATATCTAGTCGTGTACAATTCATGATGTACATTAAGCAACCCAACACACGAGCATAATCCAATTGTGATATGTTTTGGCCTTTGTTCTTTGCTAATGCAAAATTCACGTCAATTGGAGTCTTTGCAACTTTAAAGCCTAAGTGCTTGAACTTTTCAAGTACTGTCTTAATATAATGAGATTGTGACAATGTCAGACCTTGAGGAGTCTTATGGATCTTAATCCCAAGAATTAAATCAGCAACTCCCAAGTCTTTCATATCAAACTTGCTAGTTAGCACACGCTTAGTAGCATTTATGTTGGCAATGTCATTACTCATTATTAGCATATCATCCACATATAAGCAAACAATGACTACATGATTTGGAATATTTTTAATATACACACATTTATCACATTCATTTATCTTAAACCCATTTGACAATATTGTTTGGTCAAATTTCGTATGCCATTGTTTGGGTGCTCGTTTTAGTCCGTAAAGGGATTTAACAAGTCTACAGACCTTCTTTTCTTTACCTGGAACCACAAACCCTTCAGGTTGTTCCATGTAGATTCTTTCTCCAACTCTCCATTTAAGAAGGTCGTCTTAACATCCATTTGATGAATTTCAAGACCATAAACTGCAGCTAACGCTACTAACGTTCGTATGGACGTAATTCTTGTAACTGGAGAGTATGTATTAAAGTAGTCAAGACCTTCTCGTTGTATATACCCTTTGACTACAAGTCTTGCCTTAAATTTATCAATAGTGCCATCATCTTTCATTTTCCTCTTAAAGATCCATTTGGAACCCAACGGTTTGTTTCCAGGAGGAAGATCAACCAATTCCCATGTACGATTGTACATTATGGATTCTATTTCACTATTATCTTCCTCTTTCCAAAACAATGATTCCAAAGAAGACATGACTTCTTTAAATGTTTGAGGCTCATTTTCCAATAAGAAAGTCACAAAATATGGTCCAAATGAAGTAGACGTTCTTTGATGTTTACTATGTCTTGGATCCTCCTAATTAAGTGTACTTTATTTTGTTTCTTCCTGAGGTTGTTTAGATCCTTCACCAATCGATTCACATTCCCTTTTATACGGATATATATTTTCAAAGAACTCAGCATTTTCTTATTCTGTAAACGTATTATTATGAATGTCGGGATTTTTTTATTTATGAACAAGAAATCGATATGCTTTACTATTAGTCGCATATCCTATGAAAACACAATCAACGGGTTTCAGTCCTATTTTTACCCTTTTGGGTTTAGGAACTTGCACTTTTGCCAAACACCTCCACACTTTAAAATAATTCAAGTTGGGCTTCCTTCCTTTCTATTTTCATATGGAATGAATTGTGTTTTGCTACGGGGAACTCGATTTAGTATTCGGCTAGCCATAAGAACGGCTTCCCTCCACAAGTTCTGTGGCAAACCAGAACTTATCAATAATACGTTCATCATCTCCTTTAATGAACGATTCTTTCTTTCTGCAATCCCATTGGATTGGGGCATGTAAGGGGCCATTGTTTAATGAATAATTCCATATTCTAAACATATTTGTTCAAAAGGAGATTCATATTCATCACCCCTATCACTTCTTATCATTTTGATTTTCTTGTTAAGTTGCGTTTCAGCTTCATTTTTGTGTTGCTTGAATGCGTTTATTGCTTCATCTTTACTATTAAATAAGTAAACATAGCAATATCAATTCTCAACCGAACAATGAAATCTTCAAGGGACATCTCCTTTCGTTTATGTTTCAAATAATTTTTGAAATCTTTCCACAACGGAGACAACTTCTCAATCATCGCTGTTACTTGGAATGCTTCATTGATGACAAGACCTTTAATGGAAATTCTGTTAGTAAACATAATAAAATTAATACTACCAACACTAGTATTAATTCTACTTATACCTTCAGCAAGGAGATCGTAAATAATCACTTGCAATTCCTGGACTTGGATAATAACAGACTTGCTATCTACCATTTTGTAGTCCAAAAACTTTACAGCAACGAACTTCTTCAACCCGACATCTTCAGTTTTGTATTTCTTTTCAAGCGCAATCCACAGTTCTTTTGACGTTTTCACTCCACTGTAGACGTTATACAAAGCATCCTCCAGCTCGCTTAAAATATAATTCTTGTACAAAAAATCTGAATGCTTCCACGCCTCAATCACGAGAAAGCGTTCAGTCTCTGGAGTTTCATCGCACAACACATGAACATCTTCCTTGATGAATTTTCGGAGACTGAAAGTAGTTAAGTAGAAGAACATCTTTTGCTGCCAGCGCTTGAAATCAATCCCGAAAAAATTTTCGGGTTTCTCTGCCGGTGCCAATGCTGTTGTTCGGCTCGTTGAGGCATTGGCAGTTGCCATCGGAACATCTTGGTTTCCGTTGTCATTCGTCATTTCTGTAAAACAATGACACAAATGTTAAAATCACGTCGATTTTAATCTCCAATAGAGTACAAAATCACAAAGGTTTTACTCTCCAGAAACAGTGAGTACAAATACAGAAAATATATTAAATTCCTTAAGCTTGTTAGTAAAGTGTATTTGTAAAATAATTCTGAAAAATATAAATTAGCATAAACAAAAATGAAAAACAGAAATAGAATTTTAATCCGAGCCCACTGAATTCACAGTGGTTCCTTAAGGAATTTAATCCCCTCCTAGTACCCAAGGTTGTGGATTATTTCCTCCCAGGATAGAACGAATTACACACTGGTGTAGTGGTACTTCAAACTCCAGTGTTTCAGCAAATACAAAGTTCGGTAGCAAATCACACTTATTGTTGCTTTGTTTGATGTTAAAAGTATGCAGAAGAAGGAGGAGAAACTCAGAAAATTGTATGTAAATTCTGAGCAGAATAGACTTGTATTTATAGCCAAAGTTGGGCTGAAATATGAAGAGGTGCAACTCTTCAGAATGACTGTTTATTTTACTATTAATAAATAAATTTGGTCCAAAAAATTAATCAATTAATCAATCGATCATTTGACCGAAGTCGAAGTCAAAGCCGAGCCGAGCGACGACGACGACGGCGGCGCGAGACTTGCCTTCTTCTCAACTCTTTAAGAGCTAGAAGAAGAGCAATTGCTTATATACCCATAAAAACCCTCTTCCTCTTCCAACATGGGACAATATCCCTTTGCCAAGGGGAAAAGTTAAAATTTCACTTAAAAATTTTATTTACCTCCATTTCCCATTCACTCTCTTTTAAGCATATCATATACTTAAAATCCCAACATGAATATTATATATGTATATTTCCTATGTGTAGTCAGAGGCGGAGCCAGAAATTTAACTTTATAAGTTCTGGATTTTTGGATCACAACTTTAAATGTTAATGACTAAGTTCTAGATTTAATATCTATACATATTTCATGAACTCAAACTACGAAATACACTTTTTGAACAAAAGTTATGGGATTCGGTCGAACTCGTTGGACGGCTTGTTCCTCCGCCCCTGTGTGTGTAGTACATATCCTTTTTACATTTTATCAAACTTTTGATACTTCCTTTGGTTTCTTCTTTTTGGTTGCGTAGCTCTTCCCCTTCTATCCGAAAAAAGATTCTCATTACACAAAAAGTGATGTTCACTTTTTGCCTAAACTTTTTCAGTTTTGGTCCCACTGCTGCACTATGAGCCCATTTGTTGTTTGAAAGAATGGACGGATGAATAAGGATTTATGGATTAGGAAGATTAGTTTATCTAACCCCAAATCCAATGTGGATTTTGCCATCGTCTTCCGGTAAATTATTGACCTACTTTTTTTTGCGTTTTGATTTTTGTAAATGGAGATCAATATTTATGTCCGCCTTTCCTCTTTTACCAACTATACATATTTACAAAGTGATACAGATATTGGAACTACAACCAACGTGAATGCCAGATCTGCAACTGAGTAGCTTCGATTAGGCCTTCAAATTGTAGTTCAGTTTTTGGCGGGAAAGTTAGTTACATGAATTGGTTAGCTATTTTGCATTTTCAATTTACAGAATTACATAAATAGAGAATTGTAATAGTCAAGTCACACGTTTTGAGACGCTAAGACAACTCTAGTTTTCTCTCTCTATCTCTAAGTTCTCCTTCTTCTTCTACTCTGTTCTTCCTCTCATTTTCATACTTTTGTTATTACTGTTCATTAGAGAACTTGATACCAAATTTTGGTATCAATTGATATTAGAGCTCGGTGAACGATGGGACCTTGCAAAGCTATGGATGTTGTAACTGGAAATCAAGTTCCAGATTTACAGGAGCAATATGAAGATCTAGCTGCACAACAAGTGGATTTACGAGCTGTAATCCACCAGAAAACGCAGGATTTAAGGGATGATATGGAGCGCATGCATGCAGAGATGGTTCAGTTGGTTAGTTCACTCAAAAACTCCAGTGATTGAATGCAATTGCAGCAACAATCATGAGAAACTGCATCTACCTCCAATATATGAGAAATTGGTGCTCAATCGAGGCAAGGTATCGTAGGTTCTAATCCTTACTGTAATAACTCTAATGGCCGTGGACATTGTTGCACCCTGTTTTACACGAGTCAAAACAAGATTAACTAGTGGTTTCCTTGTTGTTGATGAAAAAAAGTCACCACCTAATATTTAAAGGTATACTAAGGTACCTATTTATTTATTAAACTAGTTTTAGAGTACGCGCTTTGCGCGTGTATTTATATTAATGGGTACTCAATTTAAAAAAATCACATTATGTGTTTGAGTTATTAAATAAAAATTAGAAGAAGGGTATGTTCTTTAAAATGATGAATATCGATCTCTTTTGGCAAAAATGAAAGAAATCTTGCTCCATCAAAATTTTTAGATGTCTTATTGTGATTTTAAAATTATTTGCATTTCTATTACCTAATACTGAAACAAATAAATCAAAAAATACTTCTATGGTTCTTCAAGATTTGTTAAATAAAATAAATTGAAAAGTTGAATAATTGAATCTTTTGGTATCTTAGAGATTTTGAGAATGAAAAGGTTGGCCTATAGCTCACAAAAAAATTGATAAATGATAATGCAAAGTCTAAGAATAATCGTTGAGTTAATATCTTTTCAAATAACTTAATATACAAAAATATATAAGGAGCTATCACTTGTTGAAATGAATGTGAAAAGAAACAAAAAGATAATTATAAATATTAACTCACATTTAAAATAAATTTTATCTACTAATATTTCATCCTTATTGCCTCAAATTTGTATTTTTATCAATTTGACTTTTAATACTATTACTAACTTTGCTCTATTTTCTGATATGACCAATGCCTTTTTTTTTATTATATAGAAATAAATCTATGTAGCCTAAGAGTTTTGTCAACTTAAAAAATAATTTTACTTATATAAATTTTAAAAAAAAACTGAATTGGATACTTTTAATTACTAATTAGTTAATTAATTTAAGAACTAACCATTGGTTCTCAACCTTAAAGCAAAAATTTATTTTTCTTGATTCTAATCCTTATTAGCTCAAACTTCAAATATTTAAATATAACTATAATTTCATCCAAGCATTTAAAACGTGGAAACTCCTTCCCACCCTTTCAAATCTTAATTAATATTCGTTTATCCAAATTTAGTTTAATTAGATATTTTTGCAATATAATCTAAGTACCTAGATATTGGAGTTCGTACATTGTTCTAATAAGAAATGATTTAATTCAAATAGTAGATAATCATGTCTACTATTTTATTCTTATTAATTTTAGTTTGTATTAGAGTAATATTATAATTGATATTCGTTCTTTACTATTTTTTTCACCGTCAATTTTCTTGATCTTGTGGAAACAAATTTGTATATCAAAGTTTTTTGTCAACTAAAAAATTAATTCTAGTTAGATGATGCATTTGAAAAATAGTTGGATTATATTTTTTTGCTAATAATTAATTCAAAGACTTAATTATTTAATTTTATTGTGACAGTAACTCATTAGATTTTTATTTATGCCAAATTTTAAATTTTGAATTATAACATGAAAAAATGACAATTATGTCACGTTACTAAAATAAAGAATAATTCATATAAGGTAATTTAAATTTAAATTAGTTTTAAAGTAAAAAAATCAATTAACCCAAATGGTTTCCGTCATGTTCCCCTATATTTTCTTACCATCATTGAACGTACATGTGTTGGGTGAGTTTATTAGAGCGTTTAATTAATAGAATTTTAGTTGATGTTAAAATCCTACGTATTAAGAACTTAATATGGAATGATTACAATTATATAAATAAATTTAAATGCAAAAATAATTTAAATAAGGTAAAATCTTAATTGATTTGAATTCCTAAATATTAGGACTTGATACATAACTTAATTAAGGAACTAAATCCTAAATATTAGGAAATAATTTGAATTACTATTTTATCCAATGTGAAATTTATTTTAAAAGGGTAAAAAAGGCAAACGACATTTCGCTAAGGGCTTTCGTGCTTTTAATATAATATAGATTATTATCCTATTAATCTGCTAACCGGTGAGATTTGGGTAAGGGTTCTTGTTCTTCTAATGGTAAGGTGTTAGGCACCCCCTAGAATCTACCTGAGGTAGCTCCATGGACTTAGACTAAGTTTAGAAAATTAGAGGTCTATATCCTACTTAGTTTAGTGCTTAAAATTTTTGGCTCACTCTACATCTTGTTTAAAGTCTACTCTTTCGAAAGAAAGTTGTATATGTATTTCAAAAGGAAAACATAAGTTTTGTGAAGTTTGTAATTTGTAAAAAGTCTTATGAAATGTTTATACCTACAAAATTGAAAAGACTTATAAAATGTGGTTATGTTTTGAATGTTTTATCCTTTGAAATAATTTGGTTATTTTGTGTAAATCTAGTGAAGTAAGAGACCACTAGAAAATTGGTCTTGGATATACCTCTGAAAATGTAAAAATTGCACGGGGTATCCTATTTGGTCGCCCCCATTTAACCTATACCCATTTTTCTAAAAACTTTTAACTTGTACCCATTTTTTAAACAATTTCAGCCTCCTTTCTTCTCCTCCTTCTCCTGCTCAAAGTTATATCCGCCCTCAACGTCTTTCTGAAGTCCGTGACTAAAGGTCCTTGCTTTTGTTAGGAGTCCAGTCCCATATTCCTGGTCACAACTATTTGACTGAAAGGTTTTACCTTTAATCTAATATTTTATGTTTTTTACCTTTGATTTACCAACGAAGTTGTGGTAATCAAATCTGCAAATGGAAATATTTTTAGTAATTGAGTGATAGAGAAGATGAAATTCATCCAAAGTTTAGATTTTCTTTCCAAGTAAAATTATGCAATGAAATTATAGCCCTGTCATCGTATTTGACCTTCCAAACAAGTTAATGTAATGGAAAAAAATCAGTGAAACATAAGTGAACCTTCATATTAGTAACTACTATATTTCAAATATGTGTTTGTTCGCCAGTTACAAACAAAAATTTCAGCTATAGAACTGAAGTTCGCCAGTTACAAAACAAAAACTTCAGCTCTAGAGCTGAAGTTCGCCAGTTACAAAAACAAAAACTTCAGCAATTACAAACAAAAACTTCAACACACTTGGTTCAGCACACTTGCTACTTCAGTCCCGTCTACTAGAATGCTGAAGTTTTGCGTGATTGCCTTTACTACTTCAGCCCCGTATGCTGAAGTTACGCGAAAAAGTGGGTACGCTTGCAATCTTTTTTGCAAAACGGGCACAAGTTAAAACGTGACCCAAAAAATGGGTATAGATGCAAATGCCTCTTTGAAAATTGATTTCAATTTGTAGCCATATTTTGGAGAAAAATCACTAAAGTTTGATAACCCTTAATCCCAGTCGTGTTTGATTTATTTTATTTTTTGGAAAAAGCATCCTTGTAAGCACTCTTTCAATTCCATATTTTAAGAGAAAGGTCGCTTGTTTTCAAAATTTGTTTTAAACTTCAAAGAGATTCGTTAAAGCGGTTAGCATAAATAGAAATGAAATCTTGTATAGCAGAATAAAGTATGAACTATGAACTATTATCCCTTTTTTATTATCTATGGCCTTGTCTTGCCTAGGTTCCTAGAATGATCAAATATTTAACATAAGCATCCAATAGCAACGTTAGTATCATGTGTATACAGAGAATAAATAATACTGTAGATTTTAACATCTAGAACGAGAAGGGAGGGGAAACCGCACTCGATATTGGGCCAAGGAAAATTTTGGGCCCAGCAGACTTCATGCACAGCAGCGGCAGACTTCACTCAGCAAAATGGGTCCTAAACTGGAACTTGGGTCTGAGTTCTAAAGAACTCAGCAGGCCCAGTTCAATCATACATATAAAAGAAAATAAAAATCATTAGTGAAATCAATATAAGGCCCAATGAGACAAAATAACCAAAGAGTAAATGAAATTAAAGATCACACTGAGGCTATCTTCATTTGTATTAATCCAAAAGAGATTAATAAGTGTCAATGATTAGAGGCTTAGGACAAAACCTTATTCATGGGCAAGATACCCTTTGAATCCCTGGTACTTCAGAGTTCACAAAGGTCTCAGGGACCACGAACAGTGCTTGTGTTAGAGAAGGGCATAGTAACCACAAACTAGATCCCACCCCAAATACCCTTTATCACTCACACTCACTCCTCCTCAAAGGCTTAGTTGCAAATGAGGCATTTACTTAAGTAACCAATATGGTAGCAGCAGTAAACACAAAGGTTCAAGTATACAAAATTTCCACAGAAGCTATATAGAACATCATCATCAAAATATAAGGTCATGAACAATACAAGATTACATTATTAACTTTAAGATCTCAATTCAAGAATGTAGATTGTTGCTAGCACTTAGTGACATTCAACATATATCAGAACACTTAAAGAAATTAACCACAAATGTAAAACAAGGAGATTTCATAGCAATCACCAATAGATTAATCCAAGTTTAGAAATGCTAAGTTAGGTGATCCAGGGGATAAAAAAAACATGTATATTAACCTCACTAATCCTACTGGGAGGTTGAAATTTGCAGGATTCCTTAACTAAGTTCACAGTACCTCAACAGTTATTTAGACTGCACTCAGAACAATCAAAAGTTCATACACATGGTTAAGCCTTCGTTCTACTAGGTATATGGACTAATGGTCCTTTTCATATTTCTTCTAAAGGGCACTAAGATCCAAGATATTCGACCAAGCATAGTGCACGATTCATTCCAATAGGACAAGTAAATATCAATGGGTTTCCCTTAAGTTCATAAGTGATAACAGCTAACTTTACATTTCAAATTCTATGTTGCTAAGCTATCAAGATTCAGCTTCTTCTTTATGGGATAATACAGTTTTAAGTGAAGAGTATGAGGGCACAAGCATGAGTATCTCTCAAATGAAAGACAAACAGGAAGTCTGTTAATAATGTTAGGGATATAGTAGATATGCCCTAGATCCAATATCATATTTGATGATTTGAACATATTTTTGTGAACGTCATTTGATATAAAATATATGGCATTTGATATTCTTTTATCATTGTTATTAATTTCTTGATTTATTTGGTAAGGTCCTTGATTAAATTTTGAGACTTGTCATCGTGATGGAGATCATGATAATGAGAGTAAAGTTTCTTATAATTTAATCTAAATTTGTTCTTGATCATAGGATTATTAATTTGGACATTAGTAATCCGGTTAGATCAATATTTATGTGATCTTCTTTATCGGATAAAGATTAGTTGATCTCATTAACTAAATCACATAGATAGATGATACATATAGAGATATGATCATTGAACCGACTCATTGAATAATTCCTAATGGTTAGAATTACCATAAACTGTCAATAAGATATTCTCTTGAAGAATGTGATGTCAGAGTTTCCTTTGATCTGAGATCGTCATAGTAATTGACAAGTTATTTGTTGTACTTTAATACTAGACACCTATGGCCCTAGGGCGATAGTTGAAAGGATATTGGGTACGATTGAATACTTGTAGAATTAGTGATCGATCAAGATGAAATCTGTCAACTCTTGGCAATGAGTTTAAGCTCCATGTTGTCATGAATTATAAACAACCAAATTAAGACCTTGGCCAGGGCAATTGAATGTAAGAAGAAAAGAGTTTCTTAGGTCATTCAATGGTCGATTATATTTGACATGAACATATAGTTGGTTGCCTATTAGGATTTGACAATTGAACCATATCTTAGGGTGATCCAGAGCTATAAGGACAGAAGGAATTACTACATTATTCTTCTACTGGTTCTTGAGAGTAAATTGTATACTTCATACTATCCGGTCGTTAAGGAGTGTTTCTAGACGCCACCCTTGATTAGTATATTGATGTGATCAATTTACTACCGATTTAGTATTGAACCTATGGGGTCGCACACTAACGAGTATTCTGATCTTTGCTAAAGGATTAATTACTTTATTATTTGTTAATTAAATTAAAGAATTTAATTAGTCAAATAAATTTAGTTAGTTAGTCCATATGAAATATTATTATATTCTTTGCTAGCACAGATGATATAACTAATATCGTCAACAAATTGAAGTTTTCTATTTAGAATAGAAAAATTAATATTTATCTCTTGGTTGACACATATATGTAATATATATAAAAGGATAATGTTTATTTTATATAAAAGTTGTTGTATAAATTATTAATATAGGCTTCTAAGTAAATCCAATATTGAATTGGATTGACGAGAAGTCCATAAGGACGTGCGGCTACTTCAGACCCATTGAGAATGGGATTAGTATTTCTTAATATAAAATATTAATTAGTGCTTATAATCCAATTTAGAATTGGATCTTATGGAAAGTCTTGGCAGTCACGATGCCAATTGGATCGGGAATACAAATTTCCGTTGAAATTTTTTATAAAGCTTATTTTTGGAATAAACTTTTACCCTAAGTAAATCATTACCTCACCCAAATAAGAAAAGGGTTTATAGGTGATGCTATATAAAAGGTAATGGAGAAAATTTGCCGTATTATTAATTCTTGAGAAGAAAAATACTTTGTGAAAGTGAGAGTGCAATACAAAGCCAAGAGAGAAAATACAATTACAAGAAAAATGTTTCTTGTTCTTCTAATTTGAGTTGAGATATTTGAGAAAAATTTCAGCACAAGTTTTTCGTTCAATTTGTTCGCGGGTTTCATAGATCAAAGAGTTGATTGCAAGGATCAGTCTCGGTGTGGATACGCATAGAGTCTTCGCACTATCGAAAAATTTGAAACGATACTTTCTTCACCAGGTACGTCTTAGATCCGATTTATTGACATGTAAATAAATTTTTAAACACGAAAAGATCTGCCTAGGATTGTTATTGTCTTCCGCTGCGTGTTACGAACACCTATATGCAATCCATCAATAGTATCAGAGCCGTGGTTTATTGTGTCTAAAATTTATTTACGAAATATTTTAATATTATATTTGAAGAGTTCAAACCATAATACATGTGTCTTGTGCAATAGTCAAATCGTTTGAATGATGATATTATTTTATTGTGGATAAAATATATATTCATATAACTATTGAGATAGTTCATAACTTGAATTTAAAATTTTGTATTAGATACGACAGTAATCTATAATAAGTTATTGGATTCTACTATTATTTTAATTATTATTAGTTCATGAGATGTTAATTAATAATAATATTCTGACATGGATTATTTTTTTGTGATATATGTGATATATAAGATAAACATGTTAGAAGATGTTGAATTTCATTTTTATGTCACGTGCTTGTTCATTATATAATTTTGAATTATTTATTACATGTGATGTAAATTATTTTAGGACTAAGTATGTAGACAACTTGAACTAAATTCACATGATATAAAAGATTTGATCTTCATGTTATTAAAAATTATTTTAGTAACAATTACCTCCTACTAAAATTTGAGTTCTTAAATAATAAAATATAAGATATTTTATTATAGAGCTATCCATCAAGGTAAATAATTTTACTTATTTCTTGTTTATAAGGAGCGGCCTGACTACCTGGAGACTTATAGTTCGAGAATATGTTAAAATTGTTTATTGCATTAGATGTATGGATTGAAAGAATTATTCAATTTTACACTGGACGCCTGGACCACCCGAGGGAGTATAAAATTTAATAAGTTCTTTGCTATCATGATGGTTGAACTCAACTATGCCAATAGGATCAACCTGACTACCAGGGGACTATTTGACATAGAGCTATTTAAGGAAATTGTATAAGGATACAATTGGTAGGAGTACCTACCTTTAAAATATATGTAAGAAACGACTTGACTTCCAAGGGGCTCATACATATTGTTAAAAGATTCCTTTACTCTACTAACAGAAATAAAGATTTCGTAAACTATAATGAGGGTAAATAGTTTAAAATAATTAGTGGAAATATCATTTAGATAAAAGTCCATGTCTTTATGATATATACAAATATGTTCTTATATTATTGCCTTTTCTTTTCTATATTTTAGATTTCTCAACATGTCTTTTACTATATCACTGCGTGAAATACTTGAGACCAACAAGTTGGTAGGACCAAACTTTGATGACTGGTATAGAAATTTGAGAATTGTTCTCATAC